>NC_091489.1:44961525-45295678 GCF_947461875.1 Haliaeetus albicilla
AACACGTCCTCTTGATCCCGAGAACTGCAAGCACCTCAGGAGAACAGTCCCAGTGAAAATCCATGAGATGAGTATTCCTGAGTTAATTAGCCATGTGTGAAATTATTACGTGGAGTCAGTAGCACATGGGTCTGAATGAAAGAAGGGAGTGGAGTAGGGGAAAAAAGACAAATCCTTCGAGCTCCAGAAAGAAATACATAATTCCTGGCAGAGCCAAACCACACCACAGATCCAGGAACAGAAATGATCTCAAATAATGTCCTAACAGACCTTTTAAATGACATCTGCCCGAATAAACACTAAGACTACTATACCAGAGGGCTTCCGTTCTGTTTGTTTCCCTCCATTGGCCTGATTTAACATGTCTGGAATCCTTACCACAACAGTCTCTCCGGTAGAGCTGTCAGTGGTTAGAACAGCAGGAGTGGAACTGATGACAGCTGTCGCCAGCGGAGCGTGTATCGTGTTAGGGAGCTGAGCAAACTCTGGGTGCTTCTTGCGAATATGTTGTACCATCTTTGTCTACAAAGAGATGCAAAAGCTCATTAGAAAGACGGTCAGTAACTCTGCCTCAGGCCAGCTGAAATCAAACAGCCCTGCGGACCGCAGCTTTTAAGTTTCCCTCAGTAAGGCAGCATCAAGATTCACACTACGGGATGCTTTGGCCAGCAAGAAGGAAGCAAAGATCACCAAGTTTCTGCTGATTAGAGCTATCTGATACTGAAGTATTGCCCCAAACATCACATCCCATAAGCTTTTTACCCCAACACAGCCGAATATTCTGGGGACCTTTTCCAGAGTTACCTTTTCTGTATTTTGTTTCCCTACTCCTCTCCCTTGTCACTGTTACTGAGAATTTTCCAAGTTTTTCCATTTGTGACTGCACTCTGATAACATTTCCATTTCTTTCTTCAAGCTCAGGCCCTCTATTTAGGGAACCTTTTTGCCATAAAATGAGCAGGTTCCGCTCCGCTCCGTATTGTCAGCACGCAGCACGAAAGCAGCACTCTGACTCAGAATGAAAGAGCTCTGCTTGTGGACTGACAGATGACAGAGACCATGGTGAAAAAGCATCACCAGAGAGGTGCTGTCTTCTGAGGCTACGAGACAACCCCCATACCTTACTGCTGTACTGCTTGGAACAGTGAGGACAGCAGACCGGAGGAGTGGCTATGGTGCCTGTCAGCTGGGTGTGGGTGCTCAACATGGGATCTGGCTCTCCTGGGCCCGCAGGGCGCAGTTTCCGAATGCTTGGAGGTAGCTCAGCACCAGGATGGTTCTTCAGGATGTGTGCTTTGCGTTTACTGGCACTCTTGTACACCTGCAGGGTTAAGACTTAGAATTAAAATGGTGTAAACCTGATGTCTGTGCAAAAAACAGCTACCAGTTATCTTTATCTGGAAGGTCTGAATGTCGCTTTAGACGGCATGTTTAGTTAAATCCCAAACAATTACAACATAATGCATAAATATACATACCCCTTCCCATGTTTAATCAACTTGTAAAAGCAACTCCTTCCTGTGTAGCACACAGGAGCCATCTGAGAACATGTGCCACAACAAAACATCAAAGCAGGACAGGAAGGTGAGAGGAGAATCTTTTTTGCCTGATACTTGAAGGTCAAATGTCAAAGAAGCCACTGATCACCAAAGTTGTAATTTGTCCAATGTTCATTTGTCATGAGGGTTAATGCCTCCACTCTTGCACAAAGCATCAAACCGTTTTAATAGCCTTCAGCGATCAACGTATTTTTAAATTCTTTTTAGGCACTTCAACAAACAAATATTCTGTGATATTTTTTAAAACTATCTGTTTTTTTCCCTTTAAACAAAAGGAAGGAGGCATCGTGGAAGAATATGCTGAGGATAAGGACAGTCAAAATACACTCCCTGGTAAATAAAGGCCTACATGCGTAAAAAGCAAAGGCCAGGGAATAAGAACATGAACCCCAAGGGAGCACAGAAGAAGCTTCAGGCTCTACTGAACACTGGGAAATTACTGGCATGTGACTAAGCAGCTTGAAATTAAAGGTGTTAGAGACTAACTTTTAAAAGTGATACAGAAACCAAAAGAAATAAGTGTTCAGGAATTATAGACAGGTTACTTAGTCCTGGATTGCAAAAAGTGATACAGGAATAAGGGTGAGTGACTGCTTGCTGGATGACAGTATTTAAGTTTTCCTACTCCAAAGACAGCAGAAAAGGAGAACTGCAGTTTTCAATTAGCATTCAGCTGCCTTGGCCTAAGTGCATTTCATCTTAATTTTTTTTTAATTTTTTTAATTTTTTTTTTTTGACAGTCCTACAGGAATGTTGCTGGCAAGCACCTCAAAAAAAGCTACAAACCCTGCCAGGTGTTTCTATGCAGAAACAAATTGGTTGCACAGAGGTCTAGGACTGAGCTACCCTCCAAGGGGTGACTTCCTTACATACCTTATCACAGTACTGACAGAAGTAATCTCTGTTGGGTTTGATGATGGGCAACGTGAGCTCTGGCACCTCTTCTATTTTCATGTCTGGGTGTCTCTTTGATAAATGGTTCACCTTAGGAGAAACAAACACAGAGAACAAGAGAGCATATTACAGCTGGAAGCCAAGCAATTGCTTCTTCTCCTAGACATGGATAACAGCCAAACCAAAACTGTAACAATGCTCGCCAGCAGCACCGGAAGCATTTGCTGCTGCAAGGGTTATTCACATTCATAGTCAGCTGCTGAAGGTAAACATGTCTTACTAGATCTCATTTACAGTTTCTCTAATCAAACTAAGATGGGAAGGGGTAAAATAGCTTGCCAGAACTCTCTTGCAGCTGCGAGCGAGGTAATTAAAGGGCCTCTGTCCAGGGAGGCCTTTGCTAGCAGAGATCACAACCCTCATGAAATATTTGCAAATAAGATCTCCTGGTGCGTAACACCCTTTACACAGTGGCAGTTACAGGACATGGCCAGGAGAGGCCCCTCAAGAAGGGGGAGAAACAAAGAATAGGAAGGACAGGAAAACTGAGGCAGTAAGGCTGACCTAGGCAATATATTAATCTCATGTTCTGTTAAATACATTACACATCAATCAGCATTACTTAGTGTTGAAATACAGTAGTGACAACCAGACATGCAACACAGGCAATGAAATACACAAAGACACACATTTGCTGAAGAGATAAGACACACAGGGTTAAAAAAAATATATATAATCTCAACTCAGCTATAAAATTCTCCCAGTTTCACAGCATCCTTGTGTACCAACCATTGGAATTCCATCTTTATTCCTTAACTATTTACCAAAATTGAGTACAGAAATTATAAGAGAAGCTAGAGCACACAGACACTCACCAGCATCCCCCTCCGGCGAAAACCCATCATACAGAGTCGGCACTTGAACATGAAGCTTTCATAGTCAGTGGAAGCTATCCGAGGCTTGAATGTTTTTGAGCGGCTGATTCGATCAGCTTTCTTGGCCTCCCTCTCTGGGTTGTGCATCCTCTGCATGTGCTCTCGCAGTTTGTCTTTCCTCTAGGGAAAGAGCAAATCGGGAAGAAAAGCATCAGCGCCACTTACTGCCTGACTACCTGTTACAAGGAAGAACTACAATGTAAGGTGTTCAGAGATCTCTCTTCAACTTTTCCTCTCCAGTGCTGCCATGAGATACAGTTGCATGCTCAGTGTTGGACAGCTCAGCAGAAATCCTTTGGGCTTAGGTTTATCCTTCAAACCAAGCTGAGGTTGCTCAGCCACAAAAGCAGAAGCCAAACTAATGCTAATTTAGCAGCCTCTGTGAGAATGAACCCCTCCGCTCTGGCTTTTCTTTGAATTTATCTAAAATATTAGCGCTCAACTCGGTACGGCTGGAAACTTGCATCAAATAATGCTCTTGACTGAGGAGGACCTCATGTCTTACAACAGTGCTGAACCTACTGCCCAGATGCAGTCCAGCCTCTCTGGACATACACTGTCTAGAATATGCTTCTTCACCCAAAAGTATCCAGTCCCTCAGTATCCCATAAGAAACTAAGTGACAAGGAGCAAGCTGCTGCCACCACAGTTTACCTGGCTCACAGTCTGCTCCATCTGTTCTGGTGGGATCTGGAAAGGCATCTGGGTGTCATGTGCTGTCAAGATGGATGCCACAGACACAGGCACCTCGCCCAGGAATATTATTAGTCCACTGACATCAGCAAGAAGTTTTCTTAACTAAACTGATAGAAGCAATACAACCCAAGCACCTGGCAATTGGGCTGTATAATGATCCAGTTCTTAACGAGCAGACAGAAACTTCCTCTGTTATTAAATTATTACAAATAAGATCTGATAGATGAGACACCCTGTTAAGAGCAGAGCATGCTGGGGTGGATCTTGCCCCTCGTACATCAGAAATGAATGCTGTAGCTCACACACGACACAAAGCAGCGCGTGCAACTCGTGGGCAAGCCTAGCATGTTTACACATGGTGGTTTCTTCCACCTTGGAGAACATGAGCTTATCTACTTGAAGGAGGCTAAAGAATGGTCTGCTCCACCTGTATCAGAAATGACCCAGTCAAGAGTCATCTTACCTTGAACTGCTTGCCACACGTGGAGCACAGGAAGTCTTTGCGGTCTGAGTGTCGCAACATATGGAGTCGCAGCTTGTCAGGACGGCAGAAAGCCTTGTCGCATTCTGTGCACTGGTAAATCTTTTCTGAATGGAAGCTGCGTACGTGTTTCTTGACCTAGAATTGCAGATCATAGAAAAATGGAATTTATTCAAAAGAGAAGAGTGTGTGGTAAAACAGTCTAGGAAACTCTTAGCAAAAAGGAAAAAGAAAGAAAGGAAAAAGGTTTTAAGAGTTCTCTAATCTGCTTTGGTTTAAAAAGTATTTTATCAGAACAGTTGACATCTTGGCAATAGTTTCTATAAAGCCATAACATCTTTATTATGCCTCTGGATGGACGATTTGATTTCCTTAAGACTGTTTCTTGAAGGCATCAGCTATTGCACAGTTGAGCACTTAATGGGCAGCAACAGTCCATGATGTACCAGTTTTACTGAATCATCCTTGAGTTAACACATTCATCTGATTTTCGTTATCTTTACTTCATTTATAAAGAAACCTAAACACGGGGACTAATTCCTTTCAATCAGAGAGAATGAGCTTGCAATTACAATTGGCAAAAATACCCCTTCGACAGAAAAGCATTTGCACGCCATTCCTGAAGGCCAACTACTTTTGCATGTTTGGGGACTATCCTTGAGCTCTTGAAGCATCTATTGGGGTTCCTCACCCTCCCGCAATGAAGTAACTAATGAGGTTTGACATTTGAAATCCAAGCACTACTCAAGAAATGGATCTCTAACTAAATCTTTATCATCTTCTAATACTGATCATACATGGAGCAACGTGGTATCTTTATCTGTTCCACATAAAAGTACTTAAGTAGGCAGCAATCTATGGTGACTAGACTTAATTATTCACAGAGCACCCAATGAAAAAAACATCTTTAAATTCCAAAATAGAGCTGAATAGCTGGAAAAAAGCCATGGGACCTTCTTCTGACTTGATCAGTTTCACAGGAAAGTTTATGGGGAATTAGGTTGCAGTACAGCATTTCTGAATCATCAACATTTTTCCTCATTCAACATTTACAGAAGATAAAGGGTTTTGCTGGGATAGAATTATATTACTAAACCACTTTTCCCCATCCTTTCCTCTTTAGCCTGTTGGATAGTCTATCAGTTCCTATTACTTGACTTAAACTGGATTTCTACATTTCAATTTAAGTCAGGCGGCTCAGCAAGACATAATCAACCTCTTTGTCCCAATAAAGGGTAATGAATATGTGCATGGTATGTCTCAAGTTTTTTTTCTTACTGAACATTGAAATAGCATCCTTAAATTCTATTAACTATCTTCTCCAATGGCTCTGCACACTGCACAAAGTAGTTACATTACTCACTACTCCACTGCAACCTCTCTGAAGCAGTGTGCAGAGAAGAATAAAGTACCCAGCTGAAGCCCAGGGGGCAAGTCAGGAAGCAGAGTATCCTGATCTGTTCTGGCATTTCTGCAAGGTGTTCAAATGAATTATCCTGACAAAAACAGTCAAGGGATTAAAGACGTAAAACACAATTGGTTTTGGTTCAGAGTTTTAACAACGAAGGACAAGGTGTATTCAAGTACAAGCTGCATACAGCAAAAGACAATTCCTTTTCGTGCCATGGATCTGTACTGACCAAAAGTAGTTGGGACCTCTGCTTTAGGCATTTTCTAGGGATAAAGGACCACCCATCCCACAGTACAGTGCCTTCTAATGCCAGACTGAACTACTACATCTAATGATTTAGTGGAAAGAACACTGCAATGGCGTAAGACAACATCTAGCAATGCTTGGTCACTCTTCCTTTTTAATTTCTGATTGACATGGATCCCTTTATCTTGTGCAAATGGACTGACATGCAGCATTACACAATAACAGTACTGAAAAATTCATAAACAAGAGTGCTTGCAAGAGACCCAAAGGCAATGCTTCAAATCAGGATGGCATCTCACCTGGATAAAATCTGGAAAGCGTTTTTTGCAGGTAGGGCAGGTGAAATAGCCATCATTGACATGGATGGCCACATGATCTTTAAGCAGATCCAAGCGGTCAAAGGACTCGGGACAGAAAATGCAGGAGTATGTTTTCTGGTCCATGTGGAACTTCATGTGGCTCTCGAGAGCACCGCTGTTGATGAAGCCCTTGTTGCAGATGTCACAAGTCAAAGGGCAGTTCCCTTCCCGTCCGTGAAACCTCAAGTGCTGATCCAGTTTGTCCTTTTCGCGGAAGGCCTTCCCACACTGGAGGCATTTGAACGGGCGAAAGGATTTCCGTATGAACAGGTGCTGAAGAGCTGCGTTCTGAAAGAAACATCGAAGAGACCACTAGCTTTTATTATTATGTATGGATTTCACATCCAAATATTTTCAAGATTAAATATACCAGATAATCAGTGAACCTAAACTTAAAAAAACCTGCTTTTGCATTGTAGACACTGTCTCCATTTTACAGAAGGGAAGGCTGTGACAGGCAGAAGTTAAGGGACATACCTGCAGTTACACACTGAGGTAGGAGAACAAAATGCAAGAGTTTCCTCTCCAGTCCTTGTTTTCTGCTGATTTAGCTAACTTTTCTCTTTAGCGTGGCAATTTTTCTGTAAAATAAAACTAAGTCCCCTCTGAAGTACAGACCTGGGCCTGAGAAAAGCTGCAATTCCAGCTAACTGTTGGGTTTGGGTCACAAATTCAGCCACCATACAAAGGAAAGGCAAGCTAGGGCCCTGTCTTTCACGCATGAGCAAGGTTAATGAAATTCCACAGCCCTTTACAAAATGAGCTTCTGCACCAAAGTTCACCAGAGATGTGCAGCAGTGGTTTAGCATTGTGGGGAAAACTTATGGTGGAGCTGAGATGCTGGTCTAAACCTAAACATTCAAGAGATGCTGGTCTAAACCTTTTTGTTATTATCAGAAAGAATAGATTTTCAAAACATTACAGCAGGGGCAGAATGGCAGGTTTACAAGCAACAGGTAAGAACTTGTGAGCAATTCGCCTGTCTTTGCCATTTAGCATATATCGCGTGTGAGAGCCTGAAAATGAAGAAGAAAGATGAAAGACAAACACACTGGTGCTAAATCAAGAGGAACTCTGGTAGATTCTGTTGTCTATTCAAAGGGCAGTTGATTATACACAGTCAAACTTGAAATTGCTTTTCTTGGTATTGCAAGAAACTTTAAGGATATTGTGAATTGAGCATAATGTGTGTTGTGCAAATACTAATTTTAAAATTTAATATACTGGGCTGCTCTTCTCTGTTTTTCTCCACTCTTACTGTGCACAATTTCTCTTCTCAGCCCCTGCTTTTTTTTTTGGTGTGTGCTACCTTTTGTGTTACATTTCATGATTGTTGCCTTTTCCCTTTCTCCCCTTTCCCTTCAGATAAAAAAGTTATAGGCCCATCCCAGTCCCGATACCAGCACTGTCTGCTGGAGGAACAGATGCTGCTGGACATGTTGCCTGTAGAAATAGGCAGGCGTGCCCTGCGCCTGCATTTCAATATTGGATGAGAACTTTTATGCTGGATAGTTGCAAAGCTAGAAGTCAGTCACATCTCTGCATGCATGAAATCCCACAGCACACGCTCACCCATACTGTACTGATAGAGTACACTGCAATACTTCCATTTCTCTGCAAGAAGTCTAAGGAGTATTTACTCTTCCCCAAAATAAGATCTATACACTGTCATTTATTGATGTCTTCTCTTTTCAGATGCTACACACAGAATCTACATCATGATAGTTAAGAGAAATAGCGCTAGAACATGGCTGGCACCTATGCTTACACACATTCAATATTACATACTTCTCCATGAGATACGTTCAAGACTTCTCTCCACAAGATACGTTCAAGACTTCTGCAAACAGATTTCCCTGGTTTCCTCCCTCCTTTTCTCGTGGGAATGTCTGGGCTGACATTTGCTGTGTCCCTTACATGTGTGCCAACAGTTGACACTGAGTAAAGTTAGGAGCTCTTCTGCTGGAATGAGGAAACAGCTTGGGAATACTGTGAAATGCTGTGCTAGAGATTAAACTAGTGAACCTGAATGATCCTTTTCACCATCTGAACTGCAGAGGGAAACCTATACTTTCATTCCAAAAAAAAGGAACATGAGAGCAACTGTTTTGCTATAAAAAAAGCTAACAGTTTAATACAGGAGCCCCAAATGAGCCCTCCCATGAATTGTCATCATCTCCATTCTCCATTTTACAAGTGGAGGAGTGGAGACAATGGGAAATACACAGATGTGCTGTAAGTCACACCATGAGCTGCAAAGGCTGCACAGACATGTGCTGTGTAAAAATTAATGTGTTGCTTGGAGTCAGGAGGATATAATTTTCCCCTTAATTACAGGGATAAGCTAATAAAACAAATAGTTGTAGGGATGCCCTTCAAGTTCTTAACTCCGCTATTACTGTACTTTGCTATTTGATCACTGGTACCTTACCAGTGATCTGACTGACAGCATAGCAGGCCAGACTTCTATACCATGTAAATCAACATAGGCCCATTGCTGTCTCAAAGGCTATAGAAGGGTGAAATGTTTTACTGCTCTTTGATTAGATAAGCTATCAACTAGAAAAACAGAAAAAGAGAACTAAGTGTTGTCTCATTTACTGATAACATTGACCCAGCGCAATTGCGCGAACAAATCCTCCAAAACTTTAAGATGGGTATTATAGTATTTCATCCAAGCAGTCTACTCTTATAATATTCACCTTAAATTTTCAATTAATTAGAACTAGAAGAATGCAAATTGTTATTCAGATAACACTTCGTTCTGGACATTGGTTGCTTAAAGAAGAACAAATCTGACAATTTACGATGCAGGGTCAATCAGGAAACACTAAACAGAAGTTTGACAAAACAACACGGAAGGCGATGTTGTTACGTACCATTTGATTAGATACAGCAAAAACCCAACGAAACAAAAAAACCAAACCAAACCTACCTGCAGCTCCAGCTGAGCAGGCAGCATTGAGGGAGAGAAAAATACTTATGTTATGCAATGGACTTTAAAACAGAAGCCTTGACTGCTGCAATAGTCACGCTTCTGCGGGTCACTACGAGGGCCAGCTCTTCTAGCTAGAGTTTACTCTTTACGTAGGCAAAACTCCTTTGAGGTTTTTGCCTCAGGAAACACTAAACAGATCTTCAAGGTTCACCCTGTAGTTAATAACTGCCCAAGGGGAGTTAAAGGGCAAAGATAAAAACCACAGATAATCTGGAAGGTGTTTTGTGACCTTTCATGTTTTCTCAGAGTTGATTAATAATGATGTAATGGGTACTGCAGAGCCACAGTGAGAATGAAATGCTTTTAGCAGAAGGGAATACTTAGGGCAGGATAACAACAGGGCAAGGATTAGAAGAGTAAAAAAGTTAAGGAGTAGGGACTTTTTTTTAAACCTCATCTTACTGTTTGTACTCTTCATTATACAACTGGTTGCATTCCTTTCAGCACGAAGGAAGTGACTGTGCTTTCCAAATCATATCCCTATCCCTGCCATTTGCTTCCTTAGAGTAAAGCAGTCACCTACACAAAGGACATTTTAGGATCAGGTCTGTATGTGTAAAAAAAAAAAAAAAAAAAAGCGCAATTTGGAAATGCAGATGTTTTGGGGATCAGCCCACAGACGCTCTGGACGCTGCCCAGAACTGAATTAAAAACAAATGCTCATTTTGGCTGCAGACCACAATGTTCCTCTAATTTGTTACAAGAGTATCTTGAAGGATGCGTGTATCTCTTTTCAATGCTAAGGAGGTGACTGTCATAATTAAGGTCTGATCTCCAAGGAAACTCCATAGGCTGTAAAGCAGAGGCTAAAAAATGAACTGATCCTATTGGGACTTAAACCCTGGGGCACCAGAGATTAGCGCTTCCAGCTAGAATTAAAGCACTCTCAGAGCATCACTGCCCTAAACCTTCGAAAAGTTGAAGCAAGTCACAAAGAATTATTGTTTTTGAAAATTCAATCCTACATGAGTAATAAGGAAGAACTAGAGCTACACAGGTCTCCAGATCATAACCAGGAGTCAAGGCTTTCTACCTGTTCTTTGGAAGTGAATGATGTACTGCTACAGATCTTAAAACCAAATGTTTGCTTGCTTGTAATATTAAGTGCATGTTACTGTAAGAATGTGCTGTGAATAGTTGAATTGAATGAGTGCTCATAGGATGCTAGAGCTTGCTGTGACTTTTCAGTGCTTAAAAAGTAATGTTTACTAGTGTACTACTCTTATCTCAAGTTCCCATTGCTTGCAGTCTGACGCAATATGAAAAGGTGCTATGCAACCATCCATCTGCCATTCTGCCAGTGCCCCTATCTTGAAACATCTCCAGAACTCTACCAAACATGAGCTGCCAGATGTATGGAAAGTTGGGGAGATTTGGAGAGACAAACATGTCACCAAGGACTAAACCACCACTGCACTCCTCTTAGTTCATCATCCATTTGTGATGAACTTCCAGGGAACAAAAGCTAAGCCACAAGACAAAGAAGTAACAGAATTTCTGTCCTTTTCTTCCCACATTTACTGTTTAAGAAGATGTTAAGTTCACATCTTGGGTTCAAAAGTTCAGGGAAACAGGCAACACTTTCTCTTCCCATTACACCCAGGCCTCAACTTTCTACTGAGGAAGTTGTGGCATATCATAAGCAGTAAATACCCACACTCTTTACTGTCAAAAACTCAGCATCTGTCTTTGTTATCCATCCTTCAATACATTCAGTAAAAATCCCTCAAGCTTTTAACATACAAAAATCAAATTACTGGTAGAAACTTGTCATTCAGAGAACACAAGCATTTTGTATGGTTAAGAATTCTGCAGTCTTAATGTGCCTGAGCCAAATTCTTCCTTCAGGATACACCGCTGCCTTTATGGGGTAACACCACCACTGGTCTCGCATATATATTGCTATAAACTGAAAGCAAAATTTGGCTCGACATCTTCCTATTCGGAACAGTTAGTCAACTCTTTTCTAATCCTTTCTCATCCCCTAAAAATGAAGTCTTACCCCCATTGCAGCTGTTCCTTTCTGTAATCAAAATTTTACACATGGAAGAAAAAGAAAAAGATTCTAGGCTAAATAAACCAATCTCACAGCTACACGGCTTCAAGGATTATTTGCTTGAATCATTTCCCTCCCACACATAGTAGAGAAAAAACAGCTCACCCAGTTGACACAAAGCTCAGGCTCAAAGCGTTTGCTGTCGGTACACAAAGCTCTTAGCACAGATTTTAATCTCACAAAGACAGGCAGGTTTTTCTACCCCAAGAAAGGATTTTATCACTAAATATCATCATCATCACCAACTAAGTGGGTCTAAACTGAGATCATGGTTCCTCTTTGGCAACTATTTGCAAGAAAAGAGTTCCGAGAGACACAGATGGTGCTGTGAACAAGTCATTAGTCTGTGCCACGGTACCATGATTCAGCTGGCTGTTTGAAGCACTCCTGCCTGCCAGCTTGGATGGACTGGGTTTCTATGAAAGAATTACTGTGCTGGAATTGAATCCACTCCAATTGGTGACCAGTTCACACTAGCATCTCGTGAGATACTAGTTCTTTACATGAGATTTGTCCTCCCCTCAGTGCAAAGAAAATTGCTAGGAATGAGATGCTTTATTCAGGATTCAGAAATGGATATGACAGTGGAAGAGACCAGCTGGTCCTGGCAGGCAGGCCCGGCATTCTCTGGGTGAGAGAAGACGTGATCCACCGTCCTCTTTGCTTACCCTGATACGCTTCGCTCGCCTCATGTCATCTGCTGTCATGGTGCTCTGCGTAGGCACCGTGCTCTCATCATGCTGCGGCTGGATTTGTAGCGGGTGGTTTTCTGACTGCTGCTCCAGTGCCGACTGCGTCTCTGATGGCACTGGAGTCTGTTCCTGCTGCTCCAACCCATTCAGTGTGGCTTGTCCGGCCTCATCAAACTGCCCCTTGCTGGAAAAATGCAGCAAGTCCTGAAATCGCAAATCATACAACCAGTGATTATTCCCCCCACCCACTGAAAAATGCTTTGATAATACTCAGCAGACAACAAGATTTCTACATATTTAATCACAAGCTATAAACAAAATGTGTCTACACTAACTCTTTCCTACTGTGTTCCATTGATACTCTCAGCAGATCACCTCCACCTACAGCAACAACATTCAGAGCGCCAGGGAAGAAGTGCCGCAGGGAGGCAACTCTCTCGGCCATCATATTGTCTGATCGGACACAGACAATCAAAATGACCCAGCTGTTAATAGCCAAGCAAGTTCTTCTGCACTCATGACTATTACCACTTTAGCCAAAGATGACGTAGCCTGACCTGTGAGAAATTTTATGACCAAATTGAGTAGCACAGACCAGGGAAAGCAGAGAATTTCCATCTCATTGAAATTGTTGTCACTTTGAAGCATTATCATGCATTGTTATGCAGCGTCTTCTCCTTTCTAACAAACTAGCTAGAGTGCTGAACTGGAGAGTGACAAATGAGATGATTATACTGTGCACTGTGTGTTTTGCTATCCAGTTTCCAAGCTCTGCACACTCTCATCCACCCAGCTGCATAGATCACTTACATTTATCACACAAAGCTGTTTTCCTCCTTTTTTGCATTAGGATAAAAGAACAGGGAGGGTGTTGGGAGCAGGAAGCATATGCCAAAAATCTACATTCTTTCCATATAAATTCCAGTAACTCCTCTGGGATGGAATCCTCTCATATTACAAGAGAAAAAACATAGATCCTTACTCGACATCACTTAATGCAACTAAGGAAACTTAAAAGCACAAGCTAGGAAACAGAGCGCCAAAAGTATATCAGCTCAAGGCTGGTACTGTCAAAGCGCAAAAGCAGGTGTGGGAGAAGAAAAACAGGGAGGTGCCAGAAGGAGTGCAGCTGTTATAAACCGTGAATGCTTACCAGATAGAGACACTTAGTAGAGCAATATAACAGCCAAATGTCCAGTCCTGGTCTAGGTGGCAAGTTTCCACACTTGCTGACAGTAAACTGTGCTCACAGCATCCTGAGTCTCAAGTTTTCAGGCAGATGAACTTGTGCCTAGTCATTAGTGAGGCGGGCAGACCTCCAAAGGCTTGGGACATAACCATGGGCCTGCTCAACTGTATAGACACACATGAGCTAGCTCTGGGCCATGCTCCAAGCTGGCAGGATGTGAGCCACCTCCAGTCCAGAGGCCATTCAGATACATTAGCATGGGACTGCGCCCAGTAAGCCCTGTCTCTCCAGAGCTAAGAGTTTGGGAACAGCATTATGCTTACTTGTCTAAATGGAGCTGACTTGCATCATGTCAGCTTGCAAAGAGGGTGATCTCGCAACTGTCTACACTTAAGGCAACATTTAGGGCTATTCTGCGTGCTCAGTAAACAAGCAGCGGGCATTCATAGGCAATGTATACATTCCTCCCCCTGAGTCAGCACTGAACCATGATCCAGTGAGATGCCAGAGGAGAATTACCACTCAAGATATCAGCTTTCAGCTAAGTCATAAAACAGAGCCACTGATCCCTTCTGACACCTTTCATAAAAGGACTTGGTGGTAACCTAAGCACGGTCAGCAAAGAGAATTTAGCATTTTACTTAAAAGCATCATATTAGGTCCCTACAGAATATAACCAACAGCCACAAGCAAAAGAACATTCTGCAATAAGTGTGCCTACACGAAGCCCTTTTGTTAATATTAAAACATCATAAAGAATCATAGCTCAAACTGATTTAATTCTACCAGCAACAGTTATAAAAGCAGACTCTGACCTCACGTTCCAGAAAGGACGAATACGAACCTAAATTCCCATTACAGTTTTACTGTCTAAATTACTTTTGTGATGCTGCTAAACTGCCGCAATAACCTATCTCACTGCTAAGTGCTTTGGGATTAAAGTTGCTGTAGAAATGCAAGTGATTTTACAGTTTTTATAGAAGGAAAGTAGCATGCTCCCCTGGCAGAGAATCACAGCTAGAAAACCAAGAATTACTTGGGTATAAGTCCAAAGCACACCCTCAGTTTGCACTGATGCCCCGAATTCTTTTAGTCAAGGGTTTACATCCCATGTGATTTTTTTTTTTCCTCCTCTCCATCCACAAAAAAATATACCTGCGTCCCTTCTTCACACTTCTCGCCATTTTCACTGGTTACTTCCATACGCATGAATTTGGGAGGGCGCCCCGGGCGTCTGCCTGGTCCAAACCTCCTCTTTCCTCGCCCACGACCTCGGCCTCTGGCTCTGCAGAATACATAGTGCTCCAGGTTAGAGACAAAAAAAAAAGATGGATTTGGAATCTCCACTGGTTTTATGCATTCTTTCTCAGCATCACTATTCACCCATTCAACTCAGTAGCAATGGCCTGCAGTAAATAATAAAACCTGAAGAAATTTTGGCAGCAGAAAAATAGGGTACTGGCTGGTATCTATTTATTTTGTGCTTTATGAGAAATCAAAGTCCAGAACACATAGAAATTTATTTCAGTAATTGTGGGACCGAGAAGACTACTGGCTCCTAGCAAGTCCTCTGCCATGGCAACTCTTCTACTTCCAACAGCCCAGTGTATGGTGCGCTGGAAAGCATTTTCAGCTAGATGGAACAAGTGCACAAGGAAGCCATAACACCCCCCCCAAAAAAGGCACTTAGCCATTGATGTCAGGCAGTAAACTGAAGGGAACAATTTTCTGTGTCAAAAAACAAAAAACCAAAAACAAACAAACAAACAAAACCAACCAAAATGCAGCCACTTGCTAAGTTTCAGGAAAAAGAAGGCACCAATGTTTTCTGCTCTCTGATGGATGTTTGTAGATTAAGCTTTTAATAGGTCAGGATAAACTATCTTGACAGCCCAACGAGGAGCCAAAGCACTAGAAGTCTTGTTCTCCAAGCTCTATATCTGCATACATCTGAGAAGCACCAGTATTTCAATATTGTGGTAGTGAAATACTGCAATTTTTTAAGTCATTGGCAAAAAAACAAAAGCAAACCAAAAAAACCTCACCAGTTTCAATGGGGTATTTATTTCCCGCACGCTACTTCTTTTGCAAAGTCTCACACCAATCTGTTTCCTGATGCCATATTCTTACCTTCTGGTGCTGAGACGTTCTCTCATGGGTACCCAAGTTGGTCAGTAAGATCTGTAGGGCAAAGACCCTCCTTTCTGCAAGTTTGGGGAAGCACCATAGTGATATCCAGACAAAGCTAAAGCTTTCAGTACCTGCTGAAGAAGTCCAGCTTCTCATCGTGAGAGTTGAGGTGCTGCTGGAGTTGCTCTGAGCTCATGAAACGACGATTGCACTCATAACATGGCCAGTTCTTCTCCTGCTCTCTGAGAACTATGTTCAATTGGAAATGTCAATAACAGCATTTCGGTCACCACCAATTAAATGCCTCATTTTTTTTCCCAAGCCTTTCTGTCCTCTGTGGGCCATATTTCTCCCCTGAAGGTTAGACAGACTGCAGAATACTCAGCACTGCTCTATTTAGCTTTGCTTTTATCCCCTCTGCACTGTGGCATGACTACAGCTCATCACGGAAAGACAAAAAGGTCACTGGGGACAGTTCACATGGACTATAAACACTGCTTAAAATTCAGGAAGATTTTGAAATTTACCCTTGTATGGAAGAGCACCTACAGGATTGTGCCTCTGGCATAAGTTAGGGGAGGTCAAGAGAAATTTCTCAATCTAAAGCAGTAGCATGTCAGTTTCTAACACACTCAACATGAGACATCAAGTACAGAAACATATCTCTTTCCAGCAGCAACCTAATGCTTCCCAGAAAATGAGGCAAAAGGCTAAATTATTGTAATATTAGCAGGAGATGAGTTAGTAGAAATAAGTCCCAATAATACAGTCTAGATCTGGTTTAACTTTTCTTAACCTAGTGGAAATTTGGGAGCACAATACAGGCCGTATACTTGAAACTAAGTAGTACAACACCCAGCCACCACACTGCAAAAAAACTGAGAGCAGAAGAGCCTAAGTTACCCTTCCTTTCCTCCTCAGATATGTCGTGGATCTTCTGGTTCACAAACTCTGCGTAAGAGGCAGCATACCACACCTGCAGAAGGAATACAAGATAACAGACCACTAAGATGGAACCAGAACTAAAGGGAATTCATTTGAAAATGGTTTTTAAGCAATACATTTACTTCACTTGCCTCAACCACTAACTCTTATTGCTCCTTTCATCCTCAATAATAAAGACTGTTGAGATCAATATGCTCCCACTGAGGAATAAAAGAGAGCTTTGCTCAGAAAGCATATCCATTTAATTTTAAGGTATAGCCTCCTAATATGAATGTTAGTCTCACACACGGCTACCAGTAGCTCTAAAGGAAGTAAGATTAATCTCTTTAGACCCGACTGTAAGATTGTAAAGGATGGATATCAGCAGAGTACTGTTTCTTGTTGTACCAAGAGGAATGGAAAAGTTGTTAACTTGGGGGATTTCCCATTTCTTTCCTGCTCTCTTTACATAGAGAATAGGCAGCACTGTTCACAGACACTCATTTAAAAATGTTTCTGAACTTCTGAAGGATCAAAGCAATATGGTCCTGCTTCCCAAAAGAACAATTTGCCAGGCTGCAGCATGGTGGACCCACTTTCGTTATACAAGGAATTTAGGAAGCCTTCAGCAGAGAGAACCACAGAAGGCAGAAAGACAAAGTTTATTAGAGCCTAAAATCAGATGCTCACAGTTAGCCAAGAATTCTTGCATCATTTCTCATTTTATCTCACTGTTTGATTAAAAAGGTTCAACTCCAGAAGAGATTTCTTAAAGAAGGCACAGACAGATTTTCAGCATGAAAAATCTGGACAAGTTTAAACTTGTAGTGGGCCGCAGGCATTTTCACAGCAGTGGTGAGTGGCATTTCTAACTCCTTCAAAGACTCACTAGCAGGTGCGTGTTACTTTGCAGGAATCTCACTAGCTGGACAAAGAAGAAAGCCTGGAGCTCCTACCCTGCTAACCTGTCATGCAGTACAGAAGTTCTCAGCTTTAACTGACTGATCCTCATACTTCAATCTTTGGACAAAATTTATATGAATGCCTTACATCCACTTGGGGAGGAAAACACATTACAGAGCCTAGGTCATTCGCTTTCAATTATCGAACCAATTTTACCCCAAAAGACACTGCTAACACATAAAGCAAGAAAAATGGTGCTTCTACAAGCGGGTCTGTACAGATTTAATTAAAGTCTGGTTACAAATTGGTTTAAAAACTGTTGAGAAAATTATGTTTGGATATACTTAAAATGGATTAACATGGTTTCTAGTGATTCAGCTTAAACAAATTAAGGACTGATTTCAGAGAAACCAAAAAGAATCCTACCCTTAAAAATCAGCAACAAGTGTATAAGCAGGCTTTTGCCCTGGTTTAGCTAAGTGTGTTTAAAACTGGGTTTTTTTGTTGGTTTTTTTTTTGAATTGATGAAATTTACATGCAAGAAGAGATTTGAAGAAGAAATATTTCCTGATAACAACATTTTTTGGTTACCCCTAGTTCCCCAAAAGATGTTGAAAATGAAGGCCATCTCACAGCCAGCCACGCTGCTTTGAGCTCAAAGTAATCAATACAGTTTTAGAGGGAACAAAAAGTAACTCACAGGGAAGTCACAATATCCTTTATCATTTTCCACATGCAAAGTTTCAAAAGTTCCAGGAAAGCCAAGTAAAGTGAGAGACCATATTCGCTTAAGGCACCAGAAAACAAGTCAAGGGCACACAGGACTAACTGGAAAGGGCATCCAGAACTAAAAAGAATAAGACTGCTGCAATAAAAATTAGATTGCATCAGCAAAATATATGCAGTGTAAAGCATGACAGTGACAGACAAATCATTTACATACTTTTATTTGAAACTTCCTCATTTTATACCTGAGCCAAAGCTCATTTAAAATCCCTAAGTCGGTGGCTAACTACTTACTGACTTCAGTGACATTTGATTCAGGCCATCATGTGCTTTATCAGGGAAAAAAGCCCTAAAGCTATTTACAGCAATCATTTCTGGCACTTGGAGATGCATTTATTAGGTAGCAACTCTAAGATTTGATTTCATCAGCAGAAAAGAGAGTCACAAAACATGAGCAATGCCATACCTTGAGTTCCTGCTTGGGCTCCACGTTTTTAATGGTTGTGTAATAAATATGGTGGCCGTACTGATAGGCTACCAGGTTCTGCTCCAGATGGTTTTGAGCAGGACGCACAAACATCATCCAGTTACAAAGAGCCTCGCTAGAAAGTTCAAACCACAGGTCCTCTTGCAAATCTCTGTCTTTTCTGTCACCCTTATCAAGAGAAACCTGTAGCAAAATCCAATTACATGTGACTGTAACTGCCTGGCAGCAGGTTCAAAAGAATTTGAACTTCTAAAAAAAAAAAACCAAAAAAACCCCAAACCAACCAACCAAAACAAAACAAAAATCCCAAACAAACTACTATGCCCATGCAACTTTTACATTACGAAAAGCAACGAAGGCATAGCTAACTTTCCTCTCTTTGCTAACAAGGAGCCAGAAAGAGGCAGCACTTCAAAAAATACTTAAAAACAGGTAGAGATTTAACTACGGAGACACGATGGACCCTTCCATGGCTTTCTAGAGCAAGAAGCATTCATTGAAATGGTCAGGCACAGTACTTTATATGTGGCTATGAGGCACAAGAAGCTGTAGCTTCAGTAGGCTATATGGCATCAGTTGTCAGATGTTTCTAACTGGCAGACTGACTTCTGCTTTCATTTCTTGACTCATGCCACTGCCTCAAGCTGGGAGCAGCACTTCTTTAGCTGAACTTCTGTTGGGTTACTAAATCTGCCTGCAGTAACAACTTTCTTGTCAGACACTGACCATCAGAGACTAGCGCTCCTAAGACTGTCAACCTAATCTCCAGCAAATAAGAACCAATTCCTATAATGAAACCAGTAAATAAATGGATGAAAGTCAGTCAAATCCATTATACCTCCCGCCAATGTCTTGGCATGAGGAATGGGAGAAAAATCTCTCCTCTCCCCTCCATCTTGTGGGGGAGAGGAAGGAAAGGGGAAGAAAAATATCTTTAACTTAAGTTACAGCATGACACAAAATAATGGCTGCAAAACATCCTTAGATAGGGCTGCTATTTATATGTCCAGATGCTGCTTCAGCCCACACAACAGCGATTCACAGCATTCCACGCTATGTGTCCTATATATCATAACACCATAATGCCTTAATATTCACCACGATTATTGTGTCTCCCTGAATAACAGAAGATTTCAAGCCAAAGCAATCTGGGTACTTCTGAGTTACATTCAGAGATGGAAGCAACAAAAGAACACCTCCAGTGAAGTAACTGATCAAGGCAGAGCAACAAACTCATGAAAATCAAAGCTTAAGCACAAATTGATCCCTCTTCTTCTCTCGCCCGCACACCCTTACCTTCAAATGGATATAGCAGTCTTTGAGTTCAGTTTGTCTAACCAGGGGTCCTTCCACAGGTCCAAACTGTGTGCGTTTTGGGATACGCCTTTTGGAGAACACACCTCCCAAAAACCTGTCTATATAGAGCACCAGGGGCAGGCTGGCTCTTGCCCTGGTCAGCACAGGCCGGTTTGGGATCGGATGCAAAGGTCCGTGTTTTGGACACACAGAGGGATGTGCATTATTACACTCTTCACACCCTACAACACAAAGTCAGAGAGGACATGACTGTCAGGCAGACACTCACGCACCAGCTCAGAAGAGACAGTCTTATCTCCCTCTAAACATCTTTGGCTCAGCTGTGGGAATATTTATTCCAATAGTCTGTCTACATTTTAAAACATTAGAGAGGGCAGCCTCCCGCAAAATGAAGAACAAAGCAGCTCAGAGACTCCACCTAAGACACAACCTTGTCTTTTCAGTAAGGCAGCTCAATATGTGTCTACATTTCTGGGTATAAAGGGGTTTACTTATTACTGCTAAATTCTGAATCATTTTTGGCTCCATGTACTAGAGGGCTGATGGAAGTGAAAAAAAAGGGAGGGCTTTTTCTACATACTGCTACGTACTACTTCATATGCTTACACAAATCATTGGGATCAAAGGGTCGAGGTGGATCCGGATCCCATTCATCCATGTCAGTGTCTTCCCCATCTTCATCTTCATCTTCATCATCATCATCTTCCTCTTTTGCTTCCATCCTTCCCATTTGATTCTGCAGAGGTGCTAAAGGGTCAGAACCATCCACTGCCTCCATAGGAGGTAACACCTGGTTATGCACCGGTAATGATGCCTGAGGAGAGAATTCACAAACAATCAAAATTGATTCACAAAGAAAAACACTCTTACAAAGATGAGCAATGAGGGTTCTTGCTAGTCTACCCTTTCTGCTTCCTTTGGTAATGGAAAGAAGGACAAGGGAAAGTAAAGCGACATGATAAACAATTGCTGAGGGATGTTTTGCATCGCTGCTGCTGACAGCCTCACTCGGGACAGCTCTATGTCACTACCTAGCTCTACCCTGTCAAAGACTGACTTCTCAGGAGAAGAAAACAGTATCAGAAGTTCTGGACCCTCACAGAAAGTCTGAAAAAGTCCAGGCTCTGTGGAAATTATCTACAGCCTAAGGCTGTATTTTAACTTCTGTACAAGTGAGAGAATCCTGCACTTTGGCACATGATCTCTTCTCTCCTATCGTGCAATCAAACACACACAATCCCCGGAGCACACACACAGAGATCAATATGGGATGAGATAACACAGACACTAGATATAAACTATGGGACATGGAGGACAGTTGAGGGCATTGTATTCTTTCACTAATTTTAAAGTTTACCCCTTTCTTTCCCTAGAAAAAAAGCAAAAAAAATAATTGAAGTGCACTGTACAGAATATTCCACAACCCATGCAGGCTTCTCAGGTAGAGAACAAGAAATACTACGCGCAGTAAAGCTATCTTAAAAGACTGGCAAAGAGACCCAGTGGATGTTGGTCCTATATGACAATCAGCATTACACCTTCTGTTAACTTTGCTTTTCAAAGCTGAGAAGAGTATTTTAAAGGCAGCTGCTCAAGACAGAACAATCTGTAGAACAAGTTTCTCTGTATATTAAATACACTATCTCTCCTAGAAAACCCCACACACATTCCATGGTGAGACTATGAAAGGCAGTACAGATCTGTGCTACAGCTTTCTCCCATCTCCTCCCATATCACTCAGACATGTTTCATCACCTGAGACAATGGAGCAATGAAATCAGTGTACTCGTACATTTAAAAGAAAAGGGTGCCTGGCAACTTACTCTATCTGCTTGTGGACCCTGCTCCAGAGCCATTTGCTGGGGGGATTCGGCAACGTTGCCGAGCACGGACAGGTTGGTGGGATTCATGCTCTGAGCAGCAGCAGGCAAGAGCACAGTTACCTAAAATTATAGGCACTCATTTTAGCACTGCATCATTTCCATCAGTCACTTACATACGGGCAGTGCCCTGCATGCAATGCTCCCTGGAGTCCTACACTAGGTCAAAAACTGCAACATTTTAATGATTTTTTTTGTTTTTTTTTTTTTTTTTAAATTTTTTAGGGATGATGGACTTGGACAAAACCTGTAGATCCAGGAACAAAGGGAAAGGCTTCAAAACTCAGTCTAGATTTTGCAGCTTTTGAATTTCCTATCTCGCACTTTTGGCTTTAAATTAAGGTCCTACACAGCCTGGGTTCAAACTATACTAAAAACAGATGCAAGGAGCTCTTTAGCTCTTGGTAAAACCAATGATCTGGGGTCTTTTTCTCTTCTATCTCCAAATTTACTAGGTTTTTTTTAAGGCAGAAAGTAAAGAAGGAAAAAGAAGCATCTCCTCTTTTTCTCTTTCTTTTTCTCAAGCGAACCAAGATCCATTATAAAAGCAAGATGGTGTATTGGCCTCATTGGAAGATCAAGCCCTCAAATGACAGGATTCCAACAATGATTTTTTCTTTACATTATTTGGTCACACTATACATTTTTGGTCATTTTCATACTCTTTTTTTTGTGTGGTAACAAGAAAATGAATGTATATTACCATACTGGTCCCATCCATTCAGCAATTAAACAAAGCAGAATTAAGATCCTAGGAATCACCTTTCCTCTCTTTTGTTTCCTGCTTATCTATACAGGAGTTTGCACCGTTATCCCACACAATTTTTCATCCTTCTCTACAGCTGACATCACGTGGCTTCTAGTTTGTGCCTCTGACTGTTAAGCAGCTTTTATGCTAAAACTAAAGTCCCTGTCCCTCTACAGAGGGCTTAATAAATATCCAATAAATCTGAGAACAGCAAATTGTGCCAACAGTGAAGGAGCAGACAAGAAAATCCATAACATAAGCAGATAGTCTTAAAACTTCAAATCTAGTTGTTTTGTTTAAAGAGGTATTAAGATTAATTTATGAAACTGCTTAAAAACTACAGCAAAAAGACTTCAGGGAACCGTGTGACAGTGAGCAGGAAACTGCCAAGACGACAGCTGAACCAAGCTGCCTGGTATTGACATTTCTGATGCCAAGTGGCAACAGAAAAGGCATCATTATTCAATGGCACACCTCCAAGTCTGCCAGCAATGAGAGGTTCATGCAAGCTTGGGTCTATTTGTCCCTCATATTAGCACTGCCTACCACTAATCATACGTTAGACCTACCCTTACTTTTACTTCCATGTCAGACACTGCAAGGAATATAGGCATTATTTTTAAAAACCTTTCAATTTTTTTTTAAAAACAAAGTTTCTTTTGAAAGACAAGAGGAGCTCTGATTATTATTTTAACATCTGTTGTCAGTTCAGGGATGTCCCACATGAAATGCTGATGTAAAAACACCTGCAAAGGCAGGAGCTGCCACAACGAGGGACTAACCATTCACAAGCAAACGAACATCTCTGCTGGGACTGCTGTCACAGACAGTGTTGGAAGGGAGGACAGGCTGAGGACATGCAGACAAGTGCTCATGCCCTTGATACTCAACATGGGACAGTAACAACACACCACCTCTGCTGTCAGAGTGTCATTTGCACTGCACATGTAAGTAATCTCTACTTTTAATTAGATTACATATTTATTTGTTAAATGAGCTTTAAGACAATTAAATAGAATTTGGGGGCTTCTTAATGCAAGGAAACTGATGTGGCAAAAAATTCCAGAATGACACTCCAAATACTCCGGAGAACTGGAAGAAAACAGGTAACACCTTTACTGTGTCAGTCATACCATTTCCTGCCTGTGCCTCAACAGTTTAGAAGGTATTCTTTTAGCAAGAAGAAAATTTCTTTTCAGTGCACATTCAACCCTTCACTCTGCCCCAAGACTGTCAATAAATATGCATTTTAATGATTGCATTAGTAATGATTCAGATCTAACATGTCAATTCACATGTGCCATTAAAGATTCACTGAGCAGTAATGATTTTAAGCTTCTTTGACAAGCAGAGAATTTGAACTAGAGATCTAGATCTGAAAGCACCTACACCTGATTACCACAACGCAGTCCCCAAAGATACGAGTAAAAGTTAACAACAAAACCTTCCCATCCATGATAAGTGAAAAAAAGAAAAATCATCAAAACTTTATAAACACGGGCTCCAATTTTATTCTGTTCCTAGCCCACTTCAGCACTGGCAAACACATCAGAGCTGGGATGCCACGGTAAGGTAAGGGAGCCAGTAACTGAACTTCTTCAGCTTTTACAATTAATTTCATGTGAAGTCTCTAGTAAACCTAGAATCTGATCCAAAGTTTCTATCCCTTGAGAGCCTTTTATGGACTTAAAGGCATTTGGGTCAGAATTTGTATGAGGACAAGTGCAAACCCAGTCTTTCCAGAATGACACATTAAAATAAAGCCAGCCACATCAGCTTGCTGACTTATTTAAAGGGACACTGTTGAAAGATTTTTCATTATATCTGGGGCAGTAAATTAGTATTTTCATTGAACATTAATTAAAAAGAATAAACTCAAACTCTCTTAACCGTTATTGTCATTCATGCACAAGCTAGCCAAAATAATAATGGCTTGTTATCATCAGCTTTTTGCCCTTGATCCCTGGGATGACAGTACATGACTGAAGATTGCCATTTGACAAATCCAGAGAGAGTTTATTACACTCTAGCACTACAACAATGTTCCTTTACCTTCGGTAACAACTTCCTTACAGTTTCAGGCCCAAGGAAAATAACGTCTTTCTTACCTGCTGGGTGGTGGCATCCTGTTGGACGTAAGCCACTTGGGACGGATCTGTAAACAGAGTCTAGACAAAGTGAAAAAGGCTTATCAAACCAGCCTTGGGGTTGTTTACTCCCAGCTCACACAAAAATTACCCTGCCACCAAGAAGTGATCCACATTTGATCCTTTGCTAACCTATAATGTGCCTATGGCCACCACAGACTAATTCAACTTACCCATGTGAACCTACATTCCTAGAGATTAAACTAAAATTAGGTAGTGCTCCATAAAAAGACAATATATTTATGCGGCACTTTTCATCTATATAACTGAAGTACTTCATGGGATATTTTTTTTTTTAATATAGAAATCATTTTGTCAGTTGCTGATTTGATAAATTCTACAGAATGAAATTCAATAGCTGTGTGAAAGCTAAGTAATACTTGAGGGCAGGACAGAAGATGACTATTAACTTTATCTTTCTGCAAATTCACAAGACAGGGCCTCAAAAGAAAGCATGCAGATATCAGGCATATCCTACATGTAAATTTGATATGGCCAGGTCGCTGGTTTTTTTTAATTTCATAGAAGACACGCCAACTCCAATATTCTTACAGTAGCCTGCAAGAACAGCCCTGATGGGAGAGCTTCCCCCTAGGAAAAGCAAGACTTAAATAAAAACTAAGTATTGACTAAGGTCAGTCTTGCTTACTTTGCCAAAACTTGAAATATCTGAGCTTGTAGCGGTCTGGCTCCAACAAAATAAAGCATGGCATAATACAAATTCCATTAGCGCTTTGGTAATTTCATCTCAGTTGCACGATAGCATCTTAATACTACACCTCTTTTGACAAAATGATAGTATTCAGAGTTTTGGAGTTACTTGGTCGGTGACTTCCTGGGAGACACCCTCTCAAAATCTCTTATCCTCTCAGAACATCCCACCATGTATCAACTGTTTCCATGTAACAGCTAAGAACTGCACAAGAGAGGGACCACACTGCACAAGGCTATGCCAGCATTGCTGCGGGTGTCAACTATGTGCACTTTGTAGCATTGCTAATCTGTCCTGTCAGCAAAGACACTACAAAACATTCTCGACAAAGCGTGCCTGTTCCTTTTTTTATCTTTCCACACAGAGGTACAGATGCATACTATATAACCCCATATAAACACATGCTGTCAGAGAACAAAAGCTACTTGATATAATTATGAAGAAGAAAAAGAACCTAGGTCTATAAAATCAACAACTTCTCTGAAGACACTACAAAATTAGACTGAATACACTGAGATCCCCTGCAAAAAGACATGACTGATATTGTAACTATCAATTATGAGAACTGTACTATGCAAAACAAGGACTCTTCCAGAAGACAGACCCAGAGATCGCTCTTTGCTTTTTAATGAATACAACAGAGGCAGAATTTCTGAAGATATCCGTGTTTTGGAAAACACCCTTGATTTAATTGTAATCTCATCCACCTTCAGTGAAATAACCAGCATTTCATCATTCATAGCCTCGGCATCCTTTCATGATCACATTTGAACATCAGACAAATGAACAGCATGAAGTCCCTGTTCAGCAATGGACAGATAAAAGCATTAAGAGCAACTGCCTGCTATTTCCCAACCATATCACTTGGCTGGCAACTGGCTTTCACCTCAAACAAGACTGTTTTGTTTTCTAGGTGCCAAAGTGGGGTGGGCCCAGAACCACACATGCCTGCGTAGCTTCCACGGGATGGATGTAGACGAGCGTGTGCTCGGAGGTGTCCACGGAGGTGTAGGAGGTGCCATCCGCCGTGTAGACAACCTGCTGCGAGGGACGGTCCTGCTCATCACTGTACACAATCTGTGCCACTGTCCCCCCCTCAGGGACAAAGTGCACCTGGAAGAAAAAACAGATCCTGTACTGAAACTTCTGCAGTCATACGCCTGTGGGAAACAACACAAAACCCATCGGTTGCAGAGGTGCCTTGGAAAGCAGAGAGCACCTCGTGTCTCAACTAACTAGCCGACTGTTTTGAAAAAACACATTTAAAATCTCATCTGAATTATGCTAGCAACACAGAAATCTGGACATAACCTACCATCGGTTTCTGGTTTTACTCTGCATTTTAACTCAAGACCTGACTTGTGTAAAGGGCACCTTCTAATACTTAGTTCTTGAATCACACTTTGGAAATTTGTAAGAGAAAGAAAGCTCAGATATGAACTAGTGTATCTTTGGGATTTATTGGTATATTGTTTCCCTTTATTCTCACACTCCTTTCTGGATTTATGATAATTAATTCATTCAGCTAGTTCTTTAGTTGGAGGTAATTTCTTCTGTTTGATGAACAGCTAACAGAATCTATTAACTTTGATACTGCTGCAAGTAATAGTATTGCACCTATCATGAGGAAGCAATAGCATATGTTAGATTGCTTCTCTGTAGTATATACATGCCGTATCAGTAGAAAATTCAACTATTTAAACAGAGAAACATATAACTGAAAACATTAAGCAATGATTCCAAGGACTACTGGAACAAGTTATGTCTAGGGCGGCAGTTTAAATCCAAATAAGTTGATTTTGACAGAACATTATGATCACAAATGATGATCAGTGGCCTACCTTAAACAAGCTAGAATACTTAATTCCAGTGGCAACAGGAACATGTTTATCTTTTGATACCCTTTACATGCTGAAAACCATTTTCAGCGCATGGGAAAAATAGGACAGTTAGCAGGAAACCTAGTTTTAGTATCTATATTCATATTCACACAAAATGTTTGCACATAAAATGATGTCACAGTTACATATTTTATTTACTTTGTTCCACCTTTTAGTTCATGCTTCAGAAGACACCTGGTGCTCCCCCGCGGATGCTAAGTGCTGATTCTGTACAATAAATCCTCATGCAAACACTACAGTAAGGATGCATGCAGTGTTTCACATTTGGAGACCACTCTGCAAATACTAATTAAGCCTTATAACTGCCATGTGCAAACAACAGTATGGTTATCCCATTGTATAGATAACGGAACACAGGCCATTGGAAATTGCCTTTCTTGGCAAATTTCAAAGCTGGAAATTACCAGAAGAGTCAGAATTTCTCAGCTTGTGGGTCAAATGACATGCAGCACCCTCTTTATAACATATTCAAAAGAATAAATCAGTTTACAGTCTTCTAGAAATTCTCAACTGCATTGTCTCAGAGACAGAGGGACTAGCTGCATACACCAGAATCTGACTGTATTAGTCACTAACGATTAACATATCTCCTTCCCCACTACTGGAAAAAATTATGCATATTACTTTCCCCAAGGTCCACCCACAGCTCCAACTGATTCGACTGATGCCATCAAAATGGGCTGCCACAGACCACAGATTTTGTTAATATTCATTCATCTGAATACCCTTTCGCTTTCCCACATAGTTATACATATATTTGGACACTGAAAACTTCTATAGCCACTGGCTGGCTTCATTTAGCTCGCTTCAGATGTCTGTGTACTCACTGCTGCAGTTTGCGCAGCAAACTTGCTGAAGCTTTAATCCGAAATCACCACAGACATGTTTGTATTTCTCCTCAAATGAAAGCTGAGTTTTCAGACTTTAAGAAAGGGTTGAATGGGAATGCCTGCTTGCTAAGCCACCGCACCGAGCCCAATTTGGTCTGAGCAGAAACCGAGAGCTCTGGAAGGCACTAGTCACCTGAGCAGTATTCTGTTCCTGCTCAGCAGAGTCAGCCCACACCTGAGGACTTTCATCTTTTGAGTCCATCTCCTCTCTGCTGTGGTGCTCCATGGGGATAGAGATCTACTGGAGGAATGTCTGGCTGAATAGATTCATCTGTTCACTGTGTTTCTACTTCCAGAAGACAAGGTGATCTTCAGTAACATGGCTATAAAAAAAAATTAAAAAAGAAAAGACAGAGATATTATAACAAGTGTGACACACAGAACGGAGATATGAGGTATTATCATCAGCTACTGCACTACAGGAACACACTGCCAGAGTAAAGCAGGCTTGGCTTTACGAACATGTGCATTTTCATTTAGCATGCTCAAGTTCTGCCGTATAATACTTTCCAAGTCCTATTAAGGAGGAAACAAGTCAACAATTGCTACAATTGCACTGAAGGATTATACTGAATGCCTCCTGCACTGAAAGATTATACTGAATTCCTTCTGCATTTCTTCACATTGTCCTTCTGGCACCTACAGGACCAGAAATCAATACACGATGCAGAAAATTCACCTTAAGCTTCCAACAAGAAAACACTATGTTCAGAGATGCATCACCAGTTTCTCAGTTTGTCTGAAAGAGGTTTTATTCAAGAGCCAACTGGCTTTACATCTACAGTCAGCTTTCACCTTGTACAAAACTGCAGTCCCAGTTGATATTCAGGCAGCGTTACAACAGACAACTTTTAGAAAAAGAACAATGAAACTTAAACTCTAATTCACGCGAGCCCAAAGATCCTGACAAATTGCTTCCAAGCTAGGTTTTTTTCACCTCACGCAATTTTATTGGGGCCTCTCAATCTGCCATTGGGAATCTCAGAAGTGTAATTTACAGCTCTGGTGATTGGTTTAGTCAGTGGTTCAGCACCTTCCCAGTCCTTCGTCTCTAATGTCATATTAAATCACAGGCCCAGGAATTAGCATGAGGCTGAGCCTATTTCATTTTTCAGCTAGTCCAATTAACTCTATTTTATACCGAGTGCCTCGCTGGGCTGATCCAATGCCAGTACCCCGTCTGTGCACCAGGAAGAAAGCAGAATGCTCCTTGCTGACGCTTTCATTCATTTGCATTTTAAATGCAAATTATTTTAGTCATAATTTGTTCCCATAAATGCTACCAGTTGGCTTGTCATTGACAAACTAAAAAAAGAAAAGGAGGAAAAAGAAAAAAAAAAAACCAGCAGCAGGCACTTTCTGCCTTCTACTAATTTTGCCAGCAACGAGTAAGCTCTGCAGACCTGAGCACTGACTGTACCACTTGTCCTGGCCAGAACATATAAATCAATAGTACAGAAAAGTCTCAGGCTAACGTCACTGAAGTGTATGGGGGGGGGGGGAACAACCAAAACCGGAACATATGACTTTCACATATACAAAGAAAAACTGTGGGAAAGATATTTCTGGGCATCGCTAGACAGCAAGTCATGGCATTATTGGTGACTAGAGCCTAGCATTTGCTTTCTCGTGCTGAGCCACACAGTACACGTGTGCCACGTCGTCCCCCACACAAGAAGAGACTGAGAAGCAGTGCGATGGCTGTTCTCACTTACTATTAGACCCATGCACCATTAGGTTATGGGAATAAAGGGGCAGAAATCCTATTCCCATTAATATTACTTGATACAAAACATCCAGGAAAAGGACTGAGGAGAAAAGGAAAAAAGAAATACATGTACCTGCATGCAACACTTCAACTAGAGGATCTCATTAGTATGGAAAAATGAACTTCAGCAAGCAATTAGGACCAATAAACACCAGCCTTACTCTCCAAGTGTTGAAAGCCAGGGTCATTTACAAATAAATATTATTTATTTATGTATTACAGCACACACAAGCTGATATACAAGTAAATATCACCCACCCCTACATAGCACTTTTCATCCATCTATCTCAAAGCTACTTGCTACATTATTAAGGATTAATTCAGGGATTTTTCTCATACCTAATCTTACCACTCTCACTGAACTCCTCACTCATTTTATCAGGTATACAATCACCAAGGGGTCTAGAACTGCTTGTGTGAAACATGACAGCATTTATGTCAGTAACCTAATCTGAACAATTTTTATGTAAAATTAAATGCCTACCCTGTTGATATTCTTTGGCTGGTTTATCCCAAACAGCTCTTTTTCTTGACTGTCATTATTAATCAAGAGCCAATTCAGGTAATTGCACTAACAATAGCCAGTAGTTTAATCAATTACCTAATTGCTTAGAAAAATAAAAATAAATACTAGAGGTTTCAAGTTTGGGTGGTTTGGGTTTTTAAATTATCCTGTTAATAAGAATGTAATTAAATTAACCAGTGATTGAATTAAGAGAAAGGGACGGTTCTGGCTAATTCCACATGGTGCAACAAGTAGCAGAATTTCTGGCTGACCTTCCCCACAAGCAGATACTGAAGGTCTAAAGGAAGATGCTGACTCACTCCTGCAGACTCATTTTGGCACAAATAAAACTTACAACTTGAGTGGAAAGGAGACCGAAGGGTTCAGAAAGGTCTTTAATAGACAAAACTGGACATTACGATTCATATCTGCAAAAAAAATTGTACCAAAAAGTCGGAAAAGAAAGCAGAAGACAGTCATTTCAAGTTTTGCCATGGTTCTAAAGGTTAGCAGTAATCTCAAATCTCAGGGAAAAATGCAAGGTTGAGCCAAATTCAGTGGCTCGGTGGTGCCGTTTCTATAAATGGTACTGTTATTGCTGTTCTTCACAGAAATGAAAAAAACTCCACTGCTCAGCCTAGCCAATTGTGTAGCAACAACAATCAGACATTATTAGGAGCTTCAGGATTTGCTGATGCTTTCAACTTCCGTACTTGAAAATACATCCTAGGATCTGCCCCTCTGGTATGCATTCCTACCACAGACTGGATTTCTACAAACTCTCATAATTTCTATCATCACCAAAATACACAGAAAAGCATGTTTCCCTGGAAACGTGGACGTGCTGAGAAGTCAGTGCAAGAGCAGGCAGGGCACATCCCAGAGAGGTCCCAAGGCCAGGCAATAAAGACAGCCCAAGGCAGGAGCAAGCATTGAAATCTAGCTGGTACAAAAGCCAATAGTGAAACAAGACCTGCAGTTAAGGTCAGGAGCTGGAAAGCAAGATCTGGTCCAAAGTCACTGACAACAAAACCGCCAGGAAACACAAACACCCGAGTAAGTTTTCTAACACTGATGACAGAAAAGACCGAAATAACTTTGCTCACTAGTCCTCCATAGGATGCTCTCCCTCATTAATCCTGCATGATCTTATTTTCTTCTTTAAATCCCCCTCTCAATACCCATTACAGCTGTGACACTGACATCCACAGTGCCTCGAGATTTTAACGATTTCCCTGTGGTCTTCTCTCAGCAGAGATGTCTTGCTGCACAAGGAAGCGGCAGATGTCCAACTCAGCACATAGCCACAATATTTTTTCAAATTAACTGCAGAAGAATCGTGATGGACAAGTTGGCGTATGTGGCCTCTACACTAAGCCTGTTAGTAATACCAGTTTGAGAGATACAAGTAAAGAAAATACTTATTTTCTCAAACGGTCTGGCTGGAAGCTTTGTTGGTTTTTTTTAGCAGAAATACATGTGAAACTTTGGGCATAAGCATTGCCAAACAGCTGGCGTGCAAGGGAACACTCTCTGCTTGCTCTCCGTACCATTTGCCCACGGATTATCCTTTGCAATTGTTAATTTTTCTCCCTGTATCTCACATGCATCAGACATTTTCAGACAAGCTAAATGCCAAGGCAAGTACCTCAATGGGAATGTTCTGCAGTGTCCAAGGGGACACGCACACACATACACATTATGAGACCCGTCACCCAATATATCAACTGCAATCCTGTCACCACCCCAATGCTTACATACAACTTGATAAGCGTCACGCACATGAGCGAGAAGCAATGCCAACACGTGAGATGCTAAACCATTTACAGAAACTGTGAAGACAGCCTTTTCCTCCCCAAAATAGCAGGCGTGCCTCACCCAGTCCATGCTGGGTGATGACACAAGCTGAAATGATAACAGGTATAAATATATCCCAGTATCACTCCAGTACATCAGAGTGGCAAGGTAGTGACAGGGTGCAGTGTGTCACCATATATATATATGTGTGTATCGTGAATCAAGAACCCCCACAGCTCCCATTACTTTAAAATATCTACTCCAGTGGAAGATAAGCTCGTTCTGACTTGTGTTTGCTGGAGCTCTGAGACAGCACCCATGGGTGCTGCCCTTGAACTCCCTAGAACTTGCCGATATTTTTCACAGGTAGAAGCATGCTCAAAGTTAGCAAGTGACACTAGCGCACCGCTGCGCTCATCTCTCAGCAAGACTTATCAGTGCAGGAACAACCTGGTGCTAACCACAACTAGAAAGCATCCGATTCAGAGTCAAAGCGCGGTCAGCAGACAGGCAGGGCAGGATGAGTATTCTCCTACGTGTCCATGCACTCATAATATCCAGCTGTCTGCCTCATCAGGTAAGTGCAAGCAAAACCATCACCTCTTCAAGACAAAACAGGTTCCTTTCAGTACACCATTCACATTTACCTTCCCTTTCTCAACATCCTGTGGGGACCTGCTGGTGTCAGAGACCTATGGCCTTCCTCTTTAGTTCTTGCCTTTTACATCTAATCCAAAAAATCTCATTAATGGTGAAGCTTCTCCTCCGCAGCTCCTGATGCGTGGAAAGCACCTTTGTGTCATTGTCTGAACAGTTCTTCAACTTTTCAGAAATCTCACTTGAAAACTCCTTGACGACCACGCTACTCTCTAACCCCTCTCTCCCGTTCCTGCAGCATGTTGATTTCTCTGAAGCTGTATTATTAAATGAGCAGCTTTCCCCAATCACTGCATTCCCCTCCGGAGGATGAGAAAGCAATGCTCAGGGGCAAAGTGCCTCTGTCCAACAGCAAGGTCCTCATTAGCCTTGCTGTCCTCAGCAGAAGACACCCCACCCTCAGCCATCGCAGCACCCGCGCCGTGTCACCTCATAGGTGCGCCTATGACCCCTAACACCTAGGGAATGCGAGCGCAATGGTGCTTTAAAAGAAATCCTCCAATAACCCCAAAGTCACTGTTGGTTTGTATTTGGCGTGTAAGAGTTTTTGAATATAGTGAACTCACACGGTGCTTCAAAGGAAAGCTCAGCTCTGAAGTTCAGAGAAAAGCACGACCAAAACAAACAAACAAAAAAAAATATCAACAGTAACCATATTTTCTTGGCATACCTGCTATGAAGGAATGACAATTTCTTTCAATGCTGGGATTACACAAGAAGATACACAGACAAAAACTCTGGGGACTTCATCTGCAGCAACCTCTCCAGGTCTACTTAAGGCCATTCTGCTGAGAAAGCACCCGAGCCAGTGACTGCCGAACATTCATTTTTGTCCCTTCTCTGGGATGAGAAGAATGGGGGAATATTAAAGCTGGGCAAGGGGAAAAGTCCACCTCCCTGCTCAGCGAGCCATAAAGCCACTGCAGTATCTCAAATGAGAATCCACTTTACAATAATGGCGCATAAAACAGCTAATGTGATTTACTCCCCAGTGTAAAAGAAGCTTGCATATAGATTGGGGTTCCCTGCAGCAATAATAGCAGGGGTTATTAGCTTAATCCTTTAAGTACTGAGCTCACTGACCACTCTTTTTCACCGCCAACCATATGCAAGGACAGCAAGATTGTTGCAAAAGGGGGTTTTACGACTACAGGTCTTCCTCCAGCTTTTAATACAAAAATGATTTATTATGCTCAAAAGGAACATCACATATGTCTGCAGAAAGCTATATCCCACACTTAAGTTAATTACCTCAGCTTGCCTAGAAGGCAGAGTCGGTGCATTTCCTGAGATCCCTTGGCAAGAATACGCTTTCATTGCAGCAAGAAGGTTTCTAACCTCATTGAGGACTGAGTCACGACTGCCGTCTCCTCCTCTGCATTCTCATCCATCAAAAGCGCATATTGTTTCAAGGAACCCTGGCTCTGGTGCCTTTTGGCTGAATGTTAATAATCAGGTAATATATAACCACAATATTTATGTTTTACTGGTGAGTTAGCAATGGAAACCATACACAGGGCTGGGGCAGCAAAGATTATTTATTTCCACAAAAGGAAACCTGGCTTCAATTTATTTAGTCCTATAATAAGTAGAAGAGCTCAGCCAAACTCACTCTTTACTCAAATTGTGCATAATGAATCGATCTATCTACGTCCTTATGGCACAACTATCATCAAAGCAACAATGAGCTGGAAGAGATCTCTTAGATCTTCAAGGCCAGTCCTCTGCTACCACGTCCAACATGTGTCACAGTCCTTCTCCTAAAGGGACAGTGCCTGAACACTGAAGGTGAAAGCATGACAGTCTATTGCAACTATTCTCTCACAAAGTATCAGATAAGTAGCTGAAAGTCTAACTGTTTCTACTGTAAAATACAGGAGATAATCAAACTTGTCTTTTTCAGAATAGCTGATTCTCGGAAGGACTACAGGCCACAGAGAACAAATTCGGCTAGCTGTACTTTGAAACAGGTGGGGACTTAACATACAGTGCCAGTTAAGGGCTACAACACAACTTCTATTTCTGTGTGTTTTACTAGCATGAAAGAAAAGTGACAAATAGACCCGACCTCCTGTTTAAGTCAAAACAAAATTCACAATACTAAAACAGCCCCCATAATTAGCTACATTTATAAATCAATTAAAATTCAGTTTGCACAGCTGACAGCAGCTGCAGGTGGTCAGAAACACACTTGAGGTAGCTGCTGACTGCAGAGCAAATTACCATAAAAGAGCTCATCCAGGGATTTTCTTTGCAGGTTAGCAGTAAGGGTGCCAGAGGAGAGCAAGTGACACCACATACCCATTTCTCTCCAAAAACAAACTGTCGATTTTTCTATCGGATAATAATAACAATTACATCAACATCTCATCCTATAACCAAGGTAATAAAGCTGCCTTCATTTTAAACGCCTAATACACAAGAGAAGCACGCATATAGCAAAGTGCCAAAAAGCATCACCATTCGGGAGATAAGTTCTTCATTTAAGGACTGACTAAAGAAATACACCCTCTTACATTTTTTTTTGCCTAGAAATGAAGGCATTAGAAGGCTTGAGACTACCAGTTATTTTATTTCCGCAAAACACGCAAAGAACCCTCTAGTAAAATTAGTTATTAGCATTTCATCTTCTAACTTAACCAATAGAAAGGAGGAAAACAAAAGAATTCTTAAAAATATAACAGAAGAAAGCCAAAGTTCAGGATAGTCTCTATTCCCATTAAAGCTCTGAAAGACAAACATTGATACGCATCTTATAGACCCCCAGCTTTGTGCTTGTTCATTCTTTAAAGCCCGCAAGAACCATGACTATATCAGTAACATGGGAGACGGGTTGATGCAGATACTAAAAAGCACATCGCAAATACCGACCATTCATTTCACTCTCAGGACTATGAAGCTCAGCAGCCTAAACCAGGTTTTTAACTCTGATCTACAGATCCCTTCTGAGGATCTGCAATGAGCAGCTGAGAGGCAAGAGGTGACCATGCATAGCTTGAAATGTTTCGTACAGGGAAACTAACACTATAAAGGGCAAGTTGTCCCTTTAGGATAAGTAGTTCCGAAAGGCAGAGCACCAGGACCTCATTTTTCCATTCCAACTTAACGATTTAACAAGCTCCCATTAACAAAATTTTAACGCAACCGTGGCACAGGATGGGGGGACAGGGCAACTCAACACCAAAACCTGGGTCTCGAGAGGTCCGCAAGATCAAACAGCCACGTGCTATAACGGTATCTCAGACCACAAGAACGGCCTTGTCTGGCAGAGGCAACCACCACCACCACCACCAAGACCAACGATCGCGGAGCGGTGGCAAACACCACAGCTGCCGCTTGCAGAAGCTCCTTCTGCTCACACACGGGCCTTGCCCTTTCCTTCAGGCCCTCCACGGATGGAACCACCTCCCGCAGCTTGGACTCAGCGGCAGGCCCCAACCCACCAGCCTGGTCCTGCTCTGCCCTTGGACGAGCCTATCCACGGGGCTACCACCTCCCTGCCCCAAGCCCCAGGACCAGCCAGACCTGAGCTTTTCCCTGCTGGGGCCCATCTTGGTGCCCAAAGGGACCCCCCCACACAAGCACGACCCTCGGCCAGCGCTCCCCTCAGCCCAGACTGCAGGTGTGTGTCCCCCCGCTACCCGCTCCCCCTTATATACCCTCCGCGCCCCACCACCGCCACCACCAGCAGCCAATCAGGGGCGGGGGTGCGACGCCCCCTCCCCTAACTAGGCCAATGGGAGGCAGGGGCGCGAGGCGAGCGGCCAATCAGGAGGCGCAGGTGCCCCCCAGCCCGCTTCCCGCCACCGCTCCCCAGTGTGAGAAACCACCGCAGCCGCACCCTCCTCCCGCCCCCCACGCCCCGAGGAAGCGCGAGGCGCTGTCAGCGCCCCCCTCCACCCCACCACCACCCCACCCCACCCCGTGAGGGCGCCCAACGGTCAGTCAGCCCCAACCACTCCGGCCCCCGGGGGGGGCGGGGGGGGGACGACGACGGGGACGGGGGCTGGCGGCGAGAGGCCGCGCCGGGCTGGCAGAGGAGAGGGGACGGCCCAGCAGCCGAGGGTGGGGGACCTGGTCTAACCACGGGGCGAGGGTAGCGAGCGGCCCAGAGTAATTGGGGGGGGGCGTTAGGCGCCCACAGTGCTGGGGGGGGGGAACAAGATGGTTCCGGTACCCCCCCGCCACTGAGGTGCTGGGGTCCGGACTGTACCATCCAGAGAGGGGGGGAAACAGGGGTGGGGGCAGGCCCTTCTCCCTCTGTCCGGGGCGGGTGGGGGATCCCGGCTGTGGCGGCGAGGGGGGGGGAAGCGGACTGTACCTCTCCCGCGGGGGGGGAAGGGGAATGACTGCGCCCTGCTCCCCCCCCCCCCACTCCTGGGAGCGAACGGTTTATCCCGTCCCCAGCGCTAAGGAGCCGCCAGCTCTGGGCGCCATCTTGGGTGCGACTAAAACAACAAGTCCAAAACCCCCGGCTGGTCCCCGCGGCGCCCCCGGATCGGGCTTCCCTCCCGGACCGTCCCATCGCGTTACCTGAGGGGGTCCCGTGCGGGTGCCGCGTCCCGGCCGCCGCCGCCGGCCCCGCTGCGGCCCCAAACCCCCCCACCTGTCCTCACCTCACAATGGTAGCTGCAGAGCGGGAGGGGGGGCGGCCGCCCGGACCTCATTACCATAATCTGCCTGGCAACAGGCCGTGGCGCCGCACGCTGATTGGCTGAAACGCCTCCGCCCGCGAAGATAGGGCATAAAAGCCCTCAAGAAAAGACTCGGAGGCGGCCAGGTCAGGGGGCCGGGGAGCAAGGGGGGGGACCCTGATCCACGGGGAGGGGGGGGGGAACCCCTGCCCGGGCTTTTACTCCCCCCCCCTTTCGAGTCTGCGCGACCAATCAGAGCGCCGCTCTCATCCCCGCTCCGTTCCGCCGGGGGCCATATCACCAATCAAAGCGCTCCTCTTATCGCGGCGCCCCGCCCCCCCCGCTGGGGGGGGGAGTGTGTGTGTGTGGAGGGGTGGGGTGGGGGGGAGAGGCGAGCAGCGCCCCCTGCTGGGAGGGGCGGGGCAGGGCGCCCCCTGCTGGCGGGGAGGAGCGGTCTCCGAGTGACCGGCAGTGATTTATTGGGGCGGCCGCGGGGCGGGGTGCCGGGGTTTGTCCCTCTGTGTGTGTCCCGTTCCGCCCCCCCCTTTTTTTTTTACATGGCAAGGAGGGCCCATTCCATCTCCTTCTCCCCACTAGATTAAGGAGGTGAGGCCCAAATCTCTCGTGGGATTCTGTGTCGCATCCGCCTGGCTGACGGCCCCGACGCTCCACGGCTCCCTCGGAGTGTAATTGTCCGAAACGGTGTCAAAAACAGCAGTCCAGCGGGTTTCGCTGTCATTTTACTTATACACTTACAAATTAAAAGCTGAAGCCAGAGCTATTTGCTGGTCGAGGGTCAGCCTGTGAGGAAACGTCCCCAAAAGGGCTCTTTTCTGCCTAAAGGGACTGAGACTGGTGCTGGTATTTCTTTTTTATCGTGGTTTATGCATTCAAGTCCTAAATGTCAGCTCAGAGAAGGATAATAATTACTATTCTTCAGAAATTTAACTAATTGGTCATTCCAGAGGGGTTATTACCATCCTTTCATTGCCGCTCATCTTAAAGAGGTGTTTGTATTATGGTGGCATGGAAAAATACCGCTTTTCTTATTCCTTATTTGACATTAGCATACGCTCAGAAAGCTATTTGATCGAATAGTTCAGCAGATAGTTCTTAAATAAGACAATCTCTGTGTTTAGTACCTTTTAAATTTATTCCAAATGGCTTCATGAACTGCATGTGTGTATGTGCCTAATAAACACTGTTCCACTGAAGCGTGGGCAGCAGCAGATTCTGTAACAGGCTATTGTGGCCAATTGACCCAAAATCCAGTAGTAGAGGAAGGGTAAATTTTGGTTAAAGATGAATCACTGCTTTTACAAAAACTGGTTCTCTTCATTTTCTGCCCTAGGAGAGTAGCAAGAGGTCAGATCTTGGTGCAATTAAGCATCTACTTCTCCACTAGGTCTCTCTTTTTAAAGCCCGATCTAGTCTTTTAAATTAAGAGGTACAGGTGTATATTGAAATCAGCCCCTGTTGTACTGACCCATGCCTTCCATGAGTAATAAAGATTTTAAAAAAAAAAAAAAAAAAAAGAAAATTTTCTAACTTGTGCTTAGGAACATAACCTTAAAATGCTAGATAAGAAAGGATTTTAAAACTTAAGTGAGCAGAATTAGTTACCAATTAGAAGTTTGTTGGGCTTTGGGGGTTGTTTTCTTCCCCTCCATAATACTTCTTGACTTCTCTGGGCTGTTCTCTTAATTTGAATTATGAGAGTTATGGAGTCAGTTTATTCCTCTAACCTATAAAACCAGTTTCAATTTCATTACACCATGCTAAAACGTTAGGATTACAAATAGCACAAGGAAATACATAAGACCTAACAAAACTGCTTTATTTCTCATAAGTCTCAACAGCTATATGTGTTACTTTTAAAAAAAAAATCAAAAGTGTTTTCAGTGTTGTATTTTTATTCGGGATTTCCAAGAATCTCCCTAACGTTTTGAAGACTTACTGGCTCAGACACAAACACACTATTGTGCCATGTTTTCATGCAGACACGTAGTTCTTCAACTGGGCACAAAACACCGCAGGACCTCAGGGCTGTCCTTTCCTGGTATGTGGGTCATACTCCAAAAGTTATTCCACAGGTTGGGTTTTGGGGTGGGGGGTTTTTTTTCCTTTTAGCTTGGAAAGACCCATTTAGTGCAAGTGTACAGTGGATGCAACAAGCTGCCAGATGCAGAAAAAGCATGCTGGTCTGATTCATCATCTGCAGTATCTGGAATCTGATGTAATGCCTATTGTATTTCCCACATTTAATGTGTTGTTTCTGATGCTCCAGCATGGGCTTTGTTTTTCCCATAGCCTCATGCTGTGAGAGAGAAGCCTTCACACAAGGTTAAATTTATTTATTTCTAATTTTCATTGTTCAAATAAGCTACATAAAATAATTTCCCCATTTGCCTGTATTGTCTGGTACAGTGCTATAACCCTTCATCAAATCCTCCTCCTCCCCCCCCCCCCCATCTCCTGGGTCATCAGATCTGTATCTCCATCTCTGCATCACCTCATTTGTATACTGCTGTTTCAGCGCTGCCTCTGCTGCATGTGTCCCTTCTTGCCTGTTTTGTCTCTTCCCTTTGGCCACTACAAGGCTCATTTTTCCCAGCTGCAGCACCGTGTCCCACATTGAAGCGTGCATACTGACCTCCTCCTGGCAAGGGCCCATTTCTCCATCATTTCAGGCTCCAGGGAGAAAAGCCTACTACAACCCCACCCCATTTCATTTACTTGCAAATATCTTTTTGACCCAACTCTTTCACTTGAACCTCTTCATCCATTCTCTTCACCTAATAAAACCACTGTCACAAGTGTTTGCCTTATAAACAAGCCTCCTGCGCCTGGACCACAGTCCCCTACAGCTGCTCACCAACCCTCTGGCTTCCAGACCTCCTAAAAAGCTTTTTTGGTCTTTTCCTGTCCATACCTCTTTGTTTCTGGTTTTGTTGGGCTTATTTGATTTTTCTTCATGATGTTATCCCATTTTGAGAAGCATGTAGATTAAAACATGACAAAGAAAAATGCTGAAGTGCTGTAAACTCATTTGAGTTATAGAAGCAGATGATGCCTCACTGGCCCTGTTGACCTCCCGGACTACATCTGTACATGATAAGTAGGTACTTGCACCTAGATTTCCAAATTAGACGGTGCACGAAATTGGGTTATGCATTGTGGCACCCATCTAACTTCCCTTGTGCAAGTCAGCAGCTGGCTGTGATTTAAAACACCAATCTAGAAGATGGAAAAACTTCAGCTCTCTCCATGTTTCTTTTAGAACCTGCTAAATTATAATGCAGCTGAAATGTAATTACTTTACTTCCTGCCCAGAGAATACAAACCATGTCGAAGGTAGTGATGTGAGTTTACTGGTTTAGAGCAAGCCAACATAAATTTAATTAAAGTGGCCTCATGTAAAACACATACAAACACAACAGAGTTATCCCATTGTGGTTCTCAGGGTCATCTCCCCCCCAAAAAAGGTTTAACTTTTTTTTTTAAAAACAAGCTCAATTAATCCCCTTATACTGCAAGGAAAGGTTTGACTAAAAGAAGTCAGGGGATTAGCATGCCTTAATAGCATCTACCTAATCATCTCAAAACTTTAAAGTGATTTTACTTAAAACTAAATCAAAAACATGCCATTAGAGAAAGCATTTCATCACATGCTATCACTATTGGCTACCCTTTTCCTGATCCATACCCACCCAAATGGTATTTATCCCCAATATTTAAGAAATATAGGCAACAGGTACAGTAATAAGTGAGGAAACCGTTCACATAGCAACCTCCCCCCCCCCCCATAATCTTTGCTGTGCATTTGTTAAAAGGTGCATCACGTCTTCTTAGGAAAAGGGAGCCTTTCAGTTCACTGTGAAAACCTCTTTAGCAAAGCCATGCTGCCATACAGGCATGGGAAAAGCGAGTTCTGGCTGCAAAAATGCCTGCAGGGAAAATACTTTGCCACTCACACACCACTATCTCCCCAACTCCATTAGAACAATATTTATTAAGGCTGCTGCTGCTTCTGATAGAGTCTTGAGGTCTTTGGGTTTAGGAGAAGAGAGAGATCAACCAAGGAAGTTTAGCATTTCACAAGTCTTGATGTAAACTGCCTGTTTGCAAGCTTTTCCAGGGTGAGAAAAGTATTTTTCATTCTTGTGCACAGCTGGTGCTGTGGAGTGCTGGCCCTTAAGCAAGGCAGCCAGGTGGCTGTGGTAGCAGTAAATGCTCCAGCTGACGGGCTACAGCAACTAAAGGAACACCGATGCACCACAGTTGTTTTTTGCATTGCAAGACTTCTTAATTATTGAAGCACTTCCCAGCAGTCTGCACTGGACAGATGTAGTTCAACTTCAAATCCAGGTCAACTACTTCTTCATTTGGGATTACTGTTTATTTAGTACATGCATTTCTTCTCTGGGAAAGATGTTCAACCATGATTAGCCTTACAATATTTCACTGAAAGTACCCAACTTTGTTGGCTGATTTTTCACTCAAGTTCAGTGTCACCACTATCCAGTTCTGCTTATGTAGAAGCATTGTCATTAGTAGGAAATAATTTGTGCATCAACTGCAAAGTAAACACAGAGGCTATTTGGGTTTTCTCTCCATTAAGGAAGCTAGAATGACTCAGAAAACTATTAACAATGCTTTTTGATATTTCTGAGTTTGCTAGAAAGTTGAATAAAGGTTGAATATTCTCTGTTAAAATTGTCCTAGGCATTATAATGAAGGCTTTTAAAAAAATTGTGAACATTTAGAGGATTTTTAACTTTTCTAGATGTTTCCCAGCCCTGGGAAAAGACTTGTTAATACACATCCCTTTGATAGTTATTTTCAAAAAAGTGATGATGAGATGATAGAGTCAGTCTTACCCAGCCTCTGCTGGGAAAGAAAGGATCTTTAGAGATACTCATCCTGCTTCTGGATACACTTAGTAGGTAAATAAGAGAGGCAGCATGGAAAAAAGCTCAGTGATAACTTATGGTAGATGTTTAGACAGCAACCACATTTAAAAAAAATCATATTTTATGATCTCATTTAGTATACATACCAACCATACACTCTGTTTATCTGGGCTGTTTATAGAACAGCAAAAAGTAAATTTCCCAGCTGGGAAAACTCAAATATCTTTATACATACTGAAAAATAATACTATCTGTCAGATGGTCAGTATTCCTCCATCCCCAGAATTGATTAAGATGTCTGACCTTCTCATGGATGTAGGAATTGGTGGGGAGAGGTGGTTCCAAACCACCAAGTCCTCTCCATCACAGACACCACAGTACATAACCTGGGCAGGCTTTCTCTTAGGAAAAGCTGAGACTTTTGTTCTTGCAGCCTTGAACAAGAGACTAAAGACATCACTGAAGACAAGGGTGGTTGGTTTGGTTTTTTTCCAAGGCCCATTTCTACTTATTTGTTCTTGTGCCAATGCTTTCATGCAGTTTAAATAGGGGACTTTTTTCTTTCCCCAGTGTTTATTCTCCTGATGCATTTATAGACAGCAGTTATATCCTCTCCCAAAGTTTATTTTGTTAGACTATGCAAGCCACATTTCTTTCATTTTCTCCTGTGTAACACATTCCTCATTCCCTTATCTGTCTTACTAGCTCCTCTGCTGTAGTGGGGAAAAAGGGTTTTTAAAAAGAAATTTTCTTCTTGCATGATGCGTTTTCCAAAGCAGCTTTAGAAGCCCTTATTGAGTGCTAAGAGTAAAAAAACCTCCCCCTTAGAAGTCTCTAGCTCTCATCCAAAAGTCTGGATCTCCAAGCTTGTGAAAGTACTCAGCAGCTACAGTCTCATCCTTCAGCACCTGAACAAGATGAGTAAGGTTTACCTGGAGATGGCAGTCAGGGTCATTTAAAAATCCAGGTCAGCAGGCAAGTTCAAGAGGATGAGATAGGTCTGAGGTCCAGACAAGAATTAAATCTGCAGATCATAGCTACCAGCTTGTGAGAACAATCAGGATTAGACAAGATCTTGTAGTCACTTACCAAGTCCATAGCAATGAGACTGAGTCAAGACCAAGCTGGGAAGTGAGGTCAGAAATCCATAACCAGGTACAGCTAACCCCAAAATAAAGCCCAACACTGCTCAAGAATTAGACAAAGAATATAGTCCCAGGCTCAGCTTAAATAGAGCTCCTGGGCCCATGTGTGGAGGCCTCAGGTGAAGCTGTTCAGGATCAGTAAGATTTATTAGTGGCCTCAGGTCCCTAGCAGGGTGTAATGTTGTTGTTTGGGTGTTATAGATAAAGCTTTGTCCCTACAGCAGTCCTGGTTTTAGGTAAAGTAGTTTGCATTTGGTTTTTATTTTCTTAGGTTTTGCTTTAGAGTGTGTCTTATGTGTAATGTTTGCTGGATTATTGTCAATGAAGAACTTGTGGGTCTGGTTCAAAAAAACAGCTTATAATTTTGGAGGAGGTTGTATGCTTAACTTTTTTTTTTTTTTCCTGAGGTTTGAATCTTGCCATAATTTCAAGTTTTTCCTTGGTTTTCTATCATGATAATTAGAAAGTCAGACCTTTGCAAAGAACAATGCTGCTGAACTTTTCCCACAGTATTCTGGGATTTTGTGGTGAAGTGAAAGAAAAATATTTGCAGCATTGATGGTGTTGCACTGCAATCAACATTTCTGGCATAGGAGACTGCAGAGTCCTGTTTGAGTACCTGACCCTGCAGCGAGAGCTGTGCGAGCAGACACTGGCAGCAGTGTGGGGCTGCATTGATTTAAATGTCGTTTTGGATTGCATTCAAAATATTTTTGCAGAGCAGTTCTTTGCAGTTGGATGTGTCCTTCAAGAGGATAGTGGTCTCTGTGGCAGAGAAAGGTTTACTTTAGTGACTGATTAGTTTAAAGGAGGGAATGTTTTGAAACTAAACTGAGTTTGAAACGTAAGTGTATTCCACCCACGCTATAGACAGATACCTGAACGCCTTTGAAAACAAGTGTCTTAGGAGAACAATAGGTATCAAATGGAGTAAACCTATAGCCAGTGCCAAGATTTGTCAGTGAGTTTAATGTCGGCTTATCTCTAAAGCTGACAAAAAGAAAATGGTATCATCTGAGACAGCCATTAAGATTGAAGCTGCAGCCTCTGCCCTGGTGCAGATGGCTACAAATGAAAAACTTCTGCTGCCAGCCAGACAGGAAAAACATGAAAATTTGCTGCACAGAGGAAAAGCACAGAGCCGCTGAGAGCAGGGAATTCTGGCAGATCCTCCACTGTGCTTCAGACAAATGACACTGGAGGAGAGATGCAGATACTGTAGGCTATGAAGAAATAACTTGTCAATCTGTTTCCCCAAAATCTTTTTGTGAACAGAATGTAACCCAATTATTTTAAGCCAGTCTCTTTGTTTATTTTTCCTTTTTTTTTTTCCTTGCAGGAAATACTCCTTGTTGTCAAAGCATGTATGATGTTACTGAGGTGTGCCTAAATGTTATGTATTCCAGGTGTGCCCAGGCACCTGGCCAGCTTGACCCAAAACAGAGGTGTTTTCTTCAAAGCAGTGGATTTACACAGTAAGGTGAGAGCCTTCTTTCAAACATGGTTATGACAGTAGTTAGCATTTTTCTGTTATTACAGAGTTGTTCAACTGTTGCTTTGAACTCTTGTAACCTCAGCCTGCATACAGTGGAAAAAATCAGGATTTGCTTGCCTGAGCATGAGGCTGCAGTTCACAATAAAATATTTGCTGCAGTTCCAGCTGAGTGCTTGCATGTCCTGCGTCATGTTAGGTGTGCTCTGCCTTAATCTTGCAGGGACCCTTCTTGAGCTTTGTTTCAAGAGTTTTGCTGTCAGAGTAGAATTGATATTTCCCAGTGCTCTAAAATCCATTTGCTTGGGAAGACTCTCTTTAAAGCTAATACACTACAGTGGTAGGATCTGGGCTGTGAGTTTTATCAAAGGATCCCACAATTTGACCCCTGATTTTCAAAATTCTCTGAAATTTGCTGCTTAGTGAATTTGCCTGAATAATAGAGGACCACAGTAATACCAAAGACATTTCTTAAAGCAAATTTGTAGTCATTTTGATCAAGAGACTTGCCAGCTGCAGGCCCATCCAGTCAGTAGCCAATTTTTACACTGAAATATCTTTTTTGCCACCATGGTGAGATTGTCTTGAAAGTTATTATTTTAGTTGCTGAGGTATTTAGGAAGGCAAAGGACAGTAACACATCTAAGATGACTAGGTCATTTTACACTTCTTGGATCAGTCTGATAAGGCTGAATTTATCTCCCTGGTGAGTTCGGTTTCATCCAAGAATACACTAAGAAGTTGAATGAGCCACTTCACATCCTTGCAGTCTTCCTCAAATGCAAAAAGTTGTAGAGAGACATCTCCTTCTATGTTAATCTGTGTAATGAATTCCAGAGCCTGGCTCCCCTTCTCTGCTGTCTCCTCACTAATTCCCCGCAGAACTTCTAGGAAACCTGTTGATGATGCCTGTTTTCATTTTTGCCTTCCCAAATTTGCCCCTTACCTAGTTTTTTTTTGACCCATTCACTTTTTCCTCATAGTGGTTGCAGAAACCGTAGAAAAAATATTTTACAAAATACTATTTCATTTAATATAGAGCAACTGCAACACAGCAAAAACACATTAAAGGTGTAATTAAGAGTAAAAGACAATTCGGTATTTCTATAACACCTGCTGGGGGTTTATCTCCTTTCATAGTCTTTCACCAAGTTTTCTTTAACAGCTGACATGTTGGTTGATAACATAAATACAAAATAAAAATTAATGAAAGAACCCTCTACCGTGCAGAATGCAGGGTTCTTTCATGATTAAATACTCAATAGTGAATCACACAATTGTTGAAAAGCTACTGGCAAGCATTTGAGTCAAAGGCAGAAAAAAGACTTAATGTGTACGGTGTTTTTCCTTCCCTTACTTTAAAGAAACATTTTCACAATGCAAGATCCTTTAATGAAGATAACAACTTACATAGCCGTAAACTCATTTGATTCTTATTTTTCATTGCTGTACTTTGTGGATGCTTTTTGGTAGATTATTTCCTGCCCTGTGCCAGATGCTGTTTTCATTCACAATGAAGTAATAGTCCTTTGTGAGTGATATCACAGTATTATACCACGGCCCTTATTGTGACTTCTCAAATTTAACGTACTGAAATACATTCTTTGTTGGTTGTTTGGGGACTTTTAGATCTAGGCTTTGATTGAAGTCAGTCTGTAACAAAAAAGAGAGAACAGAGCCCGGAGAACTTGGACAGTATGCAATTTGCAGAAAAACATGGAAACAAAAGAAGGGCAAAAAGGAAAAGTTTGAATATTTGATATATTCTATCTCTTCTTGTATAGACAGAGGAAAAACTTGAAATAAGACTTGTGTAATTCATTGTTTTTCAGGTTTTGAGAGGGTGTAGGTATTTAATTGCTGACCCTGCCAAGGGATCTACCTGTGTGCCAGCGCCGGGCTCCTGCTGCAGTCGATGCTGGATCAGCAGGTAGCATTGGCCAGGGGAACCTGGGTTGGGGTCTGCTCCTATTTCACACTGCTGCGTGTGCTCCAGCTCTGCGCCCACACACTAAAGCAAGTGTATCCAAATACAAATAATTTCTAGTTCTTCAACTAGATCACAGGGTTAGGCCCTTCTAAACATAGGCTAGAAAACTTTGCGGTTCCCTTTTAGACATATGATCTGTGGGTTTCATATCATGACGATACAGTTCCAACCTTTGCCGGTACCAGGTTTATTAAAACGGGTGTATGCGTTTGTGCCAGTGTCTGTGTGCATAGGAATGAATTCTTTTGAAGGGTTATGTAAAGGTATATTTTCCAGAAGACAGAACAAATACAGGGAATCCAGTTGTGTTACTTAAGGCCTGATCGTGCAAGGAGTGGAGCGCTCTGATTTCTAAATGCAGGTTAGAGCACTTCACATCCCCCAGTTCTGTGTAGGGTTGTAGGGGTGTGTCTGTGGGGGCACATGCATATGTATGTGTTTAAGCATAAATTGACCTAAGGACATAATTATACATGCTTGTTTTCCCCCCCTTAGAAGTAAACCGATAATTATGAAAAAGTGAGATGGAAGACATTCCTTTTGAAATTGGTAAGCACGTATTGGTTTAAAATCTTTGAGTAGACACTTTTTTGGATAGCTTTTTAGCCATTCCAGTCAACAAAGGAGCTGGCAAACAGGTCTGTCATCCAGCTATATTTTCAGGAAGCATGGAAAAGGTCTTGTTAGACTTTTTTAATAGAAAAGAGGGAGATATTTATAATACCTGATAGAATATTGATATATTTAAATGTGCTGATATATGAGTTTTTAAAAAATAGAAAACGTGGTCAAATTTTGCCCTTGTTGTAGTCCACTGAGACTGCAGCAGGTAATATGTTGAGGAAAAATTTAGCCAAAAGCAGTTTTGAGGGAAACTGTTAAAATGCAGATAAATGAAGATGTCTGGCTCACCAGAAGAATCTGTATTCATGTGGCGAATGTTTCGTTACTCATACTGCAATGCTTTCTGAAGTATATTTTTGTATCATCATTTCCCATTTTAAATTCAGCTCTTAAATCCCAAAAGGGAATTAACTACCAGCCATTTGCATTTTAAAGGGAAAATTCAAACCTCAATAGAGTGCTCTACTTAAGACTCCTTTTATATAACTTAGCCAATGAGCTACATCTTGGTAGAGACCTTAGGGAGTCAACCAAATGACTGAGACAAGGCAGGGAAACCTAGACTTGGAAGAAGCCTTGTAATTTGCTTCATAAAATGCAGAATACGCTGGTATCGGTGTGAAGCTTTCCTGCGAACTGATGTTTTCATTATTGTGGGGCAAAATGCCTTTATTGTTGGGGTGGAGGGGGGGGGAAGGCACCTTCAACCTTTGGCAAACTGGGATGGCTAGAGCACAGGCTACTCTCTCTTGCTGTGCACGAGGGAAAATGATAGTAAAAAAAGCTGTAAAAAAGAGCAACTTTTAATTCAGCCCTTTGCAAAACATGGGAAATGACAATCGGAAAGTTACAGGAGGAGCAACATGGATTTTGTTAAAACAGACCTCTCGGGTGCTGACTCATCTTCTGAGAAAATGTGATTCAGGAGAGGAATTGAGGGGGCTGTTCTGCCCCTCGGGCCATGGGTTTGCGGGTGGAAGTTGTAGGCAGTCCACTCCTTTCCTCAGAGACATTGGGATTCATCTTCTACTCAGATGTCCCAGTTCCTTTCACCTGTGTCTTGCTGCATGCCTTTATTGAACTGAAACAGACTTCAAATACATGTATTTCTTTATTTCTTATCACCAGGAGAACCTACATTTTTAACTTCTTGCTGCCTTAGTAGCTTGAAAGCTGTGGAAGTACTGCTACTTCTCATTTTCTTGTGGCCCTCCAAAGAACTGTACATTTCAAAGGTTATAAAAAACCCAGTGCAGAATATGAAGCTGCTCTCAAAAGAGTTTATAAATAAATAGTACTTGAGAGCATTGTCTGTATTTGGGACATTTAAAAACAAAAAAGTGTAGAGTGAGGTCTGCAAATATTAATTCCTGTGCCTGGGAATTCCAAAATCCCACTGTTTTTTTTCCCCCTAACTCTCAGCTGAAGACTAGGCTGTCTATCAGCACAAGACCCTTCAGCTCCTTCCCAAAGTGTGGTCTGGTGAGAGGCACTGGAGGGCAAAGCTGCAGGTCCCAGCAGTACCTGGTGCACAACTCCCTTGTCTCCAGGGTGTGCGTTTCAAGAAACTAAAATAAATATTCCTGTGTTGACATAGGAAGAATGACTGGGTGGTTGGGTCCATCAGGGTTCTAATGATTATTGTAACAGGAAATGTACCTTAATGTTTGTTTAAATAGAATGATGTAAACTGCAGCTGTCTATGCTGATATCAAATTAGAGTGAGTAAGGAGGGAATTTTTGGTGGAGTTATTTTGCTTTTAAGAGCACCAGAAAAATAAGCACTTAAAAGTATTGGGCAGCTGATGGAAAACAACAGTTCTCAGTAATAAAGCTCTGCAGTATCAGACATGACATGTCTCCTAGACATCTTAAAATTCCTTATTGTCTGTTGCTGTGTCATAAGTTACTTCCTAACACACCCTGTTGCTTGCAAACTGAGTAAGTGCACCAACAAGTGATTGGGGGGAATGGGGTGGAAAGGGGGGGAATAAAAAGTGACTTCAGTGTGCCATAAAAGAGCTTGTTAGCACAGGTTATTCCATGATGCCTGATGTAACAGGCACTGAATCAGACCTGATTGCAGAGGGAGGGGTAGATTTTTTTGTTGTTGAATTGCACTTATCTTCAAAGCTGCTGCAAATGTTTCTACCTTTATTCAGCAGGACAAGGTTTTTACATTTGATGTTGTTCATTGCTGTGCCATTTGTTAAGATGATTTGGTTTTTAATCCACCAATGAATACTGAATGAAGAATTCAATCATGATCCGATCTCTTCTTTTGCTTGCCAGTAACACAAGCCATTTTTATTTTCAATTTTAGGTTTCTTTTACAGTACAGGACAAAAATAAATTATGAGTGGAAAGAAGTTAAAATTGTTCCTCTCAAGCAACTCTCCTGCATCAATGCTTAATCCTTCCATTATGTGTGGTATCATTAATCATTCCACTGTAATATTTGACACACACATTTGTGGGACAAATTCAGATCTAATATAAAAGCTGCGATAATACTGACTTATGTGGAACTGGAGCTAATTATAACATATTTGAATTTTCATCTTTTATGAAAGGCCTCTATAAAATGAACAACCTTTCACACCGTTGAAATGAGACTGTCTGAGTGAGACAGGCAAGCAGATGAGAGGAGAGGAAAGAAACTTTGTCCAAGGACAACAGGAGAAATCTCAACATCATAATGAGCCCATATCTGTGGAAAATATGCTCAGTTGTTGGTGGATTCTTTTTAATTGTGGGTTGTTTGTTTGGTTTTTTTTCTCTCTTTAAGCTCTCATAGGGCTTCTCTCCCATAAACTGCACTGCTCGGCTTGTTTAAGTGGGAATGGTTTGAATGACTGATCCTGCTGTTTTCAGAGACTAAACAACACTTCTGTCTTCAAGGGTGGACTAGAAGAGATGAAGATGACAGGATGCCTTCAGCCCATTGTAGGAAGATACAAGGATGCAAAAGAGTGAGAATTTACTAAATATTTTCTGCAATTCCTCCCTCCCCCCAGTGTCAGGACTATGCCTTTATTTGTAGACCTTTAGACCCCCTGCCTTTTGAGTTCCATGTGTCCGGTTAAGTGTTTGCTGCAGCTCTTTGCAGAAGCATCAGGCATTATTCTGCCTTGAGATCCTGCCTGTGCCCAAAGCCTCGCACCCATCTGGAGAGAGAAAATGAGCAGCATAAATACCCAGTTTGTATATTCCAAAACCTGAAGGTTAGCTAAAAAGGTGGTTAGGCTCTTTTCTATTTTTGCATTTGGGATCCTGAATCTGAGTGTGGGCTCACTACTCTATTGAATTATATATTAGAGGTAATTTCCGTTCCTGGATAGTGAATCCTACAGATGTGCAAATCTATTCCAAAAAGGATTGCTTGTATCTTTCAGATGCTGCATTTGTCTTGGGTAGTCTTTCTTTCCAGACAAACAAACTGTCCAGTTAAATTCATCATGGTCATTGGTTTTGCCCTCCATCTAGAAAATGAGAGGAGATCATAGACGTAGCACATTTTCCCGATGCTAGGATTGATACGCAGAGTACTGAAGGACCAGTGGCTGCCTTTAGCAGCCATGCTCTTGTTGTGCTAGCCTTAAGCATCTTTGATGTATTTTTCATTTTCCAATGCATTGCCACCTTTTCTGTGCTGATGTCCTTCAGCAAAGCAGTAATTTCTAAACTGAAAAGAAGGGGTTATTTTGAAGTTTGCAGTTATGGGAGAGCAAGTATTAATGTTACGATTGTTTCCTTAACAGTCTGTTACATGCTGTAGGCAAGGATCACGCTGGCTGAGATTAACGCAGCACAACCTGCTGTTTAAATCTCCCCCCGGAAAAATCTCAGAATACCTGCATGAAAGCCAGCTTAATGGCACTGTTTGAGGCACAGAACAGAGCAGTAGAAAAATGGCCATCAAGAGTTAAGGACTCATTGATACAATAAGGGGTAGACTTTTCCTCCATTCCTTGCCAAGCCCTTTTAAAGATGTCTTTGAGTAGAAACAGAAAGGCTTGTTGTCCACCACTATTTACTGTGTCACTTCCTTTTTCACATATTCCTATGCTGTTTTTCCTCATGCCTGCAATTACTCCTTTTATCCCTGTTTTTAAGGTACAACTCTACTTACAATGCATCTGTTCTTATTTATTCTCCATCCTTTCATTTTTCTAAACTTCATTGTATTCCCATTGGAATCGCCTTTTTTTTTTTTAAACTCCTGTCTGCCTTGCATTATCTTTCAAGGCCTAGAAGGTCTCTGCATCTTTTCAATTAATCTCTTTCTATGGAACATCTTCATCCTCTGTGTATACCTTAAGCCCAGTTTCTTCAGCAGTTTCCTTCATCTCATTGCTGCTGGACTTTGTACACCTTGTCTGCAATGTGTTGTCCTTTTGAATTACAGATGGAAGACTGAGTTGCAAAACTGCAGGAACCCTAGACTTCCACAAAGAGATTTTGCAGCCAAATATAGATGTCCAATTCCAGAGCAGGATGGCAACTTTCCCATGTTATTTATGGGTTTTGGAGAAGTATTATTTCCCAAAGGCACTTATATAGCTGGATGTTGCATCAAGTTTTAGTTGAGTAATAAAAGTTTTGCATTGCTTTATGCCCCTCATACAGCCTTGTTAACAGATAGAGGTCTTGCCCTAAGTGCAGTATGGCTCGTGATGCGTTGTGGCAGTCAACTGTATATCATTCGTGCAAGTTGGGCGGTATATTTTTTCTAGAAGCACTGTTTAGTTTTTCTTACATTGCCGAATTGTGCTGGAATAGAGTTCTCTTTACTCAAGCCCACCACGTGCTGTAGTAATTTTCTAAAGTCAGTTTACATTCTATCTCCTAAAACCAAGGCTGACTCGGCTCTACCTCTGCAACCTCGAACTTGCCTGTATCTGTCACATAGAGCTAGTATGAATGATATGATCTGCTATTTAAATCTTCAATCAAGTTTTTTAATTAAAAGAGCTGCAAAACATTACTGTTCACAGGTTAGATCAATTTTATGCTTTAATTTGTGAGGTTTAAGAGAATGGTGAGAATATTCAAAGACTTTCTCACTTCTGTGAACTCATTCTCCAGGTACTGGCAGGATTTCAGCACATCAGTTCGTTAAAGTTGCTGTTCCCAGTGACTTTAATGGTACCAGACACATTCCTCACCGACTTCTCTTTGCCCTTTTTATCAAGAGCTTAACATTGCCCTTTCAGGGCATGTTTTTGCGGTCATAAATAGGTTCTTTCTGTTCACACAGTTGTGGTCATGCAAGTGATAATGGGCAGAGATGTTAACTTTGAAATGTTTCTTACAGAATAAGTAGTAGCAGCCAAAGGTGAGGATGAGATTCTCAGTGCTTCGTTAGCACAGATGTACTGGGAAAAGGGCACTAAAAGCCCTGGAACCAAGCATATAAAATGGGATTCTTGGAACAAAATGAAATCTGCCACCTAACAGGGGTAACAACAGGAAAGGTGTTCTAGGGAATGCCGCAGCCTTACAGCATTCATTCAAAGTGGCACTGTTGTCACAGGTGACAGATAACTACCAGTTCTCATCTGGAATGTATCTCCATGGTAAATTAACCATCACCACTGTGAGTGTCAGCATACCTGCAGTCGCGTAACCTGCCCTTCCTATGTTGAGTAGTACTCATCTGAAAGCAACCACCTCCAAAGCCTTTTCCTGCTGAAAGTGTTTGGGTTTCTCCAACTGCTGGAATCGCATTTGCATTGTGCTGGAGACTCTGCCTCAATCTCCTTTCCTCCCTGCCACCTAGCAGCCACGTGAATTCAGTTGCATTCAGAGCTCTTGATGACCACCAAGGAAAGAACAAGATCAGGTGGATTAGAACTTTTTTTTTCTGGGACTTTTTTTCCTGGGGAGAACTGATCTCTCTATGAAGGGGACTCTGTTATTCTTCAAATTTTGATTTGTTGCTTGTTTTTTAGGTAGTGAACCGAGCACTGATGGTCTTGCTTTTGAAGCAGAATATGCTGTGTTGCAGCCTTGCGGCAGGACTTCAGCTCTTAGGCGCTGGTGTGTCTGCAGTGTAGTACTAGGAGCAGGCTATGTTACAGGGGGTGAGAATGCAGCTGAGGTCATACCTCATGCTTATCTGTGAGACTTCTCCAAAAGTTATCAGACTGAAATTGCTTTTTGGAAAAATGGAGGGTAACACTGTTGTAATCGGGGCTGTGTCAGTAAAAATACTCTGAAGTCAAGTATCTGTTTGGTTAAGTCATGCCTGCCTGTGGGGATGCTGCTTTCTTTTGTGTTAACAGCCAATGCCCCACCATAAAGTATTATATCCAAATAGGTTGAGGTGGAGGACTAGGTGTATTCTGGTTGTACTGTTGCTCTGACTTCTGACACGGGCACCATGTGGCTGTGGAAATTCAGACTCTCATTAGGGCCATCATACTTTGCATGTCTCTGTACTTAAGACATTTGTGACTCGATTGCAAGAGCTGCTTGGTAACCTGCAGCCAATTACTTCAGTTTCTGCTGTGCCCCCAAAATCAAGTCTTCACACACCCCAAATTAACAAGCCCTTTTTCTTTTTTTTTGGTAGCTGTTTTGCCATGTTAGCTCTCAGAGGGGTTGTGAACATTAATTAATACTCACCAAGTACTATGTAAATATTAAGTATTAAAGGTATATTAATTTATATAGCACTTTAAATGCTATATAAAGTCAACCTCAAATGAAAGCCCCTATCCAAAGATGTATAAAGAGCTTGTACATTTTGGCCTGGGGAGAAAGAAGAATACCTCCTTTAAGAAAAGGGAAAAGCTTAGCTCAGAATCTCCTGTTATTTACTCATGTATTCATATTGCATAATAAAATATTTACATGAAAATCTATCAATTTTCAAAAAACTTGTTCACTCCATTTTCCAACTGAATTTGGCCAAGTTGAAAAGAAAATTATATACGCCAGAGGAGTGCAGTAAAAGAGATTTAAGGCTTTTCAAATACTATAAAAAAGAGACTGTAATAAGTGACTAGTGGACCAGTCAGCTGTTTTAATTAAAACTGGGCTGCTTATTGATCTCTCATACAGATTTACCCCTATCTGCAACATTTCAGCAATATTCCCTTCAACCATTTCAGAAAATAGTGCTTGTAAGAGACGCTAAAGAATATAGAAGTTGAGAATGGGAATGTTTTATAACTATGCGACATTTTGTACAAAGATGTTTGGTTTTTTGAAATTTGTTTTTATAAATAACATGGTGAAATAAAAACAGAGTCAATGCAAATTTGGCATGGTTGGTTTTAAAGCCAGAAAAGTGCCCTTAAATAGTGGCCCCAGCTGTGGCACAGCATCTGCACTGAAAGAAACCTGTGCTGTCCTCCAGTTGTTCAAAAGAGACTGCAGGCACGGCTGTTTCACGCTGACCGGCGTGCAGACTGGCGAAGGCAATGATGATGATGTGTCATCAGGGGTCTGTGCCAGTTGTTTTAATTAAAGCATACGGAGAGCTTTGCTGCGTTCACGATGGTTGGCAGCATGCGTGCCATCTTCTCTTCCAGGTAGAGCCCGGTGAGCACCCGCCCTCGGTGTTGGTGGTGGGATGAAACAACCTATGACTGTCATTCAATAGCTGTATTTTAAAGGGGGGAGAAAAAAAAAAAGCACAACTGCGTTGGTTTTTGTTCCAAAACAAGCAGGGCTTGGAGCTTGCTGGTAGCGTCACGGATCAAGGGTTTTAAGAAACAGGGGACAGCTGTGCTGAGAGTTTTCTTTTTAGATGAGGAAACCGCCCAGCAAACCCTCTCCTCATCGCTGTGGCGGGGAGAAGCAACGAGGCCGGAGGGCTTTTAGTCCACAGACCCCCATCCAGCCCACGGCTTTTTGGGCTCCTCGAGGTAAGGCATTTCCCGTGGGCGGTTAATTTCTACGGCAGCCTGAAAATAAAAGAGGGGTGAGGAAAAATCCCGCTGGGGTGTTTCCCCGCCCCGCGTTTCCCCTCAGGGCCTCCCCGCGGCCTCAGCCCGCAGATTTGGCCGCCATTTCTCGGCGGGGCGGGACCTCGCCATCCCCCGTGGGCGGGGCACCTTGCCCCGCTCCTCCTCCTATTGGCTGATAGCGGGGGAGGGCGGCGCGGCTCGCTCGCCCAGACGTCCTTCCTCACCAGGGGGCAGGGGCGGCTTTCCTCGGCGGCGCGGCGATTGGCCGTTAGCCGGGGGCTGCCGGGACGTCACTCCTCCGCGTCTACGCGATAGGGTAGGGCGGGCGGGGCGGGGCGGGGCTTCGCCAGGCGGCTCCCGACGCGCCGCCGAGGGGGGCGCTGAGGCCGCAGTAGCGTTTGGGCGGCGGCGGCGGAGGAGGAGGAGGAACGGCGGCGGCGATGATGATGATGATGGGCTCCGCGCTGCGCTTTCCCCTCCTGCTCCTCCTGGGGCTCGCCGGTCCCGCGGCCACGCTCGCCGGTTACATCGAGGTGGGTTGAGGGGGCCGGGTTTCGGCCGTTAGGGGCGCGCGGGCGGCCGTTGTAGGGTGTGGGGGGGGGCTTCGCGCCGCTGACTCTTCACCTCAGGCGGGCTGAGGCGGCGGGTGCGGCCCCCGCTCCGAGCGGGCTTGCCCTGGGGGAGGGTACCCGGTGCCGGGCATTGTCCGGCTGGTGGGTGAAGGTGGAAGAGAGGCCGTGGGGAAACCGGGCTCCGGCGCAGCCCCAGGTGGGACTTTCTCCACACACCCAGGGCGGTGAATTTTGGGGGGGGGGTGCGTTATCGCCTGGGGTCACCCTGCAGCTGGGCTGCGGTTGTGAAGGCGGAAGATAAGTGGGGCGTTCAAGGTGTCTCTGCTTGCGTGGGAGGACCTGGAGATTGACCAGCTTCTGTAAGATCTTCTCGGGGTAGGCGGTGATGGGTTCGCGTTTTTCCCTTGTTTTCAGGAAAGCACTCCAAATACCGCAGGCCTCTTATCTGGCCAAAGATCGCATGGTTTAGCAGCTTCATTTCACTATAAGCATGGGTTGGTTTGGGGTTTTTTTTGTTGGGTTTTGGTTTTCTTTTTTTTTTTTTTTTTTTTTGAGAAGTGACCTCTGTATTCTTGGCACGGTGGCAAGAGCTGTGAGCTTCAGATTGGTCTAGAAGCTTAAAAGAGTATTAGAGGGCAATTTCGTAGGGAAAAACCTCTGTTAAACCAGTCCATTTGGCTGCTGTCTGCTTGATAGATCCCGAATAAGTCTTCGGGTTGGAACTGTTTCCTTATCTTCCAGAGGGGATGCTTCAGCCAAGTGTAAAGGGTGTGCACTTAATACAGATGTGGCTTAGATGTTGCAATTCATATATATGTGCGTGCACACGCACACACATATATATATGACATTTGTATCTATATATGAAAGTAATTGGAGGGGGAGAATTCTAACTTTATCTCTAAAACCAAAAACTTTGTGTAATCTAGCTATCTAAACAACAAGACGGGTAGGAAAAAATCATGTAGATTTAAAAACTTTACACTATAACCTATCTATTAGAGTGAAACAAAGAGCAAAGTACATGCTGAGCTTCAAACATGGCACTTAAATAGAGTTTAATAATCTGCACCTGAGTGGTGTTTGGAAATGCAAAACAGCTACATCTGTTTTGTATAGGTTCTGGGTTATTTAGGGATGGATAAAGAACAGGCTTGTGGCTACTTGTGAATGGCTTGATTTGGTAGTTCAGAGTAAAATTTAACAAGCTTGGTTAAGCAGAACCTCTACTTCAGTGCAATGCAAAAATCTGAAGCCCTAAGCTGGTGGTAATTACTAACTGGCAATAAGCGTGGTTCTTTAATATTTTTTAATGTGTGTTGTGTGAAATTAGTCTAGTCAACGACTTTTGTGTATTCAGCTGCTATTGAGGAATGGTATTGCACCTACTTTGTACCAATCCTTCTGTTAAATTTCTATAAGTCAATGGAATGTGGTGATAATTGTCTTTGGAAAAACTTGTGTGGAGGTTATCTTGCAGGAAAGATAACTTAAGACTCGGTAGGGCTGCTCTGAGGGTGTCTAGTTAATGCCAAGATCAGGTTACTTGGCATTGCCTTGGTGGTAGGGGACTATCCTGGCTGCTGGGAGGTGACCGTGTTAAATCTAATCTCTTGCACCTGTTTGGAAACTCCTCCAGCTGTAGGTCACTTCCTCTGTCATATCCGAGGCAAATTCGGCTGCTATGCACATCCCTTCTGGAAGCTGCTGCTTATGGACATGTGCTACAAAATGCCAAGTCGGAAAACAAATCTAGCTGTAATTTTATTCCGAAGCCTTGTGTCTGTCTGATGAAGCAGAATCCCAGGATTCGCCAGTCACAGGGTTGGCGAAGGGTTTGGCACAGAGGGGAGAGCGGCAGTGTCGCACCTCAGCACCCCAGGAGGGGCTGGCAGCCCCAGAGAATGGGGGTGTTGACCCCTTTGAAAAGGATTAAAGCGAAACTGTTTCTGCCTCATTCTTTTTCGGAGGATTGCGATGTCTGTAATAGGGTTGGTTTTACAGGCCGTGGGTTCACTCCCAACCTGCAGCGGTCCAGTCTTCACTGACAGGCATCGGTACTAGTGTGGGGTTATGTTAGTGCACCAGGCTGTCCTCGTTGCCTCTTCCATCTGTTCAGCCATTCCTGCAGCAGAATTTGCATCCTCTGAAGGCACAACAGCTACCTTAATCTGCTGACAGAAAATGTCAACTGTGACATTTTAATTCTTATTTTTGCTGCATCCTCTCCTATTGTCTTGTCTGTGGGGGACTGCAGCTCTCGAGTCTTTATTGCTGCCAGATTTTCGCAAGAATAGTATCTTGATGCAGAGCTTAGGAAGTGAAATGGTTACCGTTCTTGGTTTTTATACTGCGATTGTTACTGGATGCTATCCAGTAATGTGATGAAAAATATGCAAGAGATTGATTCCCCCCCCCAGTAATAAAAGATGATGTTTGAAAGTGTACTGGAGTTAAGGAAAATGCGTAGCAATGTCTTCAATTACTAGTTTAGTTGGATTGGCACGGTCCCATTAGGTGGATTTTCCTTCACTTGATTATCGTAGCTACCAGTCCCTGTCCCTAGAACACCGGGTAATCTTCTTAGCGACTACAATTTGTTTTTCTTTCTTTCCTGCACAGAGGAAGGGGAGTGGCAGATTTTTCTTTCTTAAATTATTGGTATGTGAACCTTTGAATACAGCATTCATGAGGGCTTGTTGTCGGTGACAGTCAGTCTCCCTTTCAGATCGTTGTGAGTTGATGGCAGATAACCTTTGACAATCTCTCTTCCAAATGAATTCGAATAGAAGAGCTTAGAGAAACCATTGATACCCAGATATTGATGTTTTTCTTTCCATCATAGTATGTGTCCTAGAGTTATGTCTGAATTCAGTGACTGCTGTGTTTTGCTTGTGAAGTCCCTGAGAACTTCAAATAGGACACTGATGCCAACTGGAAAAAGAAAATAAATCTGTTCTAACTTGATCTGTATTCCAATGATAAACTACTTCTGCTGTGCCCTCAAGGCCTTTAAAGGTGCAGAGTTTCTTTTTATCACTTGACCTTTTTGTATAATCAAATCTGAGGCGATGCAGACTCAATACTGCTTTTTTAATCACGTTTGGTTTTAGTGGTCTTTTTCCAAAGCTATCTTGAATGCTTAGGTCTGCTACCTGCCTGTTCCAAATTACCAGGATCTGGGGTGAGGAAAAAAAACAAGTGTGTTTTACAGCAGAGTTGTGGGTTTCATGTTTTTTTTGTGTGTTTTTTTTTTTTTTTTTTAATTCTTAAAATCTCACCGACAAAAATATCAGTCTTGTGCCTTTTCTGCAGACCTTAGGGACTTCTAATTGCCTGCTGCATTGAACAAAGAACTCCACCTAGGGGAAATTTCCACTTCTGTGTTGAAGTCCTGAGTAGAAACAGCTCAGTAAAATTCCAGCCTTGAGCGTGTGGCCTTTAGTTTGCTTTCAGATCCTAAAACTTCGCTTGCCAGTAAGTGTTAGGAAATATACTTTCATATGAAAGTGATTATATGCAGTGCCTCTTCTAAGCCTCAACAAAAGCTTCTCTGAAGCAGAGATACGTATAAGGAAATAAAGCAAATCAGGTGGACGTCTGATACTGCAGAGAGGCTCTGGAATTTCTGCTGCATTGTAGAATGCCACCTGAAGGTAAGCTCTGCTCTTTGGAGAAGGCCTTCAGCTCTCCTTGTTTCACATGTGAAATATTTATGACCTCTCTTAAATGTTATTTAGGCATTAACATCTCTACAAGGGATTAAATGAATTTTTTGTTAATATGTTCATTGCATTGCCTGAGAGTTACTCAAAACCTATTCTGTAGGTGGCTTTAGCTGGATATGAGCTTTATTATAATTACATACTGTTCCTCCTTCAGCACTTCATAGTGCAAGGAGGGATTAGTGTAGCGTCTGTGTTCTCTATACCAGTTGGGCTTCTCTCTAGATGTTGCTTATAAAAATTCTGCCTTTTTTCCTATGTATGTGTCTTTTGGAGGCGTACGGACTCAGTCTTGTAAACTTAAGTTATTTTGACTGTAGCATCTACTTCTACAAATGTACTTAAACCATAACCTTGTTCTTCAGTTGAAAATAGAAGAGAAATACACTGTCCCCAACTAGATCTTTCTTGTTATCTACACTTTGGCATTTCAGACTCTTCTCATTAACTACTTAGGTTTTCTAAATTGACGTAATCCTTCAGATGCTTGCTCTCATGCTACTTACATGCAGTAAAACTTAGTGTCATTGATTTTTAGTTCATGCAGTCAGCACCTCTGAAACATCTTGTTAATTTAAGATGATGCTTGCTCTTAATTGGAATGCTTCAAATACTTGCAGTGGCCTAGAAACCACTCTGGTAAGGCTTCCAATTCAGAACTGTACTTGAACTTTCAAGATTTCCCCTTTTTTCTCCCACAGTGTCATCTACACCCATAATGGGCATGCTCTGCTTTCTCTACTAGCAGCAAGTTTGTCCCAGGCAAATGGCATATCCTATCCCAGGTTTTACCTTACTGTTTACCTTAAATGGAGTCCGTAGGGCACTTTGACTATATTAATTTTGTAATTTCCATTCCAATATTTTCATTTTTCAGCTTTTTGCTGTAGCTTCCAATAAGTCTCAGATTTGTGGGAGTAGGGAGAGGAAATGGATTGACAGTGTTGTGCAGAGTCTCAAAGTAACTCATATATAAAATTGTCAGTTTTTTCTCTTTATTGTGGATTGACCAAAATAGCATACTACTTTCTTTCCTCTGGTTCAGGAGAGCTGATGGCTCTGCATTGGATACAGTAGGCTAAAAAGTAACTTTAGCATGTTACTACTGTTATGTAAATAGGGCAGGTTGTACTTCTGGTTGGGTGCTATAGGAATGAACCTTCACTCCTGAGGGGCAGTGTACAAGGAAATGTGTGTTTCACAAGAAACAGTTTGTCTGGGGTTTTTTTTAGAGTAACTTCTTAAAGTCAGATTTGCACTTCCTTTAATTTATGAATCCCTGCAACTGTAAGCGGGGATGTACTCCATGTGCGCATCTTGCATGTGGATGTCGCTTTTTTTTAACTTGTTCAGCACCAGATTTACTACCTGCACCCCCACCTGCCTTCTCAGGTGGAGTTAAATATCTATTTCTGACTGTGCTTTCTCTAAGCTCTATTTCCTCATGCAAGAACATGGGAAGTCCACATACAAAAGAAGACAGAAGTCAAATTCACCTTGTAGCATGGCTTTTAAATGGTCAATAAGTTCTAATGCTTGCTCCACAGTCTGGTTGGGTTGATGTTGAAAATGCAAAATTTTTGGCTTTATGTGCATTTGTAAAAGTTTAAGTTCCCACTTGAGATGAATGATCAAAATGCTAATGTTCTGAAATGGTGTTAAACTAATCTTTCTAGCAGCAAAACATGGCCTGTTTGACTTTATGTAATCAGGTGTCCACCTGATCAGAAACGCATGTGGCTAAGCTGCTTGCCAGCACTTCATTTTGAAGTATTACAGTGGATGTGTTGTATACAGCCAGTGGGGAAAAGAATGCATTCATTATTTTTGAGAGATTGCCCCATATATGTATTAAATTTAATTATAAAGTTTTGTTGTCAGATTTCGTGCTGTCAGCCATGATCATGTTCTTGTACAAATTTGTACATTGCAGACCTTCATTTTGGTTTATATCTTCAGCAGTGTGCTAGTCACTTTTAAGCAGTGTGCAGAGTTAAATGTTGCCACTCTCCATGGCGTTTGATGTTTTATTTCCCTTTCCATTTTATTGGTGACAGCAGAAAGTCAAATCACATGTTGGTTCTCTGTGTTTCGTAATGGAGAGAACTGATGGATGAGGCATGGTCCGGAAAGTCTTTTGTTTTCTGCTACAGGCAGACTTGGTTCCTGAACGTGTACGTATGTATTTCTTCATCTGGTTTAGAGATCAAGACTTGATCTCTCCTGGTCAAACTGGCACAATAGTCTGTAAGGACTATTGCTGCTGTTATTGTTGGGTCACCACAGTGCTTGTGTGCTGACTGCAAGGATGATGGCTTTACCTGAGGTGGTGTTCTGCAGATATTTTTTTCTGAAGATGATTATGTTATGCCATGCAGTAACATCTTTTAGTAGTGGTTTGGGGGAAGTCTTGGCTCTCAAGCCTGCTGAACGGTGCCTGGCTGCAGAGTTTAATCTTCTTTGCGGTACCTTTCTGTGGGATTTCTCTTCTGAACCTTTGAAAGTTTCATGAGTTATTTCAACTGCTATGATTTCCTGCACAGGTGAGCAGTACAGCAGGTTGCTGTGGCTAGACAAGCCCTTCAATTGATGAAGCGGGCTCTGAAGTTGGTATTCTGTGCAGAGTGTGAGCTTCAGAGAAGTTTACAGAGGAGACAGAATCAATAATTGTTTGGCTCAGATGGCTTTTCTGTGTTTAGAGACTAACTGAAAATCATTATGAAATGATGACTTTGAGTTAAAGTTTTTCAAGTTGCCAAATATGAAGGCTTAAAAATTGCCAGCATAACTTAGATGCAGCCTGAACACCAACACCGCCCCCCCCCCCCCCCCCCCCAAAAAAAAAAAAGCACTCAAAAACACAGAGGGCGGGAGCTGACTTTTCTTTCCCAGTTGTCTCAGTAAAGCTTTGTGTGTCTTAGCTCCGGGGTAAGGCACTGAGTCATCAGTAGTGTTACGGTTCACCTCAACTATTGATAATGTGACTAATACATGGTATCATGCAGAGGTGCAGCTTGGATGGTAACTATGCTTCAGCACTTGGATTCCAGGTTTTGGCTTAGTGACAGGGATGCATTTAAGTAATTTCGTACAGTAAGCTTCTCCCTATAACAAAATTACAACAGTCAGAAGTGTAGTATTTTGATTCAGGTCAAGGACGGAGACAGACAGACAGACACGAGCACACAGAGATGGCTGGGGCCGTGGTTCCTCCTTACTGTAACAGTAGGTTGATACTTAGTGAAGTTTCCATTTAAGAGTAGCTAATTATCATCTTCTTACCAACAACTTCATGTTTAAATAAAAGTAGTGTTTAACGTTGCAAGTTCCGTTACTCATTTAGGTCTTTTTTTCTTCCAACAAACACCTTCTGCTTAGGTTACATTTTCAAATGTCTGATATGTTCTGAGGTGTTGGTCAGTGTTTGGGGCTTTTTAATACTTGCAGTAGAGAGAGTTTTATTATTCTGTTAACTCTCTTACTATAACAGGGGCTTGCATTTTCTCACGCAGGTGCTGTGCTTGGGTTCTTTAATCTGCCACCTCAAAGCACTAAATAGTGAGGAGACCTCAAAAATCATCTTGTGATGGTGTTGCTGCAAAGATGAAACAGCGTTTTGGTAAACTACTTGGTACTTTCCAGGAGTTGCCCTATGCTAACTTCAGTACTGAGATGCTTAAATCAAAAGCCAAACATTTGCATTTTTAATCTTTGGGCTTTTCTTTAAAGGCTCTTATGTTATTTTTAGCTCCCGCTTCCTGCCAAAAGCTTTGTCCCTTTTCTTTTGGATTTTGGCTTGATGAATCCCACTAGTTATGATGTCATTGCATAGTGTGAAGTGACAGCCACAAAAAGAAAAATCTTGCCTATACCATCTGTTACAATAAACATTATGCACTCATGTTAGATTTCAAGCGGATTTGGATTGCATATTCACAACAGAAGCTGGTCTCTGCTTAGACGTATGGTAACCTCCAGCATAAAGCTTTTAATCACCAAATTCTCTATATGAGAATTTGGACTTGACATGACGCGTTGCCAGGTCTAAGGTAAGTAGTAGGGTTTCTTATCGGTGTTTAATCTTTTCCTATTAATATTGGGACTAGTAACTTGCCAAAAGTGGTCCTAGAGGAATCTGCTTGAATTAGTATAATTCACTAATACCAAATGCTGGTTGACTTCTTACGCTGGTAGTCTTACAATAACTGTGGCCTGAAATAGAGAAGGGCAGATTTGTTTTAATCTGCTAAGTATTCCTCTCAAAAGATTAAATGCAAAATGTTGATTCAGACCTGTGGTTTGAGTTCCCAGTGAGTGTGTCGGCATTTGAACATGAGTCTTTCTCTGCATAATTTATCAAAGCTCTAGCTGAAGAAATTGAATTTGATGTCTATTTCGTTTTACACAGCAAGGTCACATATGGGTTTAGAAACCCTAAAGAATGAAAGGGCGTTAGGATCCAAGCTAAGCACATTAGCCTGTGTAACGGTTTTGGTCAAAGATTAATTCTCAAGTGCAGGGTATGGCAGTGCTTGTGCATGTACTTAAATGTTGCCGCCTGTCAGGAAAAAGGGAAACTGAGAAATTGTTGAGGGCGTATGTTATCGTGGAAACCAGTTATTGCTCTTGAATGGAGCAGGATGCTCGCAGCTCCCATTTGGACTGTTGGAATAAGATTAAGTGCCTCTAAGTAGTTTGAGTTGCAGGGCTTCAAATAACTGCTTCATTTCCAAAGTCTTTAAGTAGAGCCTTGTAGCCTCAGCACTGGAAATGTCAAGCAGTGGAGAAGGTTTGTTTTTTTTTTTTTTCCTGGTAGCCAGCCAAAAAAGTTGGAATTCTGTGTTTGCGACATATTGGTGCATTAGAGCTCAGCCTTCGGATGCGAATGTACACACATGGATCTGCAGGCTTACCTGGGCAAGAGCCAGACCCCAGAACAGGCAGAGTGAATTCTTGATGGGGGTCATGGAATGAAGTTAGGCTGTTCCTGTGGATGTGTGAAGCTTGGGCCTGGGACAGAGCATCATGTCACAGCAGAAGAGACTCACTGCAGGCTGTAAAAACAGGAAAAAAAGTGTTCCTGCCCCCATCACTCCTGATAAATGCTGTGTTGTTCAAATTGCATCAGTACTTGCTCTGCAACAAAGCTAGCCAGTATGTGGATATTCTGTTTAGGGCAACAGCCGCTTTCTCGGAAGCAATTTACCAATAACAAAGGCAGGAGATGAATGGCCTGCCAGAGTGCAGGCTTGATGCAATGTAATATTTTGCACTGCTGTATCCCTGTGTTGTCCACAGCTGGCTTTATGGTCTGAATCGCAGCTTGTGATTTGCTTAAGTCCCTCACCTTCTGGCTACGTGCTTATGCTTTTGTTTTTATTGGTCTTTTCGTTGTATGCATGTACAAGATAAACTTGAGTTTGCGCATAAGAACTTAGACTAATCACAAGAGCTGAAACCTATTACCTACATTTGAATCCATAGTAGTGTATTTTATACCTGCTGTTTTAGATAAATGCTTACATCTTGCTTCAGAATGTCTTCGTTTCTCAGGTTGAGACAAAGAAAGAAATATCAACCAGCTGATCAACTTTAAGTCCTTTTGCTTTCTCTCCCTGTCCAGCAGGTCCTTTGCTCAGCAGTGTGGCTCCAAGGAAAGACTAATGAGAAGAGCTTGGATTCCTAATGTAGCAGGGCTGTTAAGATGGCAGGAAATCTTTCAAATTTGCTTAAATGTAAAATCTGCAGTACAGACAAAAGGCATTTTGAAGTTGAGGCTGAAATTCCTAGGTTTGGATGGATTTGTTGCACTCAATTATATTGAGCAAGCTTTTGCAGCTTGCTTCACATGGGAATTAGCATGATGAGAAGAATACTTTTCAAAGTATAACTGTATGGGAGGTTTTCCACAGGGCATCTATAGCATGTTAATTCCCCTTTTCATTGGAGGGCACTGACTAGAATACGTTGTTGTAGTCCTTTTGTAATAGAGGCTGATGTATTTCAAGAGCATTACTGTTCTGAAATGGCCAGTGTCATACTTTTTAGTTGTGTGTATGCGAACAGCTGAACTGGTTGCTCCAGAGAAGAATATTATGAAGATACCCACAAAACTTTGGGCTGCAAGCTTCATCTGTACTGTAGAAGAGAAGTGAGGAGCACTGCTTTCTAAGACTCTAAATGGCCTTTTGCTTCAGGCAAAAGCAAAGATGACTATACTTCATTTGCCTTGCTGTCCTTGGTTTCAATTTGGCTTTTTGTGTTTTCTGTCACTATCTTTAAGGGTTTTTGCAAAAAGCTAAATAGTTACTCCCCATTGTATAAGTGGCTGATAGCTTTACTCATACTGTTCTGTTACTTAATAGTCTGTGATTATTAGATTTATTTTGATCATATAACTGAGGGCATAACAAACATTTAGCCACAGCTGGTAGCAATGTCTTAACTGTCTAAGATGGGCTTAATGTGCACAGCTGTTTGTAGCTAGACTTCCAGCAGCTATTCCCCTGGTGTTGACTTTGAGATGCATTGCCACTTAGATAGTTATTCTTTTTTTTTTTTTTTTTTAAGAGGATGTTACTGACTTGCCTGTAAGCTGCTTCTCATGCTGTAACAGGGGGCTGGTAGATTTTTACTGTTATAGCAGCTAGCTTGAAATTCTCCAGATCAAGTAAAGCAGAGATTTTTGTTTTGTAATATTTGCCTTGGGATGACTTCTGTGCTTTGGAATATCTCTTCAAATACATCTCTGAGCAGCCTCCATCTAGCAGTATGTATCTACATCACATCTAAGATGACGTTCTTCGGTGATGAAGAGGATTAAAATAGTCATTAAGCTGCAAAATACACCACATGTCATGTAAAGTACAAAATAAAGATACCGACAGACTGAACATGCTGGAGTGGTACAATCTGTTGGAATGCATCAGGATGTGAACATCTTTAACTTGAGCCAAATTTCAGATATCTAGCAGAAAGATGAAACTGGGGCCAAGTTTGCATATGGAAACACTTGGCCTATTGTTGCCTGCGGACACACTTTCTTGCTTTCCTTTTCTCACCTGCGTATGAATGGATAGTTGGTCTCCTCTGCAGCACCTTGGCTCCCGAGTGAAACTTAAAATCGAGTGCTTAGCAGTATTTGTTAGTTCTCACCACTACAGGAAGTATCCTAACTTTGGGAACAAATAGTGGCCCCAAAGCAGAGGACTGTTCTTATTATTCCTGCCTCTCTGGGGTAATATTCACATCCCTTTTATTGATAGGTGTAACTGTGAAACTATAGACAACCTCTAATGGAATCGTGCAACTGGATAGTTAGTCCGTTTGTCTTTGCTGTCCAGGCTTTAGAATTACCACACACCCTTGACACACATGAATTCATTTTGTGCCGGTAACCTAACCTGTTTTCCTCCTCAAACTGGTATTACAATAGGATACAAAAATTCTCAGTGCAGTATTCTCAGAGTCTTCTAAATGTTCTTAGCCTCATGACACAAATACATCTAGTACTGGTATCGCTGCTGTCTGGGCTAGCTGGGGATTGTGCAGGGAGAGGCAGCCTCAGAGATAATTAAGACGTAGTCTGTTAAGGAGTTCATTTGGACTCTCGGTGATTTTATTTTATTTTTATTTTTTAAGATGTCCAAAATGAGGATGTGAGAATGAGATATGTTTCTAGCTGTCTCATGCTATTGCATCATCAAGCTATAATTTCAGCATGGCTTTCTTGGGTGCTGATGTGTTACGATGCGAGACATCTGTATCTATTCCATAAGGCTAGTTCACAATATGAGTTGCCAGATTCTGGCAAGGTTAGTATTTGCAGCTGAGAAGCGTACATAGCTGTGTTTCTGAAACAAAAAAATGCCTTAGTGGGCCATGTGGGAAGTCAACTAGGGAAAAACATAGCCACCGTTCTCTGGGGTTCAAACTTCGTGCAACATTTTCAGCCTTTGACTTTGAGAAAGCTCTATTGAAACTACTCAGCCTATGGCTAGGAAAATGGGTGACCTATTGCATCAATACGCAAATCAATCCACCCTCCAATCACTGTCCTAGTGATGGGATTTATGTGTTAAGTCAGGATTTCCATTGCTGTCTGTATCTGCTTGTAGAGTCAGAGAAAGTAAAACTTGTTTATGATGGCTGACCATTTCTTTCTTTCTCACTCAAGTGTGTATCACATTGGACAAGAGTATCTGAGCAGGCAAAAAAGCTTCTCCAAGAAGTAGTAAATAGTCCCTCTCTTCTCCTGTCTGATAGCCTTTTCCAAATAGGAAAATAAAGAATTGTTTGGAATCCTTGTATTCAAAATAACACATCTTGATGTTTTTCTTTACTGTTCCTCCAGCTGGAGAATACTAAGTCTTTAGGCAAAAAAATTGTTTTGCTGCTAAGATGGACAGCCTGGACAAAGGGTTTAAAAAAAAAAAAAAAAAAAGCAGTACCTTTCAGAGACCTCAAAGGAATTTCTATTGAGGTGGTGGAAGTTCTTGGTGTATACTGCCTCTTTAAGGTATAACTAGATTGTCTAAAACTCTTCTGCCTGCTCTTTTTCAAAGAGCAATTTCCCTCACTGTTGCAGAACAGGCATTTTTTTGCTTCCACGTTTGTAATAAAGCTTTCAGCTCATATGGGTTTGTGCTTCAAAGTCCTTACTGAAGTGCCACATTTCTTAAAACTTGTCAAAGAACTGACCATAAGCTGTATGCAGCTGCAGTATATAACTTCTTCCACCAATCTAATGTTCAATTGTAGTTCAACTAAGTAGGCAGAAAAGAAGCAAGAGTTGCTTTCTATTCCCTATCTTGAAAACTTCCAGAAAAAGCTTAAGAAAACCTCAAGGGAATAGGTATCAGTGCACACAGAGTTCATTCTTCCCACTGAAACCTGGAAGAAATTGCTAACAAGTTGAAATCTCATTTTTATCACAGCTAAAAATCAGTTCTCCCATTTTGTTTTATTTCTGTGCAATGCTACACAATCTGATCTAGTTCAGTAGACTGAAGAGCTATAAAACAGCATATGAAAATCTGGTGTGTTTGTACAACATACAAAGCCAGTTAAATGTTATACAATGATAGCCCTGAAATATTTGAGGTTCTAGGCTTGCTTCTGTTGAACTAGTTTTACTTTCAGGATCAGCAAAATCGGTAAAGGGGATCGCAGCCTAGCCAGCTTTAGTCTGTGCTATAAATTACCACTTAATTTTCTAATAGCATTAAGCAGTTATTCTAAGTAGAGATCTGTTGCTTCCTTTAAAGAAACTGTTTAATACATCCATTAGAGTTTCAGTGCACTAGCCTAGCTATGATATGACGCTGTGACTATTAAACTACAGCTGATGAATTAATGCTTCAGAAATAAAATGCTACTAAATTAGTCAGGATTGCTCTTAAAGAGTAAAAAAATTGAAATCCATTAAGGCATTACTGAGGTCCTTTCATCACTTTCTATGACCTTGCTGCTGACAGAATTTTAGGGGTGGTTCAGAAAGCATTTTGTCATTTGACCTCTGTCTTGTGTCATATTGCTCCAGGTGTTTGAGCTCTAGGGGATAGATGGAAGTGGGCCTTTTATCCTCTGCTTTGGAAGAAGGAAGTAAATGGTGAGATTTGAGCCTAAATTCTGCTATTAATACCGGGATCCTTCTGAGGGTACGTTTGGCTGCTGGGTCACAAGCTTAAAATAAACAAGTAAAGCTTTCGCCATCTGACTTTTGGAAGTAAGAAGTGTTGCTCTGAGCCATCTTCCCGCACTTCAGCCTCTCTGCTACTTAAGTAAGAAGTGCTTGTCATTGTTTATCCTGCACTTGTTTGCTTGCTCGCTCACCTCCAGGTTGCCAGCATTAGTGGAAGGAAACTGGCAGCTTTTCATCAGTTTTATTGCTGTTTACTGGGATCAAAAATAGCTGCAGTCAGGAAAATGAAAGACTATTTTTTGGTGAGAATTTGAGATGGTTTTGCAAAGTTAATTCTCTTGCATTCATTTTTTTTTTTTAAGCCATAAGTGGTAGGAACTTTTCCTAATGAGCAGCTAACTGAAAACCAAACTTTCTTGAGGCGATGTTCATGTTGAAGTTTTCTATTTAAGAAAAAAACATACCATTTACTGTAGCTGAATAAACTTAGAATATCAGTATGGGAATCTTTAAACAGCAAATACAACAATTTTTTTAAAGTACTGATTTCTGCACCTCCAGACATTAAAGGTTCTTAAAAGATTTTGTTTTGGATGTGAGCAGTGATGTAAGGTGCTGCCTGAAAGATGCTCCATAACAAGCCATGAGCAGTTCTCAGAATAAATAACAGGAGGAGGTGTGTGGGAAGGTGCGTGGGGAGATGTTTTTGGTTTAAGAATCTGAATTTGCATTATTTCCTAAATATATTTAATAAGAGCTGAAGTTAAGTTACCTGTTCTCAGTAGTACCTACTAACTGCTGACTATTTTCATAGACCCATAATTTATAGAAGTAATCTGTGCTTTTGACAGAATTTAAAAGTTTCAAGTGTAAACATATCCTCAGTTTGGACACTGAAAACAGCAAGACTGTTCCATAATTTTTTTGGTAACATGTTAATTTTGGTCTGGTTCAGCATACACTTGGCAAAGCTCTGAGAGGAGCAGCAAAGATGAAAGCAGCCCTGTATTTTAGCTGTGGGTTTCCTATTTTCAAAAGATGGTCATTAGCATGGTTTGGAAAACCAAGACTTAAAAACATCATGGCTTCCTCTTCCAGATTTGAAGTTTCATCTGGACTGTTTGGAGGGCAGAATTACCAATTAATTTGGGGTTTGGGGTGGGTTTTTTTCAGAACATTGTGAGTTTGGGGGTGGAAAGCCATCAGCATGACCCGCAGAGCTTCAGTGGAGTTAGAGCAATGCCTGTTGAATTATTCCTGTGTGCTGTGGGGAAGTTTGTGTGTAGCCTAATTGCAGGACTTTAAGGTACCAAATGAGCGTTTTATCGTGTTCCGAAACAATTGCAGTCTGTGCACATAAATAGCCGATCTGTGATACTGAACAACATCTATAAAGGGAGGGATACTTGAGCTCATGAATGGTTGAAACCAAGACCAAAGTGCATTCATGCTTGTTATCTTTTCTTTATCTTGCATTTTTTGGAGGTATTTTTCGTTACCACTTCAAATTCTTGATGCTCGGTTAAAATACGCCCTTCAGTTTCCTGCTTGCTTTTTGGACAGTTGTGTGTTAGATAAAAACACAATCTGTGCAGCCTTTTTATCTCAAGTCATTCGAGTGGTTAGATGCACGGTTAGACTGAGTAATCGCAGGTTCCTACAGTGGACTCTCCATTGCAGGCTTTTTTGCGAAGTCCCCAGTGGGCTTTGCAAGATCTCTAAAACAAATATTCATGGTGTTTGGGGGAGGTTTTTGGTTTGGTTTTGTTGTTTTCCCCCCTGGCACGTAAATCACTTTGAATCAATAGTAAAGGTTTGGGTTTTGCCTGCCTGATATTAATAAATTATTCTCTTGGTCTCCTTTCTGCCAGTTTTGTCCACTAGGAAAGTTAGTGGACAAGTTGTGTGTGTATGTGAGAAGTGATGAGTTTTAGTCCAGAAGTTATTTTTGATTCGAACAAATTGTTTTGAAGTGATGAAAGATTTTGTAAATGTACTTTCTTGTGTATTATGGAATCTCTGTATCCTGGTAACCACAGTGATTATATTCACTAACTCTTATGTAGATAAAGTGCCTTAAGATGGAAGGGACTTGCTGTCGAACTGTGTGGAGAAGTTACAAAATAGCATATCTCATTACTCCTCCACATGTGTGCTGCTGTCAGTGAGGCCTTTATGCTGTGAACAGTGATAGTTCATATTAACAGTCAGCTCAGTAATGAAAGTTAGAGCTGAAAGGAGAGTCAAATGTTTTTCCGAAGTGGAGTGGAACACTATTAAATCATAGCCACTTTTCCTACGTTGTGTTTTGGATCTCCCTTCCGATTGTCCAGGAAGGCAAAATTGCCCCATGGCCATTTTCTTCAGTAGATTTTTAGCCTACATGAAAACATTAACTTGCACTGAAGTTTTCACTTGCTGGCTACCTAACAAGACATCTTGGGTCTCTGTGGTTCAGATGCCCAAATAATTCATGTGGGAAAGCAGTAATTAGTCTTGCTGTGCAAGACAGAATGATGACACAGATTGGAGCGATGAGGGGTTGAGGATTAAACCGAGCTGAGCCCACTGGCAGGTGACCTTAGGCAAGTCACTTGACTTTGTGCCTTAGTTTAGCCCAGTAATAAATAGGTCTAGCCTCCATGTGCTGTAATGTGACTTAGAATCGCTCCATAAAAAAGGGTACTTTAAATAGCCCCGTTGCTGTGTTTTGCTGAAAAGGGGAAGGAAGCGGCCATAAGTGCAGCCATCTGATGCTTTACATGAAAATTGTTCCTGACGTCCTTGTGAGGAGCGGAGGGCAGCCTGACTGATTAAGCATGTTTGGACCTACCTGTGCACCTTGTAAAGCTTATTAATGGCACAGTAGTACTGCCTACCTCTTCTCTCTCCCTTATATTTTTAGGGTGGCTTTTGAGGTAAACTGTTCCAGGCCCCGCCATTACACACAAGCTTTAGTTTTGAAAGCTTGAGGCCTATCAATTAATCCTTTTTAAAGGACACTGTTCTGGGTACAGTAACATTTATTCAGGGAATGTTCCAACTGAGTTGTTCTGAACTTTGTCTCTCTGGGGCTAGAAAAGAGGATGCCAAAGGCAACCATGTTACACAAACAACTTCAGGAAGCCAAGACTGTGCTGAATCGCGGCTTTACTGAATTTGATCACTGCTCCCTGAAACTAGCTGTGTACCAGTACTGCCTGCAGTGTTGCTTTCCCTATGTGAATGCGGCAGTTCCTGAGTGCAAATGTCTGACAGGCAGATTATCTGCCCAATGACTCATGTAGGCTTGGTTTATGGAGCATGATAAACTGGAGGAGGAGGGGGAAATAATCTGCTACCTCATTAGTACAAATTCCAAGGGCAAAAAGACTGCTTGTGAGTCACAGGTACTTGGAAATATCCCTTTTTCTCTGTAGAGGAGGAGGGTGCAAAAGCAGTAGGGAATGCTTCAGGCTTCAGCAGTGTTTTGGTCTTTGTAATGCTACGGTTGCTGTCGGTACGTATGAAAGTACATAGATTATTGTCACTGAACTTCCGAGTGTTCGAGGCTGCGTGTTAGCCATAAACAGCAGCGATCTAAATATAAACTGTACCCCAGCTAGCACTGCAGCTCCTGCATTGGTTTCCAGTTTTCTGCTGGTGCAGAATCCTCTACCACAAAAGTCAATAAAGGACGAGCAGATGAGAACTCCACCCCTTCCAGCAAGTTAAAGTAAGCCAAAGACTGCTTTACTGAGATTTCTGCCATTTAAATTCAAAAGCAAACACAGGCTGGTATTATCAGCTCACACCAGATCTGCCTGCAGACAATAATTCTTCCTGTCTTGGACCCCTGCCCATGTGCATTATTGTAATTATCAGCAATTTAAAAAAAAATAAAGCAATAAAGCTAGGATGAGCTGCTAGTCTGTAGATTTACTGCCTGCTGTGTCAGGCATTCGTTAGCCTTCCTGGGTTCAAGCCACCTATCTGCTGAATAAAAGCAGAAAGAGAAGCTAAGGAAAACAAAGTGTGAAACACAATTTGAAGCACGAATTGAAAGCTCTGCTCATGTTTATGAGTTATACATCCAAAAATGGGAATTTTAAGTATTCTGTTCAGAAGTTCTTGGGCGTAAAGTCCCTCTGCCAACTTCCCTCTTTAATTGAAGTGTTGGTTTCCTGAATACTAGCTTGTCATAAACCATTAATTCACAGGTGAGATTCATGGCAATGAACATGAGGTTTTAAGGGCTGTGCGGCACATCGAGACCTGGGAAGGCTCAGTTCTACAATGCCAATCCAACTGTTCCAAAAGCTCCAGCTTAACGCTTCAGATCAGCTGGCAGTGTAGAGTTTGTGACTGTAACATTTTCTTGATCTTGATTTTTATTTTTATTTTGCCAAGGCAAAAAAATTTATTTTTATTTTTATTTTGCCTTATGGAAGGAGAAATGCCCGTGAACTTCAGCTCTGTAGACAGCAGTAATGTGGAGCATGCATCTGGGCTTCAAAGCAGTTGGGTCCCTGCACAAATGTGGGTACCAATTTTTCAGTCAAGGAAAGGGTGAAAAGTTAGAATACTCGCGCATTTAAAAGTGGCAGCCGTCAAGGGTTATGCTCACAGGAAGGCTGATAAGGTAACAAGACTCATTTTTGTACCAAAGGAGCTGTTAGAGTTCCTCAGTGGTCTTGCGAGTTCAATTTATATCCACCATATCTGTGGATGTTACACTGGCATAGGAAGAGTTGCAGTGTTGTGCTCCAGATAGAATAGAAAAATGTATTTTTTAAAAAAGAAAAGAATCCAGAAAAGCTTGCTTGCTTTTTTTTTTTTTCTTTAATTAAGAGGTGGGAAGCGTTCAGTTATCTGGATAGGGACTGTGCTGAACAGCATGTTCTGAAGTCCCTCAGGTTGTGGTTCATGTGCATTCTGATTTAATAAGCAGTATTACTTTCGAGGGGCATGTGCTGTTTGTTTTTAATTAAGCAAAGTAATCTTTCAATGCCTGGCATTTTTTTGTCAGTGTAGCAGCAAATAGTTGTGGAATACTTGTAACTCTTCTGAGCTGGAAATCTGATCCGACCTGCAGACAATCCTGTAAAAGGCTGTGCACTTTCTTTGGAGGCGGTGAATGCCCTCGGCAGCTATTAACCTGTGTTCTCTGGCCACCAAGTCAATGCAGTTCACAGTCAGAGCTTTTTTTTCAGCAGCCTAGAAATTCTAGAGACTGGAGTTTCAGTTTTAAAGCAACTTAATCTTCCATGGTTTTAACTGGCCAGGTCTCCTCGTGTTGCGGCAGAGGAAGCCTGATGGAAAGCGCGAGCAGTACGAGTTTTCCTAGCAGGCTCTCAATATTTCTCAAGCCTTGCAGCCCTTCTGCCCTTTAACCATGGGCCTACTTCTCTCATCGTGCTTGTGCAACAGGCATTGCACGTGCCCAGTAGCTGACATGTTTGCACCAAATGTGGTGGCTGGGAGACTGTGATTTTTCTAGAATGCATATTCCTAGACTTTCTTTAGAAGCAATATGCTATGTGAACAGCTCTTCAGCAGAAATGAAAAGGGAATGTAAGATTTCCTGCTAAGCTCCCATCCACTCTGGTTTTGCTGGAATAAAGACCCATATTCTGGGTAATCTGATCAGATGGGCAAGATTACTGTAATGTTTGACCTCACGGAAAATTCAGAATGTATTTAAATTTGACGTTTTGCGGACACCTTTGTGCTCTGAAGGAAAGCTCTCGGGAACTCATTTCTATGAAATGTAAAGAACAACAAGTCTTCACAAAAGAGAAACTCCAGTCACCTTTCTATCCTGAAGTCCTCAGCAGCATGCCAGAAGGCTTTCCTGAATAGCGTTGGACAGGGAGCTGAATAGACAGCATGCTCAATAAGCTGTGTTGTGATGAGGTTTAATAGATCCTACAAATACAAGGCAAGGAGAATGGGTGTATTTTTCATGTTTATGCCTTTTTGAACCTGAATTGCAATGTAATGCATACATTTCAGGGGTAGATATGAAATATTCCTTATTTTACATTAGTTGATAGGAATTCCTGTACACTGTTGTTCCCAGCATTGACGTAGAGGCACGCTAGAGAGCTGAAACGGTTTAAATTCACAAAAAATCCTCCCTAAAGAACATCATCATGCTGTGTGGTGCCCATAATCTCTCTAGCCTTGCATCCCACCTTTGAGATGGTAGATACAGGAAGAAAGGTGTGACCCTTTTTAGAGCGTAGAGCCCAGGCCTCTGGATGGGTAAAGCTCACCAGTCAAACCCGCTGTCACAAGTGGAAGAGGCTAGTAGTAAATAAAAGATGGGATACTTGGGCAGAGACTCTTCCATCAGAGAAGGAGAAGATTGAGGGGTTTGAATTCCAGAGTTTCACAACCATAAATCAGGCACTGCATGACAGGGTGAGGAATTTAACTGACATTAACTGGCCAGAGATTTATGTGTTTATGGAATCAAATACTTCTTTGGTCTTGGAAAGCAAACTGGATTACAGAATTATACCAAAAGGCAGAGCAGAATTTATCATGAAACATCTTGTAAATGCAAGTGCCAGTGAAGAGAGTAATGGTTTATGTAACAGTCTTTTCCCAAACAACAACATTCATCTTGCTCTCCTGTTATGGATATATGTTAATAGGATAATAGCTACTAAAATAATGTTTGCTGAGGACGTACACAACTGGATGAACTCTCTTCTATTATGTATATGTTGCCCCTCTTGAGCTGGCAGTCTGCTTATTTAAGAGATTGAATAGTTGCTCCCCAGCACTAAAAGAGGCGGCTGCTTCCATTTATGGCTGGGAAATTCCCAAGGAAAAATGGGCTGTCAGTTTGTTCATCCCTCTGCAATGTGGAACGGGTGAATTCTCTGAAGTACTGAAGAGCTTAACTAAGGATGTGGCTTTATTCCAAGCTTCCTGCCGGTTTACATGTTCCCCAACCCTCCTTTTGCAAAGTGATGCTTGAATGTAGACGAGCTAACCTTAGGCATTGTCAGCCTGAGTGATCTGCTTTTGGTTTTGATACACCAAAGGCAATTGTGTGAAGCAACAGAAGTGACTGTCCCAAAAAACTCCTGTAGGTGACTTTCTTCACTACTTAAGTAGCAGTGTTAAAGGTGTGGCGTCCACTGGTACCAGTGAAGTTTGCTGTGCTGTATTCTCGCGTTACAGAGAGAATGAGATTAAAATGCTAAATTAAATAACTGATGTGATTGGTGGCTGGAGTGGATCACCAGTGGTGAAAAATTGAAGCCCATAACTCAAAAATCTTATCTTGCAGGTCATGGGGTTAAAAATTCAACTTGTGTTTAACAGAGTTCATTAACTTACTCAACAGTGCAATTCAAGAAAAGATTTCTTCCATTTGATTAAAAGTGATGAAATCAAGCCAGTAATTAGTCTCGTTTGTTCAGCTGTGAATTGGGGCTTAGCATGTTCTGGTAGCTACGGCAACAGCACTCGACTGATATGCAAACTATTTGAGCAATCCACGGAGGAGGAATGATACCTTTGCCACAGTGCTGAGGTGTCAGGCCGGAGAGACCGCAAAAATAAACAGGAGCTCGCATCAGCATGTAAATAGGAGGTGGTCATGATTTCAGGAGGTTGGTATGTGTTTGAACAGGAGTTTTGCTCATGCAAGAGCTGTTATGAATGGATTACTGATGGATGTTTCTGCCTCTCGGGATGGAGCCTGCGCCTCTCCTGCTTTTGCAGTTACCTTATTTTGCTGTGTGCTTGTTAAGTTTGCTTTGAAGAAAACAGATTTCAAGCATAGGCGGTGCTAATGATCTCCAAACTGTTCATAACATGTACATTTTATTCTCTTTTGATGCACTGTATTCTTCTTACAAGGGTTAATGCTTTGTGCATACTTGATCTTGCATTTCTTTTTATTCTTTTCAGAGTTCAGCTTGAATCTTGGATGTAGTTGTAGTGTTGTCATAAAGCAAAATTGTGTTGTGGATTGTTTCCTTTAACATGTCAAGTCTTGTGCGCTCTGGAAAGTGGTTGTTGGTACCAAAGTGGTATTTGTTTGGAGAGAGATAAAAAGGCCCTCTTACGAAGTTTGTATGTGTGTATTTATAGAATTACGAAGGACCATTCCACGTTTGCCTTTTTCTTGTGAAATGATATGGCAGGGAGGAGGGCAGCGCAAGAGCCCAGGTTTTGCGGAGTCGTATCAGTTGGCACTTGTTAGAAGCACATGTTTATTATTGCACCCTGTTACCCTTAGCCTCAGTGTATTCGTCAGAAGTTGTCCTATACCTGAAGCGCGTCACTGTCTTCTCCATTAGGACAGAGAGTACGACAAATGTACCTACACTAAACTTGAAAGTGTATATGAGCTTGGAAGCATTTTGTTACTGGGACGTTGATGCTGGTATCTGTTACGTATAGTTCAGTATTTCATTACTTTGTGATCTGTGCTAAAACTTGCTCTGGTGAGTGTCTGTTGGGTGAAAGGGTTAGAGTAAATAGTAACCACTTGTGTAAGACTGTTTCTCTTAAGTGACATGCAGTTGAATAGTTCTTAAAATTCAAGGGGTGATTTTTTTTGAAGTTAAGATGTGAATTTATGCTTTTGTGTCTCAAGTTGGTCTTATCCCCCAAGCGCTAGCCCCTGTGTTCAGTGCTAGACAATCCCCGATGTTCTGAGTGTTGAAATATCCTATCTCCAGGCAGTGATTTTGTGTGCAAACGGGGAGGGGGAGAAATGAGCTACTTATAGTGATGTTAATTTTTTTCCTACTATCCAGCAACTAGGAGCTGCACACCGGTTGTCCAGTTGAATTCTTCTCTTTGCTCCTTTGTTTGCTTTAAGTGTACGGGTATTGATATAAGTTGATGGGGATCTGCAGGCAATAGGGAATGAACGTTGTCCACAGTAATGTATGCATTTTTGAGTGCATGCAAAGTCAAATATGAAGGCAGGACTGGTGGCCTAGGGTAGTGCTGCCTGCCAGGAAAAAAGAAGCTTAGGGGCAGTGGTGCCCTGAAGCCTGTGTGTATTGCTGTTTCTAATCTGCCTTGTCTGAAGTAGTTAAAATGGATTTCATTCCCCTAAACACCTTAAAGAGCTTCCGATTTAGGAGTTCATCTGTTTTTTGCCTCATACCTCTTCTTTTCTTGTATGTTTTTCTTTCTCTTTTACAACAGCTAGTAGTTACGTAGGGAGGGGATGTTCAGCTCCCAGCATCCACTCAAGTCTTTTCAGAAAAAAACCAAGTCTGCAATTTAATTTAATCCCCTTTTTCTTCCTTTGGTCAGCCAGCAGGATTTCAGAAGGGGAGCCTGACCTTGCTTTCATTGATCAATCTGCAGTTTGACCCCAGTGTGGGTCTGGGTTGTCGGTTTTTTGTCTGCTGGTGCAGGGTGGGAAGTGCACAGAATATTCTTCAGAAACGAGGCAGTACAAATCCCCATAGGAGTGCACTGAATGAGAGACAACAGGCTTTGAGGAGTTGGTTGCAACAGCTTTGTTTTTCTGATTCAGCAGAAGTCATCTTTACTTGTATGTTTGAGCAAGAAGCTTGGGTGTTTCTGTCCCAAATATTTGAAGATTTGGGGAGAAACATGTGGCTTCAAACTCTGGATTTTTGCAGTGGGAAGCAGTTATTGTATTAGTAGTAGCAATACCTGCTTTGTGTGTAACCTCACAGAGGTGTTTCTGCCGAAAGTTATTAGTATTAGTTATTTATCTTCAAATACGTGTCTAAGTTTTTCGGACATCTGTTTTAGCCTTTGTGGGCACAAGCTTTAAGTGTGAATTACTCTTGGTTTTAGTAAGCTGTTGTTGCAATAATAAAAACAGTGTTTGGAAAAACAAACAGCTTACTGGTGAAAACTCGGTGTGGGCTCACCAGCTTTAAGGAATACGGTTACAAAATAGTTTGCAAGACTCCACCAATATTCTGGATTAAGCAGGAGCTCTGAGAAGATGCCAGAGTGTTTCTGGTTCTTTGAGTTGTTCTGCATTCGATCAGATAATGCAATCAACATGTTTTGGTTTTGTTTGTCTTCACAGGCACTCGCAGCCAATGCTGGGACAGGGTTTGCTGTGGCAGAGCCTCAAATTGCCATGTTCTGTGGGAAGCTAAATATGCATGTGAATATCCAGACTGGGAAATGGGAACCTGACACTTCCGGGACCAAGAGCTGCCTTGGAAAAAAGGAAGAGATTCTGCAGTACTGCCAGGAGGTTAGTTTTCCTGTGTGATCCAGAATCTTCACTGCTGCTGAGGAATTGGATTCCAATGTAGCTGGCCAATAGCAAATTAACCCTGCAGGAGACTGACTTTCTTTTGACTAGCTTAGTTCCCTGAACTGTCCTGCTGTGTTACTGCCCAGGAAGAGCAGGGAGGACACTGCAGTGAGATTTAGGAGCTAGCTCTGATTTAGATCAGTTTGTGCTGCCCCAGAAGGTCCTCAGTCTGTGAGTCCGAGAGGTATCCATCCATGTCTGCGTTTGCAGGGCTTTCTCCAAATGTTTTGCCTCTGAGCTGGTTAACCAGCATCTGCTCCAGGTCTGTGCAAAATGGAACCTGACACCTATTTTAATTAGAATGTGGCTGTGTTGTTCTCGGTAACATGTTCAGATGAGCCAGAACATTAGAAAAATATTTTCATCAAAATATTGGTGGTATTTTTAGGCTCTTCGTGCTTCATTGTAAAAAACCATAATCTCCTTTCAGTGTGTTCCAGATAAAATGTAGCATATTGGCCTTGATAAGCGTCTTTAATCGCTCCTCTGAGGTGACAGGCACATAAAGTACCACAAAGAATGGGTTTTTTAAATGGGAAAGTGATAGAGCACACCATGTCTGGACTGGAAAACGTTTAAAACTGTTTTACAAGGCTGATATAACTAGGTCTACATTTGGTTCACGTAGCAGAAGCCTAAATATAAGTCAGTGTCTGGGCTTGAGAACTCAAGCAGGACATAGGGATCATATTAATACACTGTAAATGGAGCAGGCATAAGGAAACCTGAGGAGGTAGGTGCGTATTAGCTTGACAAGTGGCGAGAGTCTGAAGATATTACTAAACCCTATTTGTTGGTGACTGCCCTTTTCCAGAGCGTATCGTGCTGCACCAGACAGAACAGGTAAATGTTTCTCCACTACCGTGCAAAGCCAAACACCTCAACTTAGTGCCAATGAAGGCTCTTGCCCCTGACCTGGCTTTCTCTTGACCCAGAGAAGTGATGACACATGCCATTTCTCAAGCCCTGTGTGACAAACAGCTGGGGGCTTTTTTATGTCTTCAGCTGTTGTAAGCTTGATCCAGAAGAGAATGTGTGTCCGTGTGCAAATTTGAACTTCTTTTTGTGTTAGAGAATCAGCCTCGCTGCTTCTGGTTAGGAGCCACTTTGCACGTTCTTTGTCCTTTCTGGAGAGAAACCTATCTCTGTGTCTTGTTAAACAGATGTATCCAGACCTTCAGATCACAAATGTTGTGGAAGCCAATCAACCTGTCAGCATCGACAGCTGGTGCAAGAGAGGGAAGAAACAGTGCAAGGACCACACTCATATTGTTGTGCCCTACAAGTGCCTGGGTGAGTGCGTTGTATGATGTGTTTGTGCATTCTTGTGGGAGGAGCAAAGAATTGCCTCTTGGCTTCTTACAGAGAGAACAACAGAGTTTATAAGGCTTCTGTCATATTAGGTTGCCATTTCCACGTCCAACTTCCACTTAAGCATTTTTATTTCCACAAGATGGAATTCTGCCTTTCTCGAACAGATCGATGGCTAGATAACAGCTGTGGTGGAATAATGGTGCCTGGCGTGAAAAAGAAATCCCCATTCTCTCTGCAACTGCCATAAAAACCTGAAGGCTATTGTATTTTGAGTATCACAAAGACATTGGGATTTAATACTCTGATCCTATTTTTGTGGAGCTTTAATATTTTGTTGCCTTGGAGACTTAAATGCTCAGTGTGTTCAGGCTTCCTGCTTTGGTCTTGGCAAGAGATCTCTATTCTGTTTCAATGACTATATTTAAACTTTGCTGTTTCAAAGAGGCCCTGCTTCTTGCAGCTGTATCCCATGTCCCGACTTTGAACTGTGAAATAATATGAGATAAACTGCGGTGGATTTCATGGTGCTTTCCAGAATCTATCCACCCACTTGAATCAGGGAACATGTTTAGCTTGTTTACCTTGCAGCTTTTGACCTGTAGGTTGTGCCTGACACTGTGCTGCACTGCATGTGTTCGTAGTAGTAAGCTTAGTCTCAGCTGGCTGAATCTCTTTTCAGTTATCCACTGGAAAAGACCTGTTTTGCAAGAAGTCTTGCGCAGTCTTGGAGAGTCTGATTGCTGGGAGCATTCAGCAGGAACCAGTTTTCGTAATTTGTATCCATGTCTCAGGGTAGCATGTGGTTTGACATAGGAGAACACAAGCAAATCTGCAGAACTGTATGGGTGCTGTTCTCCTATATATATTACCCTCCACTAGACGATCATAAAGCACTTCATAAGAAATGGAATTTGGTGTGGATACGTGCTGGGAGAAAGATGCATCTCTTTATAGTTGTGGAAATTCAGGTTTGAGAAGCAACCAAACCCAGCTGATCATACTGAGAACTTCTGAGGATGAAAGCAAGATCTCTGGATTTATAAGGAGTCATCTCTCTCAGAAGGAATCCTCCCCCAAGCCTGTTCTCCAGCTGAAAAATAGGCTTTTAGTGACACTGCCCAAAAATTTGATAAGCATTAAACTATCTGTTAAAGTTTTTAATTACTGTCTGTCACAGTGTTCTTGACTTATTTGGTCTAGCCTGCAAGGCAGCTTTGGTTTTCAGATCTGAGTTGCAAGTCAGTAGTCTGTATGTGTATAAAGTACCTTTTTGTTTTCTTTAGCAGTCCACAAATTGCTTGTTGTAAATGGATGATGTGTTTCTCTGGGGTGCGTATGACTTTTTGATTATAGTCGAACTATGGTTTTTTGCTCCCCTTCCTGCTTGTGTCTTCCTTGCTACATTAACACACAGGCTATCTAGAGGTAGGATCTTGCTGTCATACCATGTTTAACCTCCTCCTGCCTCCCCCCACCCATGAAAGCTCTTTTGTATTTCAAAGATGAAGAGGGGAGAAGAGGAGAACCCATTAGCGCTCCCGCTGAACTGTAAAATAAAGGTAACAATAGGATGATGGGAGCAGGGCTGAGCCTGGTGAGGTGTGAAAAGACAAACTGCTGACAGTTCTGGCTAGGCTGTTAGGTGGCATGGAAACACCTCTTACGCCTGGCCTGCTCTGATCTGAAAAGGCAGAAGATTTTTTCTTTTTTGATAGCAGTGGCCATGAATGGGAAAAGTGTCCATTAATGTGTAGCACGTAAGGGTTTTCCAGTCCCTAGGTGAATTGAGAGAACCTTCCATGTATCTTATGCGAAGATGCTAGGATTCAGTGTGTTTCAAAAAGGCTGTTTAATGGCTGGTTGTTGGTACTGATTATTGCATTTGATCAGCGTGAGTCTTCTGCCTTCAGTCCCCAGAACCACAGTCTCTTGATTTTAAAGTTTGGTTGGGTTTAGCTTTCTTATCAGAAACTTTTCAACTAACCTCTCATGAGAGTGAAAGAGGAAGGATTATTAACTCAAAATTGTAACTGACCTGTTTTGACGGAAGAAAATGGGGAAAAGACCATTTCTTTGTTGTGTCTAGTAGTTCAAAATTTAACTAATTTAAAAGAGATGATGAATGCTAGTTGATTTTGTTACCTTGCAATTGTCATCAGATAATCTGTCCCTAAACTCTACTTCGCTTGTGTACAGCGCTTAGAAGTGTCCACAAGCCTTTGGTATCACTACTAAGGGGCTGCAAAAAAATTGGTCATGCAAAATATTAAAATGTATTTTGAAATCATAATGTTGAAGGTTGCTTGAACAAATAATTCTGCTCCTTGGAGTCTCCACGAGAAAAGACATTTAACTTAAAGAACTTTTCTTCAATTTTAACAAAGGATTCCTAAAGCTGCCAGTCAGGTATGCAGGGTATGTTACTTTGAAACACTTGAACTGAAGATCTTTTCCTGGTCTTCTCAGAGTATCTAGATGTCTCCTTATTTTCAAATTACTGGATGTGGCATTTAGATCTGCAGGAAAGAAAGAAAAATCTCAGCTTTGAGAAAATGTCACGTTTTGTATTCCAGTGGCATTGTTTGTTTGTTCGGACATCTGGGCTAAGAACAGAAAGTCGTGCTCATGTACTTCTTGTACTTCTTTGACGTGTGTTGGTACCAAACTGAGTTGTGGTGGAAACTTAGGCTAAATATCTTTTAAGTCCAACTAGTACAGAGTCTGTAGAGCAGACCAATTCTCTCTCTCCTTTCCACCTTCCTCAAAAGCAAAAGTCTGGTTTTAAGATTGTGCCAGAATTTCATGATGCTGGTGCTGTTGTGGTTATCTAAATATTGGAATGCAGTGTATTTGCTGACTCTGGTTCTAGTCTGTTTTTAGGGCTGTATAGTTTTTATTTTTCCAGCCCTCTGTGTTTTGGTTAGGACTGTCCGAGTCAGGGAATGTGCTGCAGTTAATCCTGAATTAAACCATCTGGAAACTGTTCAAAACAAAACAAAAACAAACAAGACTTACTCAGATACCCAGATACTGAAAACATAGATAACACTTGCGGCACGTAAAAATTTCCAGGCTGTTACAGCACCAGACAGCATGAACTCACTTTGGTATGATGCAGCTTGTTTAGAAATTGGTGATTAAGTGGTTTGAAAACTTCGTATGCAGATGCAATCTTTTCAAAGATTTGTGTGAAATCTCTTCAGTCAATCCTGTCTGTTCCACGAGCAACTATTTATTAACTTGCACTGTAAACTTTGCCTTCAGTTCAGCCTTAGGTTTTGTGTAATGTTTCAGGAATGAGCCCCTACTCCTCTTTTTACCTTGGAAACTCTGAGGCTCTGTTTTTCTGTAAATTTCCAGAGAGAGCTGCTGATCTGACCTGTCCCCGTTAAGAATATACCAAACCTTTAAGGCACTTGCAACGAGGTGTACTTAGGGGGAGTTCTGGTATTGGCTTTGGTTTCTGTTGGAAGTCGGACATGTGTGAACTATGGACGTTTCTTGTTTTTCAGTGGGTGAGTTTGTAAGCGATGTCCTACTGGTTCCAGAGAAGTGCCGATTCTTCCACAAGGAGCGGATGGATGTATGTGAAAGCCATCAGCACTGGCAGACTGTGGCAAAAGAGGTAATTGAGCTGCTGTAGCCGGAATATTTATTCTGGATCTGTCCACTTGGATGCTTGTAGTATTGGAGCATAACAGTGTTTATCTCTGGGGTCTGTTATTCCCATGTTGCAGACTGAGGCAGGGAGCAATGAAAAAATACATTTAAAAGTACTCAAGTGACTTAAAAACCTGTGTAGCTAGCTGAGTTATTCTTCAGTCACAAAAAGCTATCCTAAGTAGCTTGCCCAAGATCATACTCTAGGATGGAGCTAGGAATTTGAAATTGGGTCTCTAGGATATTGCTTTAACCAATGGCTCATCCTTCTTTTCCAGGGTAGAGAGCTACATTGGTCATAGGATGTTTCCCGTTTTTCTTGCATATTTTGCGTTAATGTACCTGCTGCTGCTGGGGATTTGGTTGGCAGTGCTTGCTTGGGAACAATCCGAGTTTCGTTGTGACTGATTAGTGGAGGTTTTACATAAGAGATGGATTATCTTCTCAGAATAAATCTAGCCCTGGGGTTTTTGTTTTGTTTTGGTTTGGTTTTTTTAAGTGACTAGCAAAAATGTTGCAAATTTTCTGCGCACCCATTTGAACTGGGGGTAATAAAAAGATCATGACAAAATGTACATGTTTTCCATTTTGTAGAAACAGCAATTGTAGAAACAGAAACACAATGATTAGTCGTGGTGGTACTAGTAAAGATGAGGTTAAGGATGTTCCAGTTAAACTTTCCATTTCTTTAAAATCCTGGGAGCCAAAACCTGTCTAAATAAAGCTGTGCTAGGGGAGTCACCTTTTAATTGAGGATAAACTTGTTGATGTCTAGCAAATTTAAAAATCACTTGCTTTTAACATACTTCTGGAGAAGTTCTCCAACTATTTGGCTCATTTTACATCTGTGCTGTAACAAAGCAAAGCACAAACAAAAGGGTTCTGATGTACATAATAAAGCCTTTCTTCATTCTTTTCTGGGGCACCACAAGGCCATGTATTTCCTTAGCTTAAGAGAAGTGTATAGACATAATGTCTAATCACAGTTTGCATTTGGCTTTTTCTTGAATTATCGGATTGATTTTCATCTACAGCATGCTAAAATAATCTTGACACAAAGTCCATTTGAGCGATTATTCACTTACTCCAATGTAAAGTTTCATAGATAAAGTTTAATTAAATGGCCAGCCCAGAAAAGCAAACAACAGTTCTGTTTCTTGCAAGTGCTCTCTCCCTTGAGTTGGCACAAAACGTCTAGTTATTTTTCCTGAACTTAGCCAGGCTGACGAGCGTCCTGGTTCCAGCTGGGATAGAGTTAATTGTCTTCCTAGTAGCTGGTACAGCGGTTGTTAGGGCTGGGGGGTGTTTGATACATTAACACCAGGAAGCACTGCATGGCTCAGTCTGGGACTTCCTGGGGATTTTGCTTAAGCTACAAGTTTCAAATCCGTTTTCCTCTGATGTTGAGACTTAGGCTGTACTTTGCTGTTGCCTTGTTGTAAAATTTAGACCGTTGGTAGCATTCTTGGGATCTATGATAGGCAAACAAAGCAAGAGCATGATGATAAACTGACATAAATGGGCTCCTCTTTCAGGCCTGTCTGACGGAAGGGATGATCCTGCACAGTTACGGCATGCTGCTGCCCTGTGGAGTAGACCAGTTCCATGGAACAGAATATGTATGTTGTCCTCAGACAAAGGTTGTGGATGAGGCTCTGTCCAAAGAGGAGGAGGATGAAGATGAGGATGAAGACTACGACATTTATAAAAGGTAGGGTTCTTACTGGCGTAGATGTTAACAGTTCTGTATGTGAAGTTGCTGCATGTGAGTGTTTCACATGGTGACTCCCTTGTGGTGACGATTGAGAGGAGAATTTCTGTGCTTTTGTATTTCCCAAAGGAGTATCCTGAGCCTGAAAAAGCATTACAGAAGGACAAATGACTTTGCACTGCTCCTATTACTGGAGGAGCTAAACAGCCCCCCTCCCTTCATCCTTACCCATCAAAAGACTGTCTGATTGTTACAGTAGGTACCTCCCCCAGATAGGATAGACTTTCACTTACTGAAAAGAAGCTGATGAGAAAATGCAAGGAAACCCCACTAAGCCAGGGGCATGGAGAAGCTGTCTGTAATGAGGGAAGTCCAGTTGATGGACTGATCGATAGTTGGTATATTTATTTTTCCCATCTCTTGTGTTTCTAGAACAGGTGAAAAGAGAATCATTTTTCTGGTACATCAAAGGTTGGCTGCGAAGTTCTTAGCCTTAACTTTACCCCCTAATTTAACTGTATCCCTTCAGTGAGTTTCCTACAGAGGCAGGTGTAGAAGACTTCACAGGAACAGCTGTGGAAGAAGAGGAAGATGAAGAAGATGAAGGGGAAGAGGAGGAGGATGTGGTGGAAGACCGTGATTACTATTATGATAGCTACAAAGTTGACGATTACAATGAAGAGACCCCCACAGAGCCTAGCAATGACAAGGCTGTTTCTGAAAAAGAAGTCAGCAGCGATATGAAATGTAAGACACATTCTAGCCTACAGGCCTCTTGCTTCCTTGAGAGTATTCTTGTTGGCTGTCAGTTGGTGATGGGTTTTTGATCAAGTCAATAAATGCCACTTGGAAGTTTTATTTGCCAGTAAGTTAGCAAACAGAGGAAAGCTGATGATGCTTATGTTTCAAGTGTTGAAATTAACTCTCTAGAGCATGGGCCATATGTTTCCAGATAAACAGCAGTTCTGCTGGCAGAAAGCCTAGTGTTTGGCACATTGAATGAGCACCTTCATGAAGGTGCAGTGTTGAGTCAGAAAACCATATCTGCATAGGCTAATTTTGGAAAATCTTAAAGAAGCACTTGAAGTATACTATGAATTTAAAATCCTGGTTTGGGGTGATTATCTTGGATTTGGTGTTTTATACCAGTTTATGAAAAGGAAGCTAAAAGTTGTGGGCCATGCTCTGTAGAGGAGGCATAAAGCTGCCATCTGGCCATTAAAGGGCGAGGAAGATACTTGGTGCTGCCTTAATAGCCTTTGCATAAACCCTTCTCTTTCATGAAAGTAAGTCAGCCAACACAATTGGCCCAATTTTATTATATGAGTAATATATACTTACTACTGTAGTAATGTGTACTATACTTTAGGTAGCTTTTGTTAAGTGGTAGGTGCCACTGCAGAGGGCATCTGCCGATTGTGTGGTGCCTCAGCGTTATACGATGTGCTATGCTTTATGTGTAGAAGTGTCTGCAGAGGAAAGAGGAGGGGAGAGGGAATGAAATTCAATTAGCTACAGATCACTGAATCATTGCCAGCAGTTCTTGCATCTTTTTGGTAAAATGCCAGCATGCTGCAGATAATTTTATTTGCTGAAACAAGGCTTAGCTCATATATGTACAGGACTGTTATAGATCTGCAGGTATTGGAACAGAATTGGAACAATATGATCGGGGTGTCTGTTTTGGGGGGTACCCAGTCTTTTTTCCCCAAAGTACCCTGAACAGTTGCTAACTTACAGGCCGTATCTGTTCTCTTGCCTCAGAATAACCCAGCTGCTTGTATTGCCTGCTTATTGTGAAGCAGTCCATGTGCCGTGGCTACCTGGAGTTTCAATATTTAGCGTATAGATGTTTCAAAACTTAAAAACCTATCGGCTCAGATTGCCATGGCAATCACGTTACTTTTGCTTAGCCTGCCTTTTCACTTGCTCTTACACCTCACCTTTAAGATGTGAAGTGTCTATCCAGGCAGAGTGCAGCGGAACAGGACATCTTTGAATGCTTTAAGCAGCCCTAATGGGTTTTCTTTCCATCATGTTGGTTTTATACCAAGAGTGGAAGCTCTACCACTGGGACACCTGAGGCATAACACTGTGGCATTGGCAAAGTAGATCCTTGCTGTTTCAGCCTCTAACTAAGGAGAAATCACTCTAGCAGATGAGAGCTCTGTGTTGAGACAACTGCTCGGGTAGCCTGCTGCTGCATGTTCACTCCAAAGCATGACGTGCAGGCGCTTCCCTGAATAGCGCTGGTGAGCCCTGTGATGAATGCTTTTACAATGTTAAAAATCCCCCCAAAACTGACAAAAGCCCTTTGGTCAGTGAAGTAGCGATGCTGAGGCCAGTGCTGGTACCTTAGAAGAAGGTGTGAACTAGAGCCACCACTGCATTGTGTAAGTCACTCGGCAAGGCCTGTGCTCCTCACTAGCTCATATTCTAACCCGTCTCCACACAGCTGTCTGCTCCCAGGAGGCGATGACAGGGCCCTGCCGGGCTGTGATGCCTCGTTGGTACTTCGACCCTAACAAGAGAAAATGCATTCGCTTTATATATGGAGGCTGCGGAGGCAACAGGAACAATTTTGAGTCAGAGGAGTATTGTATGGCTGTGTGTAAAAAGATGAGTAAGTCCTGCCTCCCACTGGCCCATTTGCAGCTAGCCTCTGTCTGTCTGGCGTTTGGTGTCTCCTCCTCCTTGCCTCGGTCAAGAGAGGATACGTCTAGCTCATCCTTTTGGTTCTGGTGTCTGCAGCAGTTCTGTCTGTCCTTTTGCAGCAGTCTCCTCTTGTCTCCGCTTCTCTAGGTCTTTAGGGTGAACTTTCCTGGGGAAAGTGGCCCTCGACGTGTGCTGTCTGTGCTCACCGTTGGCTTGCAGCTCTTGCTGAGGGCTTAGTTGTCCTCTTCCAGATCTGTAGCAGGGACCAGGGGCTGTCTCTAACCTCTTGTGAAAACACATAGCTTGCCTGTTTGCGTAACTGACTTTTTTCCCAAATACACGGAAGGAAGCACTCACTTTCCCCAGTGGTGTTGCTGTGTGTACATTTGACCAGTTGGTGCTGAAAAGTAGGCTGCTACTCACCATTCTCCTGGTAGTAGTCATTTTCTTGCTATTTTATTTTGGGAAAATATCAGAGAAGTAGTACAGAATTCAGATTCCCACTTTCAGCTCGGTTTGAAATATGAATCATGACTCAATCCCTGCGTTTTTGAGATCTTGAGGTTTTTGGCACCAATTTCAACTGGCTTTTATGTCAGATGATAAAACTACCAAAAACATTTTAACCTCCTTGTTAATCTTATTGTTGAACTCCAGCACTTCCACTTCAGCTACCATTAAAGCCTTTTGAAAGGCTTTTTGTGTTATCTGGGGCTTGGCAGTCTGACTATACAGTCATAATCCTGTTTACAAAATGGGCTTCATGCAAGTGCTTTAGATTGGGCTGATCTAACTGAAGTGGTGAAATAAGAGATGCGGATATCAGGAGCTTTTTGTACAAAAGTTTGTCCTGTTACAGAGGGATTTGGGGCTGGAGAATGAGTTCTCTGTGTCCAAGCCTGGTTCAGAAATGCCATGAGCAGGCCCAGAATACAGTACTGATCTGACGTTGTCCCTTGCACGCAACAGTGATGCCTATGTTGTGTGTTGCTGTTATTTCACACAGTAATCCTTTCCCCTTCTTCACTCCTCCTTCCCTAGTTAAAGGTTGGTGGATTCAGGTGCATGCTAAACTCTTAACCTGTATCCATACTTAAGTGGCAGGTAAATTTTTTTCTGAAGTATGCCATCTTTCAATGACATGTTGGAGGTTATTTCCACCCAAATAACTAATACAGCTGAAAGGTTGCCTTAACTTCCACTTTCTGCCCTCCCTCTGCTGAAGGGCAACAACGGAGCGCATCATGTTTGCCATAGATCCTTTCAGAAAGGGCTCTGGGAAGTGTAGTTTCTAGAACTGCAGCACACAAACTTGGTTCAGCGTTTCCTGAACTGCAGTATATGGAGTGCAAAGCCCCTGTTGTGGATTTTGCAGATGCTTGAAATTGTCAGTTCTGAAATTTTATTTCTCCCTTTGTTGAATTTGAATGTCTTAAAGGTACAAACCATCCAGTTTATTGGACACGTCAGTTTGTCACATTGAGCCTCCTTCTGTTGCTGTCTTGTCTAATATCATTGCCTGTTAGTCCTGCATGGTGCATCTGGTAGGGAAGGTAGGTTTGAAGTGTTAAAATAGTGGGTAGTGTTTTGTGCAGATTTATTGTCAAGCTCCCTAATCATATTAATGATGTCTGGAGCCAGCTTGTCAGCAAACAGCTAATGCACAAAATGTCATTTAAACTATCCAAAGCCAATGTGAAAGGGAAGAGAAAACAAGTTCTTTATTCTGCAATCCAAGTCATTCTGTTGCTGGAGCTGAATAATGCTCATCTCGGAACTAATGAGAAGACTGAACAGGTGCTGGTTGCCGCAGTGCATTACTGTGTTTCTGGGATGATGTAACTAACTGATGTTGCAGTAAATTGGCAGCTTAAAGATACCAAAATGGACTCCTGGTAGGTGGCGGTTCAGTAAACTCAGTCTGCCAGATTGTTAATTATGCAGGTATGGAGATTCCTCTCCTACCTGTTCTTTGCAATCCAAGATCACAGTTTTCTGAACTTCTGCTTATCCTTTCCCTCTCTTTGCAGTGCCAACTGATGATGTGGATGTCTACTTTGAAACCCCTGCCGATGACAATGAACATGCCCGCTTCCAGAAGGCAAAGGAGCAGCTGGAGGTCAGACACCACAACCGCATGGACCGGGTGAGCATCTAGCTTCAGTCATTTGTGCTGCGCTGCATAGTTTCCGCCCATGTTTTTCTGGACAAATTGATGTTGAACTGACTTCCTTTCCAGTCGCCAGCCTTCTGTGTGTTTCTTGTAATACAACCACACTGTGGTAGTTGGATTTTCATTTCCTCAGAGCATTGGGAGAGAGGAATCACTGGGGACACTTGGCTTGCTGCTCAGAGGGCTTAAGTGCTAGGTTTAAACCCCACAGCGGCTCTGTTGTGCCTTCAAAACCTAGCCAGGCTGTACAAGGATCTACCTGTGAAGGCAAATTAGCTTGCAAAGATCAGACGTAAATTTGTGTCTTGTTGATGTGTTCTGTCCTTTTCTTGTCCAGGTGAAAAAGGAATGGGAGGAAGCAGAGCACCAAGCTGTAAATCTCCCCAAGGCAGAAAGGCAGACTCTCATTCAGGTAAGAGGTGAAGGACCTAAAGAGGAAAGTTACTGGTGCTTGGCCTCTATCCTTGCAAAAAACTAAATGAGAGATTGTAATATTCAAAGCCAAAAGACAACTGAGATGGAAGAACAGCTTTCCTGTTCTGTCAACAGCTGCCTTTTAGAGGAGATCTGATTCAATTGCGTGCTTTGTTCTTGAAGCTGGAGATGATCCGATACTGTGCGAGGTCCTTTCCTAAACCCAGTAGTAGGAAGCTATCTCACCCCTCAAGCGTAGCGACAGCAGAGCCAAATTGTAACTTCAGACCTTTGGCCTGTTTTGCACTTAGCAGTGGCCTCACAGCCCAGTTCAGATTGGCCCTGACTTTCTGGACACACATTTCCTGTTTGGGCAGACTTAGTGAAAACCATTTAGACAGCAGATAAAGCTGGTTTGCTGCCAAAATGCCATTCTTCTGCCTTATGAGGAGAGTTCCATTAGACTGTGAAGTTAATCAGGGATATTCTCAGTATGGCATTGTTAGGGGCAGGCTCTTCTGGCAGTGACAACTATATGAAGTTTCCTCAAACCAATATACAACTAAGTGACTGACTCCAGCTTTTAAGCCCACTTTGGATTTTGTCCTGGAACACGGTTTTCTCTTTGTACGTTTTTCAACGTAAGCCACTATAAGTCCAAAAGAGTTTTCCATCACCTCTGTTGAAAGGTAACAATGCTTAATGGACTTGTCTGGCTCATTTGGAGATGTGTGTTGTGACCTTTCTGACAGAATATATAGAGACTGGATCTGAAGATGTGCCAATGAAAAACCCCTTATGCAATGCCTTGGTAAACTGCAAATTCAGATCAGTGGCTCTAGGCTGAAGGGATTTATCCTGTTTCTATATTGCAGGGTTGAGGGAAAGAGTTAATACTGTGTCATTCGTTCAGTACGGTGTGGATCTCCCAACTTCAACTTGATCTTTATCTGCAAGGCCATGTGTCCTCCTCAGACCTTTGAAATGGTTTGTGAAGGAAGCTTGGAAGGCAAATTGTCACTATTGAATTTGCAAAGGCGAAATCTGCATCAACATCTGTCGGTGCCCTTCTCTCCTACTGTAAATGCCTAGGACATGCAGCGTGACAGGCTCCGTTTGTTCTGAGGAGTTACGTGAGAGACAGTAGGTGACCCTGATGCATACAGTGCATTTCATACAGACTCCTTACTTTGTTGCAGCACTTCCAGGCAATGGTTAAATCCCTGGAGAAAGAGGCAGCAAGTGAGAAGCAGCAGCTTGTGGAAACTCACCTGGCTCGTGTGGAAGCCATGTTGAATGATCGCCGTCGGATTGCTCTGGAGAACTACCTGGCTGCCCTGCAGGCTGACCCGCCGCGGGTGAGTTTCTTTGCAAGAAACTTTGACAATAGGGTAGCGCTGGGCAGGGTGGAAGGTGGGAATGGCTTGGTGAGGAGACTGCCAGTGACTTGCAGGGGCAGAAGCTGGGAATAGGTTCCCAGTGGCAGTTTGTGCTGCAGACCTAGCAGCGAGTCTCCTAATGGACTCACTCTCCTTTCTGCCTGGTTAAAAAAACCTCCACTTTGTTTAGTGTTCATAAGGCATAGTGTTCCGAGTCAAACAGACTTAATTATAAGGAAAATACCTAAGAAGTTAGCGCAGGTGATTGATCTGTCCGGTAACAAAGCAGGCTGACATCCGAAGTGCTGTACTTCCGCTGTGAATTTTATTTGAATCAAATGGATGTGAACTCTTCCCCTCCTCAAATCCTGCAGCCCCACCGCATCCTGCAAGCTCTGAAGCGCTATGTTCGTGCTGAGAACAAGGACCGTCTGCACACCATCCGCCATTACCAACACGTCCTGGCAGTTGACCCAGAAAAGGCTGCACAGATGAAATCTCAGGTAAAAGAATGTTTCTATCAAGGGAGGCATTGTTACCCAACCCTGGCTGTCAGAGACTAGAAGCCATGCGTCGAGTCCTCACGCTAATTTGCTGGGTACTATAGCAACTTCTCATACTTGTGCGGAGATCTCCCATTCTGTGTGCCTATTGCCTGTCACCAGATATGCTGCCTGTATGGTTTTCCGTGGTGCTTGACTCAGTGTTAAAGAAGGGGAACTCTGGTTTATACATGAATTATTGTTGGTCACTGTGACAAGTCCAGGGGTTTAGAACTGGTTCGCTATAATTTTTCTGTTGCCTCTTGTCACACACCCATGAAATTATTTACTGGGCGCTTGGTCATCCTTGAAGAGACTTCCTCGCTTCTTCCAAGACCTCCTGTCTGTGTGTTCCTTTCATTAGGCTTGTTCTTCACAATGCCTGTGTTTTGAGTTTGTGGGGATTCTCTTGTGCCTCTGCAAAGTTATTGCCTTGTTTCCAAAGCATCATACGTAACCCTTGCCAAGCACGTGATCATCGTTAGCTTTATTAGAAAGTCTGTTTCGATGAGTTTATTCTGTGCTGTTGCCATGTATTTTACTCCTGAGCAGCCAGAATATCATTTTGCGTCTGCTGGGTAGTGTATGTGAATATGCTGCTTCAAGTGGATGTCAGACCTGGCCATTGTACTTGTAAGAGCAGTTGCAGATATTCCACAAATCTTTTGAATTATGTACTTGTTTTTACAACCCGCTTTTAAAACGGTGAAAGATGTACTGAAAGGCCTAACTAAGATTCAAATTAAGAATGGCCTGTTAACATTGAAAGATCTGTTCATAAGGGTATGTCCTTTCACACGTTCAGGGAGAAGCAGAGAGAACTGACTGTCCAGTCTCAGCTTTAGGAATGTAATCTGTGTTTCGCCAGTCCCAGTTTGTGGCTGGTCTGCTGCTTTGTAGTATCTTTGAATTCTGTAACGTGTGAAAGATAACGCAAGAACAGAAAAGAATGGAGAGCTGCAAGGAGACAATGCGGTGGACCACATCCAGTGCTGCCAAACGGAAAGAAATAGACGCTGAGAAAAAAAAATGCTTTATTACTTGGCTGTATAACCAGTAGATGGAAATATCATGGTTTAAGAGTAAGACAGGGACTGGAGTCTGTTTCTGTTGCTGTCACCTCTGGTGAGGTGTGGAGCAGTGTTGCAGTGATTTTCTAGAAGCAAACCTCACGCTTGCAGGTGCCTGGTCTCATGGGTTTCACGTTGTTTCTGCGTGCTAGCAGTGTACCTTCAACTCTTGTCTCTCAGGTTGTCTGCCACTGCTTCTATGATTCTTATTAAGCTGTGCATCCTCGGAAAGAGCGGTAGCAATTGTGGAATTTACAAGATGATGTTTGGCTTGCGATGCAGAATATGTGATAGCATTTTCAGAGACAGCTTCAGCATATCAAGCACAGTCCACCCTGACCCTTTGTTCCAATGCTGCCAAAGCCCAAGAGGGAGTGTGTGAACTGTATTCTTAAGCTAAAATCTAAACAGTTCTTAATTCATTCTGAAGGCTGTAGTGTCAACAAATCGACATGCGAGGGATGTGGGTGGTACAGTTCAATTTCCATTTGCTTTACTTTTCAGGTGCACTTTAAGCTCCTCAATCGATTCCCTTGATTGACAAGCTGCTACATGTAAAATTAAATTGCTTTCATCCTTGCTCTTAAAGGTCAGGTACACGTCAGACTGTAAAACAGGTCCATTCAACTCCTTAGCTTTTTTCCAACGGCTGTCCACATAAATGTTTTTCTTGGTCTGCGTGATCCCTGATTATGCAGCACCCTCTTCAGGTCAGGCTTGACTTCACCAGAGAATTTAATATGCTAGGGAAGAGTGATTTGAGGTTGCGTGGAATCTGAATTTATTTTTCAGATGAAGGGAGAAGGCTGTTGCCAGTGAGTGGGTGTAGTGGGTGTAAGACAAATGTAATGCCACCGTTGTTCTGAAAGGCACCTTTGTTCTGAAACCAGAGTTGATAAATAATATTGTCTGCTCCCTTTGCGTGTATCTTTTCTAGTAGTCAGGAATGATAATCCATTTAATAAAGCACTTGCTTGTAGCTGCTGCGGGAAGTGAATTATGACTGTATCTGGCATACGGGAAATACCAGCTTCAGTGTTTTCCAGTGGAGAGCTGGTTACAGCAAGAGTCAGCTGAATCTTCTCTCTCACCCCCAACCTTTCCTTTCCCAAAATACTGAGAGCGCCATGTACAAATGGCCAGTTCCAGTGAAGCATGACATGTTAGAGAGCATCAGTCAGGGAATTGGACTGGATGGACCTGTGTCCCGTTCTACTGTCTGTCATGGCAGATCCACCAGTACTAGGTATTTTATTAAACAAGCGAAGTAACGGTACCAATCAAGTGACTGACAGTCTTTGCCTACTCCAACACACTCTTGTACATTTGCAGGTGATGACACATCTCCATGTGATTGAGGAGCGGATGAATCAAAGCTTGTCTCTGCTCTACAAGGTGCCATATGTGGCTGAAGAAATCCAGGATGAGATTGGTGAGTGTTTCTGTGTGCCAGCTCCAGTGCCACCGTGTTAGACTACAAGCTTTTGTATCAAGTGAAGCGGGCTCCAGAAAGATTGCTAGCTCCTTTGAGGGGATGCCCTCAACAACAAGCACTTGGGCTTAGGCTTAGGTACCACAGGGCAGATATTCTCTGGGTTTTGCAATGCAGCCAGCCAGAATAGCTTGTTCCTAAGAACTTTCATTGTCTGTTTAAAAAAAGTCAACAACATTCAGAATAGCAAAGCTGTCTCTCAAAGGGAGATGAAAAAGATCCATAAAATTAAGCAGATGCTTTCCCGCTTTATGTGAGTTTAATCCCATCTTGCCAAAACCTCTTGCCACATCAAGCCTCTTGGCCCTTATTTGTATGTATTTCTAGCCAACGCCTTTACTGAGAATTCCAGATGAGACTTCAGAGCATGCGAGATAAGATAACCTGGCAGCCCCAAACAGTGTTCCCCTGCAGCCCTGCCTCAGCTAGGTTCAAACCATCTGCCCCTTTCTGTTCCTGCCAGGCTTCATGCAGTTTGTGTAATATTTCCTCTTATTCCTTTCAGATGAGCTGCTTCAGGAGCAACGTGCAGACATGGATCAGTTCACATCCTCCATTTCTGAATCCCAGGTGGATGTCAGAGTGAGCTCTGAGGAGAGTGAAGAAATTCCCCTGGAGGGCAAACCTTTCCGTCCATTCCAGGTGAAAACCTTCCCAGCCTTGCCTGAAAGCGAAGGTATGTGGAACTGAAAATTGGGTTCACTGGCTTTACAAAATGTAGGCACTTTTTCTTAGCCGGTAGGCTCAGCTCGGTGGCACAGAAAGCTCCATCCCTTTGGGTGATTTAAGAGTGAAGCAGTTGCCCCGGCAGTACCCCTCAGACTCTGTCCATTGGAAAGAGGCAGTGCCACTAGTAATTTGCACTGAGCTGCTGTCTTTATTTTCCGATTCTTCGCTTTGCAAAATTGTTTCATCTCTTCCCATTTTTCAGGGAGCATTAAATTTTTACTTTGTGGCTTGACTCTGGAATTAATTTCAGTCTTTAACCAAAACGCTGTCATGTTATGTTAAGTCTTTGTGCTGTGACCTGCTGAAGGGCTGCAGGAATTCTCTTTATTCTTTTTTAAATATATGTCTATATTTTTTGTATCATTGGGTGTTGACAGCTGGTGTGCGCTTGTGTATTTATTTAAAAAATGCTGGAACAGAGTCCTGAGCTTAAAGAAAGCTGTAAACTAAAAGCTTTTCCCAGGGTCTGAGTCAGAAATCATGCGCAAGCCTTTTTTCCTTTCTCTCTTAATCTCCTTTCTCTGCTATTTTTGTTTTTGTTTTCCCTCCTGCTAGATCCTCAGCCGGATTTGTACCATCCAATGAAAAAAGGTTGGTTCTAAGCTGCTCCCTCACAGTGCTTTCGATCACTCTCCTACCTTCTCAATGTGTTTGATAGCTTCATTTTAGTTTCATACTCACCTTTATTTTCATTTCCCTGCTCTCATTTAGATCAGTAACTTTCAATTTTGCTTGTTTAGGCCTAGTGTTAAAGAAACGAGCTAGTCTGAGCATCTAATTGATTGTGTATGTTCCTCCCTGATGGGCTCACAGAGTGTCTCTAAGTGCATGGAGTAGCTTCTTTGCCCTCAAGAAATGTGGGCCTAGCAGTCTGTCTGCAACCATGCAGTACTTTGCATCTCTGCATCTCTCCATGTGTACTCATATTCGACACCTCTTAAAATAAACCTTGAAGTGCTGATGGTAAATAGTCTAGAGGCTCTTCTGCCGGCTGCGGAATCTGTCCTTACCACCCGATGACAGCACTAAACTAGGAGTGAGAGTGCTGCAGCAGACATAGGCTGTGTTTCCCAGCTAAATGTCCTCATAAATACTATAGAGTGCAGCTAGTCTGGGACAGGTAAAATAGGAGATTCCTTCTTTGTGTTTGTGGTCGCCTGGGCATCACCTTTTCACACGTAGCTTCTCTCCGTACTAGCAAAGTCCCGTGTGATTATCCATTTCTCCTTTAGCTTGTTGTTACTTCTGCCATAACTCAGTGCCTGGCTAAAAAGGGTCTGCCTGGGCTTTAAGAGTGGCATAGAAATATTGGCATTAAATTAAATCCTCTCTTAGTGATACAGTCTCAGGTGAAGATCCGGCCCAGCTGATCTGCTACCACAGATCTAGTTCCTGAAGTTGAAATGGAAGGCTAATTTTTAAAATGCTCTTGCAGAGCAGTGGTACGTGTGCTATGTGTGGGGAGTAAACCCAGCATTTTAATCTGCCTTTAGTTCCAAATATATTGTGCAGAATCTCAAAGGAGAGCAAAGGATTTTGCTGATAACCATTTCGTGTGACCACATGTAGCTTTGTAACATGGTGAAGGTCGGGTAGCTTGAAACTAGTCTCATTGTTGGTGTTTCTCTACAAATGTAAGTCACCTTCATCCCTCTTGTGGAACAGTGTACTGCTAATTCAGTGTACTGACTGCTCTGGAAAGAATTGGGACAGCCTTTAGTTTGATGGGGTTTTTAAATTCTTTGGGTTTGGGGTTTTTGGGGGTTTTTTTGGGTTTGGTTTTTTTTGGACAAGTGCTTTGTTGACTTAAAGATGATAAATATAGGCTGCTTCTCCCCGTTTGGGTAATTGGAAGACTTTCTGATGACTTGGGGACAAAGATTATATCCTGCACTTGCCCCTTCTCTCCATTCCTTCTTCGTTGAATTTCATGAGGGCTGCTAGGGACTTTTGGGGGGGAGTTGTGCATGTGTGTGGTTTTTTCCCCCGGGAAGTATATAATCTAAACTGTGCCTTTGAGCTACATAGAACTGGGTCTGTTATTTGGTACAGCACTCTGTGACAAATAGCAAAGCTCAATGCAGCAGGTGAACTCCCAGCCCTGGAGACTATGCTATGTTAGCTCCTGAGAGTTGAATAAAGCAGCCATAAGCTAAAAGCTGACACAGTAGTTCTCTAAAAACTATTTGCGGCTAGTCTCTCCAGAAAATCCCAATCATTGACTTTCACAATAATGTGACCTGCTTTGACAGCCATGAGAAGTCAGACTGGCAATCTTGGCCATGCTTGGAATCTCATTACTGTCTCCGAAGAACCGCACAGGAAAAGGGGAATGCACTAAAACTGAGGTGATGCTTTTGGGAGGAGTTGGAGTGAAACGTTAGTTTCCTTGGCATTTTCAGGCAGTGAAAGCTTGTCACTGTAAAAACTTGCCTTGGAGCCAACTAGCCTTTCCTTGCATCTCATCAAAGGACGTGCTGCCAATTTCAGCGGCCGTTGACATAATAATGTCTTAGGCAACCTGCAAGCTCAGCAGCTTGTGGAGAGGTGTATGCAATCACTGGCAAAGTGTTAAGTGCTGTAGTAATATTTCCCCCACCTCGTGCTCCTCATTGGAGAGACCCTGGTGAAGGTTTGAGGCTTTGCTGTCCTGCTTTTGCATTAAGGAGGTGGCATAGGTGTTGTGAAGGACATTATGTTGTCCCTACTGATAATGGCAAATGGGCGTTCTCCTAACTTGCTATGTTACGTTAGGGCTGAGTATCTTCCATCAGGCTCTTCTGTTATTGATCTGATCTATTTATAAACGCTTCAGATCAAAACAGTTTATGCAGAGCAGCCACCTTCTGTTAATTTATATTCTTCTCTTGAGCCTGTGCTAGTTTCAGCCTAGAAATGGGTGAGTGATGTTCTGGTACAAAGGCTAGTGTAGTTCTTTGCTCCTCCCTTGCCCTGGGATTTATTGTTTCTGGGCTCGTGCCAGATAAGGGACAGCAGCTCATTACAGAGCCGTGCTGGGTGACCTTGAAATTCTCATTCCCGAGGCGCTTGCTGATGCGCTTGATTTCAAAAGAATGGGTGATGCTGACCGTGCGGTTGAAAGCGTTCCCTGCACGTTGGCTCTCAGCAGAGAGGAGATGCATACTTCTGTCATGGGGGTCGCGGTGAGGTGGCGGTGACCCAGGGTGACATTTGCAGAAAGGAACTGCGCACTCACAGTTTGTGTTATATGTTGCCTTGGACCTTCTAACAGCAGCACTTAACAGTATGGTATTTCTGGATTTACTCTTCAGCCTGGTTTTGGTGAGTCTTGTCTGCTCCTCTCATTACCACCTCATTTCCCCTCATTAACAGACCCCCCCCCCAATCACTTGTCACTGTAGCATTAGCTTATGAGCTCCCCTTCTGACACAACAGCATGAAGACAGATTAATAATCAGCGGTCCATGCGATTAAACACGCTAGCCATGGCAGCTCTACAAAGAGTAGGTAACCCTTCCTAAATGTCACTGGGGGCTGCCTAACGGTTCCTGCCTTGCTCTTTTGGTGCAGGTTCTGGCATGACTGAGTTGGATGGGCTGATTGGTGCTGAAGAAAAAGTGATTAACAACAAGAACAAAGTGGATGAAAATGTGGTGAGCCCTCCACCTTTATTTTGTAAAGCAAAGCCTGCTGTGGACACTAATTAATAGCTGTGGCTTATTTCCATGTCTCCTTCCTGCTTACAGAATGTCAGTGTATTCATTATCCATATGGTGTGGGGGAGTCAGTTTTCTGACTATTGTAGGCTCTTAATACTGATTAGCATCAGAAGGGTAGGAGGGTGAGGGAAGGAGAGAGATCCAGATCTTTGGCAGTCCGAGTTGGAGAACCGTCTGATTTAGTAACTGCTTTCCCAAGCAGAGACCCTTTGATATGCCTTTATTTTAGCTAGGTAACTTGCTATCTGAATACACTGAATGCTGGGGTGTTCCATCCGTCTTCCCACCTATTTTTCATGGTAAGAAAGGCCTCGCCTTCCTCTGAAGGGAAGTGACCCAGTGGCTATTAGCTCTAGCTACAGTGTAAAGAATTCACTAGGTTATAGTGGCAGCCGCCTTGCCTCAATTCTCTGAGTTATTAAAAAAAAAAAAAAAAAGAAAAAAAGTTGACTTTTGAGAGTTTCCTTTCAAAATTGTTTTAAAGCACAGATTAGATCTGACACGACAGAAATGCTGTGTCCAAGGCTAGGACCTAGTTTTTCATTTGGGTCTTCAGTTTGATGTAGTGTGGACGTCCAAACGGTTGCAGTACTAAATCAGGTGGCATTAAAAGTTGGGAGAACGTCCCACGCTGTTGAGGGCAGGGGAAAGATGGTAGGTGTTTCTGAGCCTTTGCTGGTATTCATTAAAGGTCTCTTGTCTGCCTTCATATTCCTTCTCCCACCTGTTTTGTATGGCTCCTTTCATAAAATGCTCTTGTGACTGTTTTCAGGTAATTGATGAAACCCTTGACGTGAAGGAAATGATTTTCAATGCGGAGCGTGTCGGTGGGCTGGTGGACGAGCCGGTACGTGTGTGGCTACCGAGTCCAGTGATCGGTGAATTCCTAAAGCTGGATTTCGGTTCCTGTGTGTTACTGAATTCAGGGTCTGGTGCCTTGACACTGCTCTGGGAGGTCACGCAGAGTCTAACGCAGTACGGCCTTTCTGCATAAAGATGTAAACAGTAAACACATGTTAGATACTAACCTGACTCTTCTGTTGCAAAAGTGTTTCCTGGGTTAGGAAAGCGATGTGGGTCAGTGTCTGTCCAGAGTGCCGAAGCGGGAAACAATATTGCGTTCATTATCCTTTTGGTTGAAATATTTAGAGGTGAAACATATACACTGTCCCCTGTAATCAGTCATGTCTTGATTCCGCAGGTGGTTGAAGACCTTATCGGTGGCCACCTTTTAGGTTTGCGTTTAGCAGCGCATCTCCCGCATTGCTCTTCCTCTACCCGCTTTGTTGTTTTCTTCCCTCCAGGATAATGACAACTCCCTTCGCGATGACTTCAGTTTCAGCAGCAGCGCCCTTATTGGGCTGTTGGTGATTGCTGTTGCCATAGCTACTGTTATAGTCATCAGCTTGGTGATGCTAAGGAAGAGGCAGTATGGGACCATCAGCCATGGAATTGTGGAGGTGAGAAACAACTCCTGCTCCATAACCGAGGATGAAAATAGTCAGCATTGAATCACATGTTGTGTGTAGGGGGCGAAGATGGCAGTAGCTGCCAAGCCATCAACTGCTCTGCTCCTAGCTAGATGGGACTTAACTCTGTAGATGCTGACATCTTCATCGCTTACTTATTAGTATGCAGGTATCAGTCATCGGCATGCCATGCTGGGACCTGTCACTTCACAGTTGTATTCGCTTATCACAAGGAATTCAATTAGGCTTCCCTGTCTGGCTCAGGATAGGATTTAGCAGTAAATGAGCTTTTCAGGCGATATCTTTAGCAGGGGAGTAAGTCAGTCAATCTATAGCAATTTGTCCTCCCAACTAATTTAACAACTATTAAGCCAGCACGATCAGCTGAACGCTGAGAAGCAGTTCCTTCTTCTTCCTTCTGCTTCCAACATGCACATTCCTAATGACAGCTTAATGGAGTCTGGAGAAAGCTGCTTTTCCCCTTTGCCCAACCGATGCATGAAATTATAACGACCTCTTTAATGAGAGAAGCGGGTCCCAAATTTGTAGCTAACTTATCGGAGATTTGTGGAGAACATCCCCAAAGAGACAAGGGCAGGCAGGAGGCGTTAGCACCCGAACGAGGAACTCTGTTAAGCAAATTATTTTTTGTGGCTTACTTTTTTCCCTGTGTACTGCTTGCCACGGTGTTTATCCGTCGTTTGTCTGCTGTTGTTACTATGAAATAAGGCCTGGAAGTACCTCCTTTGACCGGTAACCGTCTGGTCTTTCTAAAGGTTGATCCAATGCTTACCCCAGAAGAGCGGCATCTGAGCAAGATGCAAAACCATGGCTACGAGAACCCCACTTACAAATACCTGGAGCAGATGCAGATATAAGAGAGATGAAGATACAACAGCCCTGACCAGGAAAGGAGCAGGGTGGAGGGCCAAAGGGGTCCAGCGTTTTGGATCAACTACTGACCAACAGTTGCTTCGAGAGGACTTCATCTTACATTCAGAACTCCTGGATCATTAAGACTATAATTACTACTGTAGAGTTGCAATTTCCATTCTTTTAAATGGGTGAAGAAATGATAATATAACAATATGATATATAAATCTCCTTAAATGGGAAAAATGGATCTATTGCAGATATTTGACTGAGATGTAGTTTTCTTTTTTTTTTTTAAATAATCTGAAAAATACCAGTTCGGTTGTACTGTTGTCTGATACAAGCTCTATATATATAAAATGGGAAATGTTGATTTTTATTTCTGATAGACCACCTGTATATTGAGGGTCATTTATACCAGCCCACCTTGTAAAAAGGAGACAGTTGTGGCTCTTCAGTCATTTTGGCTTTTATATATAAAGCAGTATTCTTTTTTTTTTTTTTTTTTTTAAAGTGAAATTCGCTGGGAGTTGCAAAGAGATTAATTTAGGGATAGGAACTATGACAGCATAAGCAAGGAAGCAATTGGGAATGGTAACTAACAAAAATCCTTATAATGAGAAAAAAAAGAAAAAGAGAAAAAAAAAAAAAGAAAAAAACCCATCCTCATATGCCAGTGGTGTGCACCCTGCTGCTTAGCAGTTTGGGCTCTAGGAATCAAGACTCCCTGGAGGCAAGGAGTTAAAAGGCTTCTAGCATCTCTGTTTATAGTTATTCTAGTGGAATGTTAGAACATGGTTTGTGCATACTGGGGTCTGCACATTCCCCTTCCAGATTCAGTTCTGCTCTAGAGTTGGAAGTTCCTGGTATTGAATTTAAATCCTCTGTTCTGAACCAGTTTCCTTCAGTACTCACCTGGCATTAACAGCCCCCTCTTGCTACTACTTTCTAATTTCCCCCAGCTCTCCTGCCTCACCAGCATGGTAAGTAGTTAAGAGACGCAGCTTTTTGAGCCTTTGCATCTCTTTTGGTGATGTTGGGCCGTAGGCACGGCTTTGGGTGTTCGCCCAGAAATGACAAATCACTGCAATAATCAGTACCTTGGGAGCTGATGAAGGTGGAGTTCGCTTTAACTGGGGAGGGAAGAGAGGGACAAGTTGGGAAAGGGATAACTGCCTGCTTTAAGGGAAATTGGATGCATAGGCCCCAAGAAGAACAAAAGGGGTATTGTTCCACTCACCATCATGTCTTTGTAATGCTTGTATAGTTGGTGTTAATGCTCACGGCTTTTTTAAATCTGGAGGTTCTGGTAACCTGTGGTGTATTTTTTCTATTTTTCCTGTGACTTTATTTTTTCTTCCCCCTTCCGTGTCTCTTCCCACTATGCACAGATTTACCTGCAAACTCCTTAGTGTGGTCTGTGGGGAATGTACAAAGTTTAAACACATCAATAAACACTTTAACTTCCAGATCGTTTCTTCTCTTTATTCACAAGCTCGCTTAAGTTTCTCTCTCCTCCCACTGTGTCCTTGCCAAACCTGTGGAGACCTTTCCCCACCTTTTTGTCCACCGCCACTTCAGCGAGAAGGAACGTGCTGGTATCGGGAATGTATAGCTGTGCCCAGAGTCTTCTGTGGTATTTCCAGATCCTGCTGACCTTTGCGGAGAGAAGGAGGTGCAATACTAAACCAGCGCCCGGGACTCCCGAATAACATTACATCCTCAACGCTGCAGCCATTAGATGCTGGAGCGCAGGTCAGTTAGAGCTGTGGCTGCCGTTTGTCATCTGCCTGTCTGTAGAAGACATCACGAATGGTTCTGCGGCTGTAAAAACGCCGGAACCTCTCCCCGGGTGAAGGCGGCCGCTGGCACGGCTTCTCGGAGCGAGCGGAGCCAAAGCGCTCTGCGGTAGCAAGCTGTTCCTGCTGCTCAGCCATCCACCTGCACTTCCTCGTGAGCTGTAGGAACAGATCCAGGTGGTGGGGAAGCGGATTTGGGTAGCGGGGTGATTGCACTGGCTTCACGCTCAGAGCCTGTATTGCCCGTGAGCATTAGAAATAGGGTTGGACAGAAGAAGGGAGGCTGCAGGAAATCTTTGAGGGCTTAGAAAAAGACAGGCCTCAAACAGTGACACAGTTTCCTTGGATTCTTCCTGTTGTGGATGGCCAGATCTGGAATACTTCGAAGACGTAAAAAGTCCGGCGCACTAACTGTCTAACTATGGTTAGCGTTTACTGTATCACTTCTAATGTTTTTGTTTTACGAAGGGAAATAACTTTACTTTTGGTTTAACATTTTCTTCCAGAACACCTAAAACTAACAGCCTGTAAAGCTCACAGCTGTTTCTGCTCCTGTATGTCATTCCCCTTCTATTTTCCTTCTTTGAAGTGTGACCTCGAACGCAAATTCCTCCTCTCTCGCGTCTCGGTGAAATGACCCAAGAGTCATTGCCATTTGAACGCTGTTTTAGGAGGCCAAGAGGCAGAATTTATCTTCCTTTGCCTTGATGTGAGCAGTTCCCAATAGGTCTGAATGAAGAGGGGGAGAAGAGGTAAGAGGAAACATGAAAGCTTAGCAATTTTGAATAGGAAACAATCGTGTGTCCTGTTTCTCCTTAATTGTGGGCTCCTTGGTTCCACTGGAACTTCCATGTTCTGGTTAAATTATTCAGTCTCTGCGGGAAAGAACAGATGCTGTCCTAGAAAATGCCGTCTGTTGGCTTGTCACAACTACTTGGGAAAGAGTTTTGATTTTAAACTGTAAATTTAATTTAAATTATGCCGGAGCATATCTTCAGTCCAAAGCTGTTTCTTGGACTGCACCCTCAGGTAGGGTGACCTGAAAGAGAAACAAATTTACAGAGGCTGTGGATTGAATTCCAGAATTTAATTTGGGTATTAGATTTTTCCTTCGATAAATTCTATTAGTCCTACAAAATAAATACATCAGGCTGGAATCAAAGTCTATTAGTTACATGCTTTGGCGCAGACTGCCAAGTGCTCAGGATCGATTCTTTATGATGGATTTTGACTGCAGCTTCTGAAAAGTAATGTTTAAAAGTACTCACTGGAAGATCGATGCTAAGACATGGCCCAGACGCTAACCGGTACCAGTTGTGCGATGAAGGGCTGCTATCCCAGCAAAGAGACTGCAGGGTAGTTGGGGGAAGCATCAAAAGTTTCATCATGGTAAGACACTTAAAAATTAGACGGTCTAAAGCAGAGTGGGGTAGTTGGTTGGTAAAAGACTTGCAGGGTGTCATAGAGAGCTGCATTTCCGAAGAAAATTCTGATTTAAAAAAAAAAGTGCTTTGTTTACCTTTTGCGAGGAGCAGCGTAGTTCTCAGTTAAGGTAAAAGGATATTTGAGAGAGGAGCCTTTGGTAACGGGGAACACCGAGCAGAGGAGGACGTGCTGGGTCAGTTTGTCTCCTTTCTTATTGTAAAGCTGTTTCTTAATACTGCTCCTCCGAGGGTGCAGTGGGGTAACGTACATTGAAACAGTTCTGCGCATAGTGCTAGCTGGATGTAACGTGGGCGGATTTATTTTACCAGCCTCGCTTGTCTTTCATGTGGAAAGCAATGCTTACCGAGATGCATGTGGAGCGTGTTTTCAATCGTTCAGCCCTGGTCGTCAGAAGAGGTTGAAGGTGCTTGTGAGGTGAGGAGCTCAAGTACGTGGTGATGTGGTGCCTTTCCCTGTGCAGCTCCATCAAAAGGTAACGTTAACCTGATGGAGCACATAAAACCTTACACCTGGGGGTGTTTTAGCCCTAAGCATTGCTGTTTCCGAGAGCAAGCTGCAGATCGCAAGGTTAGGTGTCCTCCGTCCTTTTGTCCAGCTCTACTGCAGTGCTTAAAGTTGGTTTCATCACCCGGGAATTTCTTTGTGTGGGTCTCCAGAGACGTTGCGACTCGGTAGTTGGCATCAGAGCTTTGCTTGTGGCTCTGTTGGATGGCAGAGGCTTTTAGATGTGCACGGCAAGGGTCAGACAGTGATAAGCCAGAGAAAGACCGTTTTTATAGGACATGGTAACAGGTAACTGGCAAGCAGGGTAATAAAGAGTAAGGTAGGGAAAGCGAGGGCAAGTGGAGCTCAATGCTGACATTAAGTAGCTTGGAAAGTGTGAAAATCTCTCAGTCAAGCCTTTGAAAACCAGCGGGCTGCTGGAAATGAGCATTGATCTCCCCACTGTAAGCAGGACGGCAAACGGAATCGGTATAATGATCTCGTCCGCGCTGACACGACATCCCACCTGCCAGGCGCTGCTGGTGCCGGCTCCGGGTCGTGCCGGCTCTGCAGCAATTTCTCAGCCCCTGTAAAAAGCCGTTTGTGCTCTCGGGTCTCAGTGGGACCACGTGCAAATCACCTGGCCGCAATCCTTGGCAACAGCACGGGATGAAAGCCTTGGGGAACTGTAAGGCAGCAGGCTTAAAAGCTGTTTCTCCAGTGCAGGAGTCAGGGCATCCTTAACCTGTGCTGTTCCTTAACCAGGCAGTGCTGGATGCCTCTCCCCAAATTCACCCTTTGATCCCAGCGGGTACTGGTAGCTTCGCAGCAGATGGGGTGAGAAGGCTCTGCTGAGTGCAGCACATAACAGAGACGAGGCATTAATGCGTGTGTACGTGATTCTGCAGGAATGAGCGTGTCAAAAAAACGCAAGAGTTTTGCTGTATTTACCAGTGACCTGTGGGGAGCCTGTGCTTTGTTGCGGGAGCACTTAACCTCTGCCCCGTAGGCTCTCTGCGTGGTCAGCGAGGACGGTTTAATGTAGACTCCTTTATTTCAAGCAGCTCTCCTTTCCCAAGAGCAATCTGAGAACAGGCTGCGGGCTGAACGAGTTGGTTGTTAAAATAGCATCGGCCGGCGTCTGGAGGGGAGGGTATCTGGGAGATTTCTCCGAACGGCCGCCGTGCCTGTCGCCGGCAGCACGCCGAAGAAACCTGGTGCTCGGGAGCGATGGGCTGAGGGTGATGGGAAAGGCTGGGGCCTGAGGGCAGTGGTCTGATCTCCCCAAAAGTTTACCATGGGGTATGTCAGCAGGAGGGGGTGAAAAGCCTGCCGTGGCAGAGGTAAGAGGAGGAGGGGATGGAGCATGGTCTGTGAAGCTTAATATCCTCTTCCAAAATTGCTGGCTCTAACTGGAAGAGCTTGGGGGATATTCCTGGTTTCTGGAGGCTTCCTCATCGTCCCTCCTTAGAGCCTGGCTGCGTGCGCTGTGGGAAGGTGCGTGACTTAGTCGATTTTCTGTTTTCCGTGCCTTGGACTTCCCCAGAGGGTCCCTTTGATCTCTGGATGGGAGAGCAGAAGGGGCAGGGGCAGCCAGTTTTACCTGTGGATTTTCCTCCTAGCATCCTCTGCAGCCTCCCTGGCGGCGTGAGCCCGTCCAAATCCTTCCTCAGTGCCCGGGCTGGAGGTCACTCCGGAGGCAGAAACCTCTCGAAGGCTGGCTGCCCTGGCCCGGGAGCTTCTCACCGTGCTTTCAGGCGAGAGCGGGGATTCCCGCCGAAGGCACCCTCAGCCCTTCCTCCTCCTCACCTGCCCCCTGCAAATGTTACGTGGCAGGGAGCGCGTCTGTTCTCCAGCCGGAGATGGTGTGGGTGTGCAAAAAAGAGCCCGTGGGGCAGCCCCACGGACCAACTCCAAGTCCGTGCCTGTAAAACTGCGGCTTTTCTCCGCCCGACTGCGCGGCAATAAGCGAAGCGCCCGAGGCTTTGATTGTGTTTGCTTTGAAAATTCTGCTCACGCCGGCTGTGTGCCTTGCCGTTCCTTCCAGGTATCTGTGCCCGGAGAGAGGAAAAGGATGCGATTTCCCCCTGTACCACGGAGGCCTGGTGACCTCCGAGACTGCAGCGTGCCATCGGTTTTACCAGGAGCTGCGGGGTTTCTTCCATCCGAGGACACAGAAGATGCGTTTCCTACGAGAAAGGAAGCTGTTCGTCACGAGGGCGAAATGTCTTTTCCTTAGCCTATAAGCTGCGGTGACTCTAGCGATCTGCGTATAGCTATAAAGCTGATGAGAGGTGTCTCTGGTGCCGTAGCCTTGAGAAAGTCCTGTCGTTACGATGCCCGTGTACCCTGAGCACGGTCTGCTGCCATGCCACCCGTGCCTCGTAGGCGCATTTGGCATCGCTACTGCGCCCACGTTAGCAAACCCTGCGGGCTCGCCAAGGGGCAGGGACTCTTCCGACCTCTTTCCCCAGCGGGCTGAGTTCTGTATCCTAAATTTCTAAGGAGGCGAAGCCACGAAGGAGGTTGGGTGTCCTGCAGGAGGCATTTACTGCTGGCTACGTAAGATCCCGCGGGCTGCGTGCCGTAGGTTCTCCGACTGGGAGAAACAAATATGAGCTTAAATTGTTTTGAAATTCTCTCCCTGCAGAATTTATTGCTCTAATATCTAAGAGGCTGAGGGTGCTTTTTTGTTCTGCTGCTCGTGCTGGACAATGTAGATGAGGGGTAAGGAAGATGCAGTTGTGACTGAGTTGGATTGAATGTCCCTTCTGGGTTGTATCGTAGCAATTGTTTAGTGCATCCTCCTGCAAAGTCTCTGAGATGTACGAGTCTGTCTAGCAATGGCGAGCTCAAAATATAGGGAAATTCCGGTATTTTGGATGGTGCCAGCGTGGATTTTTTTTTTTTTTTTTTTTTCTTTTTAGCTGAAAGCACAGCTGCTTCGGAGAAAATACCTGCAGGGAGAAAGTAGTGTCAAGGCTTTCTGAGCAGAGGGAGGGAGGGCTCGATTCCCTCACCTGCTCCCTGGGTTTGTGCTCCTGGGAAGGGTACCCAGTGCCTACCTGCAATTCTGGACCTGGGCTTGGTCCCCCCCAGGACGTGCCTTTGAACAAACAGCAAAGAGAGGCAGTCCTAAAAGCAATCTAGTTGAGAAGAGGCATTACGCAGTGGGCTTTCGGTTTGCGGGGTGTGTTTGGGGAAGGGGGAGTTGTTTTTCTGCGTGTTTACCAGGGCCTCCGGTTCCTGCAGCAGAGACTGGCACAAGAACAGAGTGGAGCTGATTCTCTCGGGGCTGGCACTGCGTAATCAAATGCAAGGTGAGTAATAATCGTTTTTTCCAGCGTGGCGGTTTGGCAGGGAATAATCCTGCAGCTGGTGCGGGCTCATGGAGAAATGTAGGTTGGAAGGGACTTCTGGAGGGCATCTCGCCTCACTCCCGCTGGAAGGGCCAACTCTGAAGTCAGATCAGGTCACCGATCTGCGGGTGAATAGAACGCTGCCTTTTTGTGCAGCGGCTCCCCTTCCCCTCTCCGTGGGTTTGGGGCCATGAAAAAACTATATGAATTATTATATGAGGTCAGTAAAGTCCAAAGGTGAATTCCTACTCATTCTTAACAGTAGGCCACAGGAAAACTGCATCCTTTTTTACTCCACTGGGCAAATGTGCTTATTTGTGTGCAGCTCTTTTTCTGGGGATGCAGTCCTTGTGAAGCTAAACCCGACTTCTGTGTGGAGGGAAGGGTCCTGGGCACCACATTTTAGCATCTGTTCTTTTGATGTAAAGGGATAATCTGCTTTACAGGCTTTGAGATTTTGTCTTATCCTGTGAAGACGTGAGTTTTCAGCAGGCACGAGGAAGGCGACGTTCCTCCCGCAGCATCTTTGGAGAACAGCTCGTTGCCACGTGAGTATTTGCATGCTGGAAAAGAAAGAAACTGCAGGCACAGTGATGGTCTGGCTGTTCTCTGCTGGGACTCATTTAAGGAGGTTTGTGTTTTTTCTGGGCTGAATTTTGGTTTTGCCACTTGCTGGTGACACAAGCTTGGAGCAAGTCACCGGAGCTCGGTCCAGCTACCGAGAATCAGAGCCAACTGGGACTATCCCGGGGCTCGTGCCCCTGCGGCAACGTTTGGACCAAGCTCACGGGTACCCTGCTGTGTCCCCGAGCCAAGCTCCAGCTATTCAATGTAATAATCCCTTTTGTACAGCCAATGGGTATTTTGTGCCTTCCTCTCCTCATAACTCTGGGAGGTTTTTTTCTTACTGTTGTCTCCTTGTTTTGAAGGGTGAATACCAAGAACATTGCGGAGGATGCTGCTGCACTGCACGATGAGGCATCCTTCATTTTTCGAGATGATGCATCAAGAACTACAAGCCACAGATGAGAAAAGTCCTCATATTTTACTTTCAGACCTATTTGCTTAAGTTTATTTTTAAAAACTAGAGAATACTTGAATTTCCTATGACCCAAAATCATTAGTGGAGTTGAATCTTCCCCAGAAATCAGTTTTGCTATCCAGCAGAGCACCCCGGATCAGGTATTGCATGCTCATGGTTTAGACGGTGCATTTTTTCCTGTACTGTCAGTCTGTATTTTTTATAAGAGATGGGGACATTGGCTTATTTTTGAGATGTTCAAGTGTTCTCTACTTTTATAGACTATATATAATCAGTAAGGGATGTGGGACTGGATTGAGTCCATCCAGCAATGTAATACTTTACTGGTATGTTTGAAATATCTTTACGAAGAAAGGCAGAAGCTTTGGAAATTATGATTATATTTTTTTTCCACAGAGGACTTAGAATTTGGCTCACTTGAAAGAGATGCTAGTATTCTGTGTTATTAGATGTAGATGATGGTGGGCTCTATGTTTTTTACTGTGCAGAGCTGAATAAAAACTCATTAATTGGTCTCTTATTGTAGTGGGGTCTTTTTTTTTTTTCCCCCCTGTATAAACCCTAGGGGAGGGCTGCAATATTCATTTCTACAATAGTAAACGTCAGGCCGGAACCTATCTCGTGCGTTTGGGGTTTTGACTGCGGTGGTAGTGGGGACAGCACTTGGAGGGGGGGTGTTGGGCTTGTTTGTTTGTTTTTATTTTTTATTATTGTTCTTTTAAGGCTATTCTGGTGTGTTTAACAGACTTAGACTAGGTGACTGCTTGCAGAGAAGTATATGCCCTCATCTGCATCCATACATAGTTCTTCACCTGAACTGTACCAAGTTAAAAGATAATATGTCATGGCTATAAGTCATCTTTCATTTTGAGGCTTCTTCACTTACACCTGTTCCCTGTTGAATCACAGCAACAAGAGAAAGCATACAGCACTTAGAATAAAACAGAAAGCACAAAATGAAAGCTTTCTGTCAAAACAAGAACAGACATGGATTACTTTTTACCCTGGAGAGCTAACAAAGCAGCTTTACAGTCACATTTATACATCCATTGCTGTCTGACAGACAGTACAGGCTCCAAAATGCAAACTAGTTCCTACATAAGATGAATCAAATAATACATGAGCTCACAAAAGTCTCAGTCCCTGAGCTCAAGTGATAATTAATCAATTAGTTGATTAAGCAAACTGCTGCAGCTGTGACTCCAGGAAGTAAGCTGTAAAGTACATCTCCAGTCCTTTGTCTTTTTGCCATTTAAATCTAAAGTTTACCTGTACTTCGCTTCAGAACAACATGAGCAAGTTTAAACTGTACACTCAAACATGATAACTTAATTTTCCTTCAGTCAGTAAGAAAAAACAACAGCTGAGCTTTTTCCGTTCTTCATTGGATCCCCTCAGAAAGACAAGGGAGATGCATAATTTTAGGCTGACTCCTCTTCTCTGGTTGCATCTTCCAAAGGCTTCTGTAACAAACAGTGTTGATTGCAGCATTAATATAGAGCAGAACTACAGCACAATGGAAAAACCAAACCTAAACCCAAACTCAAAAAACTTTTAAACTTAACCTTAAACCCAAACCCACAAAACTTAAACCAACACACAACTACTGGCCATGTGTAGAACACTACACCATCTAAGCCAAGTATTTTGAATTTCAAGATAAGCTAAATCAGTTTCATTGTAATAAAGGATTTTTATGAAGAAAACTTTCTATTTAGGTGACACTGCTGGGGCTTAAGCTGCAGTTAAGTCCCAGACATCTCCTGCAAGCCATTCACTTGAGCCATGCCACAGCTTGCCCGGGTCACTTTTTCTGACAAATCCAGGAAATTGGGGGGGGGGGGGGGGGGGGGGAGTTGTCCATTGGGTTGCAAATGGAGTCTCCCAGTAAGGAGGAAAGGGAGGTGCACCATGTCCATCAGATGCCACTAGCCCACACGGAGGAAAAAAAGAAACCCCAAACCCAGCAAAACAGACATTTTTTTTCCCACCTTTGCATCTCTGTGACAGTAGTCCCCAGGTGATGAAGCAGTTGAAGTTGCATGGGGAGCAGCGGTAGCGCATCGTAGGCAGTCAGGTCAGCGAAGCAGATGTATTACAAATACGCTGGAAATCAAATAAAAATTGTAGGTTATCTAATAGATTCAAATAAAACCATCTTTCTACTAAGCTCACACATCAAAGCAGGCACTACAGCCATTTTATTTTCCAACAGTATCAGCCTCAGTCTAGATAAATGAGGGGCAATTAAAGTCACCAGGGGAGGAAAGCTAGGAGGTAAGAGGCAACTGCTGTTCTTTCATCATCACAGCACCAGTTCTGGGGAATAGCTATTCCAGGTTTTGGTACAGTATTAATGGCTTGAGCTGCATTTCCAAGCAGTGCTGGCAGCGCATTGTCTAATCCACGTCTTTCATGCTCACGCCCCCACAGCAATATCACCACGCGTGGGTATTTCTACCCAGCACACGCAATCAAACCAGCTTCTGGAGAAGGAAAGTCCTGACAATAGTATTAAGCATTAGAAAAACCTTTCTTTATATTTATACCCAACCTCTTCCGTCTTGGCATGTGCAATAAGCCAGAAGTACACTCAAGACGGGAGCTGCAGAGATAAGCCTGACTGCTATTGCAGTTGAGGACTCTGAGGATGACCTCAGGTTTGCTAAGGCATACCGAGAACAAAAGGTTTACCCGATTTTAGCAGTTGCACGCAAGATGTTTTTGAACTACTTTAAGGAAAACAGTAGGACAGGTAATTACAAACTCATTGGGCTCCACTTTGCTATATAGAAGTGGTGAAAGCACTTAGCGCTTACCACCACTATTGGTGCACGCATCTGTTCCCTGGCTGCCTACTGTGTTTCATTGCCTTAATCATTACAGCATCAACGCACCAACTGCTGAGCAGTAGCTGGGGAAGGCTGGCGGGGCTCCGTCTCCCTGATGTTCCTCCTACGCCTCCCCACGTGCAGCTGAGCTCTACTAAGGAGTGACAGGGGCATGGACTTACCCAAAGCCACCAAGGAAACCAGCCTTCTTGCAGCAAGGTGTTGACCTGGGAACTTCTTGGGTGACCAACGGCGCTTCCCGTGAGGAGGATGCTCTTGTCGAACTTCAAAATGCCCCACAGAACCAGCACAAGCTGGGCATCCAGCACAACTAGGTAGCCCAAGACCAGTCTTGGCAGGTAGACACAGGGTGTGAACCTCACCACGTCCTGTAAGGCAAATAGATATTACTAAGCTTAAGTGTAAAACATAGATTGTAATCTTTTGGGGGTTTGGTTTTTTTTTCAGTATGTTTTGAAATGCCGCCGCTATACCCAGAGTTTTTGGCTCACCTGAAGCAGCCAACATGCTTCTGTGTTTTAGAAAGCAGCTGCTCTTATCTGAAGTAATGAGCACATTACAGCCTGATTGTTTGCTGAACAGCCATAAATCTACAGCACCGGTGTTTGATACCGAAGGATGCCCTACGAACACGGCAATTTGTTTTGTGAAACACATTGGCACACCTGCGTTTTTTAATTTTATCTCCCTCCCCTCCTCCCCCCCCCCCCGAAATGCAGTCACTCCTATCTATTTTCAAAGCAGTGCTGGAAAAAAACCACCTACAAGAAATTCATATACCTGTCCACTTGTCAGGCAAGACACGAGTGATGCAAGCACTACAAGACAGGTTAGGCTCCACAGATGATGTATCAAGGGGAAAAATTGTACCTTATTTCAATAATGCCACTCTAACACAAGTGTCACTGGGGCTCTTAAAATACATGATTTTTGAGCATCACGTTATACACATTCATTCAGCAAAGCATTCGCTGGTCTGGAGTCCTGTGGATTTTAGAATGAATACATTAACAAGTAGCGATTAGCTTATCGTCTCTATCACATCATTTAATTCCCGATGAAACCGAGAGCTAGACAACAGCAGAACAGCCAGAGCGTCACGCAGTGAAGGGCAGCCTCCTCACCACCCACTCGCTGAACACTTCATGACCACCATCAAACGCAGCCCAAAATGCCGGACCACGCCAATGAATTCAATCCGCCACGGTGCTAAGCGCTTCAGCCTGACCCAGGGAAACTCTAGAGCATGTGGCCGGTTTTAAGATCAAAATCGCAGCACCTACGCTAGCATCGCGTGATGACAGGCTTAGCTGGACGAGGACAGAGCACTCGGCCCTTTGCAGAAAGGGAACCTGCGTTTATCACAACAGATGGGCCAAAAACCTCTGCGAGCAAGTGCTCAGACCTGAACCTTCAATGGCCCAAGCCATCAGGCACGCAGCACCCAAATCAGCGCCAACATCCATTCGGGACCCTTTCACCAAGTTTTGCCGGCGCCTGCACAGTCTCTTTGCAAACACGATGCCCCAGCAGCCTGTCTCACCAGAAAAAGCTACCCCAGCCAAAGCTGGAAATCTTTTCCCTCCTTGACAGCACTTACCTGTACGCTTCGAAAACTTGCGCCCTCTCCTTTCCACAGCCAAATAAGCGTTTTGTTCGTTAACGGCGAAAAGGATTTACCCTTGCTCTGAACAGCTCTAACACAATTAACAAAGCAGATCTCCCACATCTTGACCCTCTGCCTATCCTAGGACAAACAACAGGCTTCCCTCCCTCGCCAAAGGCATCACCTGTACAGACTCACTAAACCTTAACCCCAAATTGCTTCTTTTAAAAATACCTCTTATTCCGCAGGCGATAAAGCCAGCAGCTGCGATGCCTTGTGCACATCGTTCCCGGGGGCCAGCGGCGAGGGCAGGGTAGGTGCACGCATCTGGCTTCAGGTTTTCCATCTTGATCCGACCCTTTCAGGATCCTCTTCCATCTTTTAAGGCAGCTCCAATGAAAATCTCGATGCGGGTGCTGTTTCAAAGAGTATACTGCGAGGCACAGCTCGCCAGGCACCGATATGCCCCTTTTGCAGCTGGGACAGACCTTCCCCGAACCAAGCTTTCCTCTGCCTATGCAAGATAAGAGCTGGCATACCCAGCATTTGGCAGGGGTGAAAATGGCCAAATATCGCTGTACTGCTTGCCACGAGTCTTATCAACTGCTCTGTCCCGGCCCCTCCGGGATGGCTGTTTATAGCAGAGGTCCACAAGCAACCCCCTGCCCAAATTCCAAAGGGCAGGCAGTGAGCGGGTGACCCCATCTCTAGTAATGCCAAGCAGAAACAGGCAGGACCCAGCTACTGCATTACTAGAACTGCTAAACTGTTAATTACAGGTTGCTGTTATCACGTGCAGCCTACCCGTGAGTTTTGGATGAGATTGGAGTTATGCCTACTTATAGAGGATGCGTAAGCATGTACTGCTCGCTGTTGTTATTCAAATCACTTGAGTTAATAGGCAAGAAATGCATTAAGATTTAAAAAAAAAGAAATAATTATAAGTTCTGGAAGAGAAAAGTGACCTAGAAAATCCAATTGTCCTCTAAATGGCAATTGCACTAAGTTTGGAAACTAAATTCACTAATTAAACTGAAACAGTAGATTTTAGTGGTGCTTAAAGTGCTGATTTCAGCTCTTCTTTAAACCATGAATCTCCAGCAAGTCATAACAATAAGAAGTTTTGCATACAGATGCCAGGTACTGAGAGTCTGCAAAGCACTTCAGCTCTTCTGGCAGCACCATTCCATATGGTCTCAAGAAGCTTCTGCTCCCTCCAGCTGCAGCAAGAGGGTACCCTAAATCACACCTTGCCTTCACCAGCCATTCCACCCGTGACTTCCATGGCCAGTTCCTCCAGGCAAAAAGCCTGTCCTCAACATTTGCCAGCGGCAGAGGATTTGTGGAAAGGAGAAAAACTTTCATTTCTCCCTTTCAGTTTTCTTCTCACAGCCCTTAACCACATGCTGATTTAAATCTGGAAGCACGAGGGTCTCTCTATTCCTTCCGAACACTTCGGCACGTACGTGCTCTGGGTAGCTCAACCAATTCCCTAGCCTAATTGTGCAGCAGAGACTATTTGCTGTTAAAAACACCAGCCTTAGTGTTTCTGTATGCTAATAGACAGGAAACAAAGATAAAAAGCGGGCAAGTTACCTTAGCTCCTGCCTCCTGCAGTACCATTTAGTTAAACGTTAACAACTTGCTAATGTGCAGATCAGTGTAGAGATGTGGCTTCCCTTTCTGGCCAAGGTATTTCCAGGAGCAGATCACAGCCCACAGACCATGAAAAAAGAAAAATCAGCGTTGGAGTGGCACATCTGCACCGCTGCCGTCTCTCTGGGGACCAACAGCACAGACAGACCATAGGAGCTTCCCAAGGAATCAAATGTTCTTTCACAAAATCATAACACTACATCAGCAGGGGAGCAGCATCAGCTGGGTCTGTGTATAATAATGAGGTCCCCGGTAATTAAAACCACCCAGGCACACATCATAACCCACCTCGGAGAGGAAGGGATTGCAATGGAGTGGGATGTCACGGCTCTATACTCCCACCCTATTTCAGGGTCACCCATGCGTGTCCATCGCACTCTCCCAGCACGAGCAGCAATGGTTTTGGGTGGACAGTGCAGGCTTTCCTGATCAGTAACCCTTGCACATTGCCTAGTCAATGGATTTTATTGCCTTCCAGCTTCAATGGGAAAGAGCGCTTTGGGTTAAAGGCTTATTATAGAAGATATCAATTCCACACGCAGGCAAGCTAGGAACTGCTCTACAAATGCCAGTTACAGCCACAACAATCTCATTTCTTCTTTCAACTCCATTGACGCAACTAACGTTAGTCTTATCTCAAATATGGGGCACCTCTATCGCCCAACTAGGTGACAGGTAATTTTGCGTGCCCTGTTCAAAGAAACTCTCGTGCGTTAGCTTTAGGCTTAGAGCACGATCCCGGTTAGCTTGTTACAACACACAGCTAGATGACCAGTAAGTATCTGCTCTTATTTGCATTTATTCAAGGAAAGAAGAAACATCCCCCCTAAAGACCTACATTTTAAAAAGCAAAAACCTCAGTAAGAGAGGGATTCAGCATTACCTAGATAACACCAGGGCAAGAAACAAAAAAACAGGAAAAAAGTAACAGTAGTTGATCAAAGGGGAAAGAGATTATTTTTTTCCCCCTTTTTCAATCAAAGTGCAGTACATAGGATTATAACCTATGCACTAAGCTTCCCGTTAATGGCAGCTAGTCTATAACAAGTTGACCGAATGACCCTGCTTCTAGTCCCACGAGGATTATTAATAACCAGAGCACACCACCTCCACAGAGCACATGTGAAGCTCTCACTCCGGTTGCAGAGATCCACATCAGCCCCAGTTAAAGACAACCCTCCCCACCAGATCCTGGCAAAACCATCGCTCCTGAATGGCAGCCTGCTTTGCAACCCCAAATAATAGTCCTCTGTGTGTGTGGGTGAAACCATCCATCATCTTGTTTCAAGGGTCTCTCTGCAAGCTGAACCCTCCCCAGCAAACGCCCCATCTCCCAGGCATGCCAAAATCCATCACCAACAGGCTGCCTCGCATATCTAACGCATCCTCTCAGCTTCTGATTAAAAACAAGCAGGAGAGCAGCTGCGTGCCAGTGCTAACAGGGCAACCTCCAACCTTTCCATCCTTTCTCCGGGCAGATTTGGCCACGTTATCACACGCAGTCCCATCCCTCTGATGCTTCATCCACCCCCCCAAACCGTTTTCAAGCCGGACATCGCCTTAACCATGCCTTCAATCTCAAGGCATCATATTCAAGAGGTCCGTCGAGGTGGTTCGTTAAAGTACTTTATTGGTGATCACGTATACTCTGTGCACATTAAGCTTTGTACAAAAAACACCCCTCCATTAACACCAGAGCGGGCAACAGCCACCAGGAGCTTTGAACGCTGGTTTGGCTCCCTTCTGCAGAAGCAGAAGCAAAAACAATGTTAAAAAAATAGCCAAATCGGCCACGCCGGTTGGACTCCACCAGCAAACCAGTCCTGCAGTTCGCAGCCTGAGCTGCGGCACAAAAAATTAAAAACTCCCTCCCAGACAAGCCTGGTTTGCTCTCGCTACCGTCCAAGGGATGCACGGGAAAGACTTTGCACCTCCTGCTGCGCTCCGCCTTCGGGGTCCTGCCTCCCACTTCTGATGCTCTGCCATCAAGTGCCCGTGTAGTTTGTCAAGACTAATTAAAAAACCTCATCTCAAGAGCTCTAAGCCAGCGGGGAAGAAGTTTCCATGCCCACCACGGCCTCACTTATCAATCCGAGCCGCTCTCCGGCAGCAGGGCGCCGCTGGAGCTCTTGTTGCCTTTGCGGACGCACATGCCGCAGTCCAGCTCCACGTCGATGTCCCCGAATTTCAGCTGGCAGGACTCGTTGCAGCTGCAAGGCAGACAGTGACACCAGTCAAGTATTTGCGGGCAGCGAGAGCTGTCGGCTCACCCCAGCCTGCTCGGGAAGGCTGCTAAGGACCGTCTGCTCTGCGGTGGCACCAAGCCCATCCTTTCCAGCCAAGCCACGGACTAGTCCGTGCTTGGACACGCACGGACGCCCACTTTTCTTATCCCACGATACACTGGTGGCTAGATTTCCCAGGGTAGCATTGGGTCTAGGTATTGCTCTTGGCCATCCCGACTCACACATGGTGCCAGGACCCCTCTCCCCCACGTACCAGCGAGATGCGGCAGAGTTTGCTGCCAAGACGGCGAGAGCGCCCGCGTAATGCCAGCAGAAGCACATGGTGAGGAACGTAAAGTTGCTGCGGTCGGTCTGATCCCAGCCCGGTCCTCCCCACGGAGGGCACAGCACAAACCCAATCTGGTCACAGATAGAAGAGAGATTAGGCATCGGCACAAGTCAGGCTTTAGCACATCCCTCCTCGCTTCTCCTCCTGTTTTTAGCCAAGCTGCTGCAGCTGACTATGGACTAGAGGCACAATAACCCCAAGCAACACCCGGACCGCTGCCCTGAGCACCCCCAAGCATGCTTGCCTCCCCAGACTGATACAGGGGTGCATTTCGGGTGGAGTGGGATGCTCTGCGGACAAGCCTTAGGGCTGGCAGCGCAGCCCAGCGTCCCCAGAGAAAGAGGACAACCCAAAGGCTACATTGCCAGGCTGTGCATTTCTCCCTAGACCCAAAGCCAGGTGATTACATGAGAGGTTTCCAGACATTTCCAGTTACTCGGGACAAATAAAGGAAGAAATTGGACCCAATAAAAAGAACAGAAACCCATGACTGTGGTTTCCCACCCTTGTGGGGGTCTAACTTCCATTTAGCATGCAGGTTCGTCGATGATGCATACATTACCCGTGCATCTCTCCACGATGACAGCTCTGGCACTAAGCCTCATTTCCTCCTTTTATTTACTAAGATATTCCAACCAGCCTACAAGTTGAACCCAACAGATGTGCCATAAAGGGCAGAGCAGCCCCCCTCCGCTTGTCTTCCTGGGTGCAAACCCCACTGCTGGGAGGAGAGCGCTGGATACGCACTGACCTGCCAGAGCCAAGAGCCCTGGAGAAGGAAGGAGCTGGTCCTGAAGGTCTCCAGGATGATGTGGTCTCGGAGGAACACCTCTAGGAGGGCGCAGAGGGCTCCAGCAAAGATAGCCATGGCCAGCAGGGAATGGAGGTGGTGGTCCAGCGCAGCATCGGTGTAGTCACGGAAACAGAAGAGCAAACCTGCCAAGATTCACACTGCATTAGAAAAGGATGCTCTGGGATTTGGTTGTTTTTTTTTTAAAAAAAAAAAAAAAAACACAAACAAAACAACAACAACAAAAACCAAGCAAACACATCTGAAAACTATGCTCCAGGTCTTGCTATGATCTGCCTGGTGGGAAGAGCCAGGCAGCAAACAGCCTGCTGTCATCCCCTTCACTCTGCAAGGACCACGCAGCCCCCAGCGCCGGGGTCTGCTCTATCCCCGTGCCCCAGCCAGGGCCGTAGGGCTGCCAGGAGAAGCACAGCGATGGGCACCTCCAGCTCAGAAGGTGATGGGGAGCTTTGTATCAGGGTTTATCCCTCTGCGCATCCATTCGAGGTGGTGGGACAACAGCTTTTTGAGACTCTGGCTGCTTGTCACCATCCCTAGGGCCTCGTGCATCCCCCGTGCACCCAGCCACAGCTGGATTCATATTTGGAGAGGAACAGGGAGGCGGTGACTTCGGCATGGAGCCGGTGCCATCACGCATCTGCGCACCCTCCAGCTCTATCTGCTTGCATGGCACCTTGCTGGCCTCGAAAGAGCCCAGGGATTTTGGGCTGCACACCGGTGACCCTCCCGACACTTCCCCTAACCCATAGTCCATACTCTCCCAGGCACCGCGTGCGATTTACCTTCGATGAACAGAGCCATGGACAGCGAGAGCCGATCCAAGCCAAGCGGCAGCTTGAGCGGGGAGTGCGAGACGATGTCCACGATGCCGGAGAGGAGGAAGAAGAGGTACATGGTGGTGTAATGCCAGTGGGTGAGGTCTGCCCAGCTGTGCGTCTTGGGGCTGTACAGCTGCAGGTGGGGACCGGCGGGAACAAACTGCTCGACCAATATCCCTGGGCAGAGAGCGGAAAGGTCACGCTTTTCCTTTTACACGGGGGAAAGGACAAGCTTGCAGAAAACCTTTCTTTGCAATGGTGAAGTCATACCGCTAATTGCCCAGAAGAACAGTAGAAAGGTGCCATCACAGAGCAAGCCACAAGCATGTCCCCAAGCCCTCCCACGTCAGCTGCGGCCATTTCCCACTACAAACGACCCCAGTCTCGTAGGAGAGAGCAGCTGCAGTGCCAGTAGGTATCGGGGCAGAGACTCATCATCATCTCTTACCTGCTAGAGCAAAGAAAGCTTTGACTGCCCCTTCAAAGAATTCCATCCGCTGGACCCCATAGCTTGGCTGGTTCTCGGCATTGGCCTTCTGCCTGAGATACTTTAGGGTGTATCGCACAGACCACCAGAGACCAAAAATTAAGAAGAAGGTGCCCCGGAGGGCACTGCCGAGGAAACTTGTTGGCATCGGGCTCACTTGCTGGACCTGCAAAGACAAACAGCATCTGGGGACCGACTCAAAGTATCCCCAAGGGAGATGTTGGGCTGCTCACTTGCTCGGCATCCCTGGGGAGCTGCATCCCAACAGAGCGGGTGTGCACGGCTCCGCCATCAACTGCAAAAAGGTAATACCAGAGATGTGACATCACCATGGAGAAGCTGCCACCGTGCACCACTGTATATACGTTTATACATATATACGTATGTGGCTGCATGCATACAGTCATCAGGACTTCATTGTGCCAGAGAAAAATACAGTAGCGCCCAAGAAAGCATAACAGCTATGTGCTATTAGAAGAGGAACCATAAAAAAGTTTTTGCTAATAAAAAGCAACGTGACAATTATCTCCTCAGAACATAAACTCCCTCCAAGCTAGATAATTACCAGGGTGTGAATTCAGCCGGTGCGTTCAGCAGCTTCAGCCAGCCAAGGCTTTGCTGGGCCCTACCGGCTGCGCAACAGGAGGAGGAGGTAACCCAGGAACCATTACCATTTCCAAAAGGAGTCTCATACATATTCCACACAACATGGAACACGAGCCATGATTTGACACAAGATATTTCATCTCTAGTAGGAAGAGCTCGAAGGCTAAAGGCATGAAAATTGCCTTCGTGCTAAGCCAAACCAACGCCACCGAGCACCAGCAAGGATGGAGAGCAGCAGAGGTACGGCAGCACAACCGGCTGCCATGGGCCAAGTTATAACCTGCAAAGTGTTTAAGCCTATACTCAAATTGTTGAAAAAAAATCCCAGAGCAGCAAGCACAGAAGGGAATAAGTAATGATCTAAATGCTTATAGCAGTGAGCTTTTCATGTTACCTTGGGATGGTCTTGTTTCCTCCAGCAAGACCTCTCTGCTTGCTCTCTGTATGCCTCTACCACCTAAGGAGGTCTCACGCTTTACCTCCTCACGGGCTTTCTGGTCCTTTTCTACAGCTCAGATGTGCATGGAAGAAGGCATTACTCATTCTGAAGCTACCACACCGACTTGCCCTTGCATCATAAATCACATCCTCGCTGTGTTTATAAATACCAAAGCAAATTGCAGAGGCTGGATGAACAACTCCAGCACGTTCTCCAAGTCCTCCCACACGAGAAAGTAATTAGGCACTGCAAAATAAGGGTAGGATATGGTGTGGCAAGTGCCTTAGGTGAGGGAGAGCTCTGCAAGATGTTCCCGGTCAGGTTTTGGCTGCAGAGCTGGAATCGGTCGAACAGGCTCAGCCCTGCGTGGGCAAGCACGGCGTTTGTATGCCGACTATCGTCATCCATTGCATCTCTGGGACTCAGGTAACCTGGGGAAGGCTCAAAGCTGTTTACACCGCATTAAGGTTTCCTTTCAGGAGGGAAGTTGCTAAACAGCCTTTCACGCAGATGAGAAACACCCCATCCCAGAAGCTGTTTTGGGCATCGGTGATGGCCTTCTGCTCTATTTTGGATGCCTACATTAGGGTGAGATGGCTCATGCCCCATGTCTTTCCTGGTTATAGCCTGGACACCCAGTCCAGGGCACATATATTCCCTGCACAGACATCCACATGCTGAAGTGACTAAGAACAAACACTATTAAAGCGCATTTAAGTGGTGCACAATTGCACGACACAACCAAATTTTACCGTTGTCCTACAGAGACTGTGACTGCAAGGGCAACAGCCTGAAGCTGGTGTCAGGAGTGTACCCCGATCAAGATACATAGCAGGAGCGTTAATTTGACCTGCTTAATTGGAGACATCCCAGTGCCCAGACATCAGAAATGACAACTGACACGTCCCACCTGCAGCTCCAGAGGCTGCTCCAAGCCACACCAGCATCCAGCTTTAACCCAGGGATTTATCACCCTACATCCACCGGGCATCCCCTCTTCGCCTTAGTTACCAGCAGACCCAAACCACGCTGTTTCGGAGCTGTCCCTGGGATCTCCTACCCTGACCATCCCTCTCCCCAGCAGAGCAGCCTCACTCTTCCTCAGTTTGGTGCTGGGGACCTTTTTTTCTTTGTAACCTGGCAGCAGCCCAATCCAGCAAGGCTTTTGGTAGTTGTCACGAGTCCCCTTTGCTTCCCACCACCCGGCCGCAGCACTTCAGCAGCCACCACATATCCTGGGGCATCTCTTACTTGGCAGAGATGTCCCAAACCCACCCTTGGGTCAAGCAGAAGCTTGCATGTAGCCCACACACACACACACACAAAAAAAAAAAAAAAAAATCACCTTCTTTTATAAAACTGCTGGTATTTCACAGAGAAACCAGACATGTTTCCAAGCAACAGTCTACTTGCACAGCTCACATATTTGAGGCGCAGAAAAACAACCCCCACACATCCACACAGCCCTTCGACCAGCCCACCGAGCCCAAACCCGATACCTCATGCGCTGGCTTCCCCCAGCCCCAGCATTTGAGTCCACGCTTGCATAAAAGCTGATTAAGCTTCAAGTGAGCTGCAGCCAGGGAAGAGAGCACACCGGTTGAGGAGAGGCACTGGGTTATTTATTTTTCCTGCGAGCTAGTTTGTCTGTCAGAGGACTTGAAATATGGCTGCAGTCAGAAGTTATTACCTGAGCTGCCCTTCTCCCTCCACAGCTTCCAGGCTGTGATGCTTTTGCTTATTAGCCATACGGGAGCTGCCCGCTCTCCTTACAGTGCCTCGCATTGACTGCTCGCAGCCTCCCCTGGCTCGGCACGGGAAGGACGACGGCATTTCTGCCCAATTTCCAGGCTTTCCCCTCGGAGCCATTGCAGCTCTGGGTCTGTCATCATCAATGATTTTGGCCCCGTGTAGGGACTTGTTCCAGCTGATGCCAGGGGATCGACGCTGCCAGGAGGATGCTGTCCATGTGGATGCACGAGGATCCCCTACGAGCACCCATGGGTGCAACCATCAGCCCAGCAGGCACCATCCTAGGACAACCAGCCTGTACGCAGAGGGCAAGCTCAGCGCCTGGCCACGGATGTTTGGAGGGTCTTCTCTTTGTGGATCCTTCTCCATCTTTGCTACCCAGGCACATTACTCTTGTGCCAACAGCTCTCACCCAACAGAAGAGGCGCAAGCCCCCTCTCCTCCTGCAAGTCCTCTGCTAGGACGCACCTCCAAAACCTGGTAACCCCCGAAAAAAGAGCTAAACGCACACTGCCCACAATTACTAGGAGTCTGTCTCCATCAGGACCACTTCTGCCAGCCTCATCAGTGGCCGTCATCACACTAGACCTTTGCCTTGCATGCATGGACTCTCCCCACGTCCCTTCTTCCCAAGCTCAAGCAGCCACGTCCATCCCGTGGCCCAGCTGCTCACCGATGTATTTCTCTCTGTGGGTAGAAGAGTTTACCTGCGACTCCTGCCTGTCCTTCTCCCTCTCCAGATGTGGCAGTGAGGAGTGGTTATTACTCAGAAGAGGCAGATAAAGGGAGAAGCCACTACGGGGAGGTGGCCCTCAGACAGGATGTTTAGAGCCGAACATCCTGCAGGCCAGTTCAAAGCACGCTGAGTCAACCAGCTTTCACAACCCGGGACACCTCGTGTCTGTTATTATGGAAAAAAAAAAAAAAAAAGAAAAAAAAAAATCTCCCAGAGTTTGCCACAAAAATCAGGATGAGCAGCCAATTCCCGTTCCCATAGCAACCACGTATATTCAGTTATTATGTTGGGTTTTTTAGATGACTGGGGAAGGAGCCAAGAAAAGACAAGGATGCAGCATCGCCTGACATGGCCAGGCCCTGCTGGAAAGGCTCTGAAGTCTCTGAACTGGGCTGCCAGGTATGCGATAACCCTTTTAGGGTGGTCTGGCCTTATAAAAGGTACCTGCAGGCAAGGAGATTTGGGGCCAGGAGCTCGCAAACCAGAGCTGAGCCCTTGTGAGTTCCACCTCCCAGCCCACAGCAGCCAAGAGGAAGGGGACGATCTCCCCCAAAAGATGGGTTGGCAGGACACAGCAGCCTGCTTCCACTCCTTTTTACCCATCCGATACTCAACGCTGCCCAATGCCAAGAACCCACAGGCACAAGCCACTACCGATCTGCCCCGCGCGACATCTCCGACGGCCGCACGCCCAGCCTTAGCACCTCACCGGCCACCCAGATGAGCAACGCAAGTGCCTCAAGGCAAATAAATACCACGGGCCACCCCAGCATCCCCGTCTCCCTCCAAAGCACCGAGCCGATGGTGCAGAAACACCCAGTGCTGCTCAGGAGCGTTGCCCGAGCCTCCGACTGCCCGAGGAGCGGCCGCGGGCATTAACAACCACTCAGCGCATCCCCAACCCAGTATTTCTCTGGGTTGCGACCGCACGCACGTAACTCCCCGTGCAACCAAAAAAAAAAACCCCAAGCGAGGCCACAGGGTAAGCTATGCCCAGCCCTGCCAAGAGCCCCACACACGTGAGCCAGCAGCCCAGGGAAGCCCCAAGGCTGGAATAGCACAGAAGCAAACCAACCTGCACAATCCTCCCCAGGGTGACGGGCTGTTCTCCGGCACAGCCATAAAAGCCACCAAGCCGTAGCCAGGAGCTCTTTTATACCCATTATCTCCATATCAGCGGTAGCAAGTGGGAGGAAGGAAGGAAAACAAGAAGCTGGCGGTGATGCTGGCACGCAGCCGTGCCATACACCCATCGCTGCTCACCTCCGACGGTCCTCGGGGAGCAAACTGCATCGCAGAGGGCCGAGCACACGCGCAAAAGGGTCCCGTAACATCGGGGAAGCCCACGGCGACAAATGGGCTTCCACGAACACACGCGGCTTCACCCAAGCTTCAGGAGCTTGCTACCTCATGAAGCCCAAGCACAGAGAGAAATGCAGCCCCCCACAGGAGCTCTTCCTTACAGGCCTACCCCTAAATATTATACAGCAAGTAAAGCATACCTTTCTTGCTGGAAAAAGAGCAGCAGTACCATCAAGGACCTCTTTGCAGTTCAGTTTTCCTTTCTGCAACCACCCAGCTCAACAAACCATTACCCCAAAAGGCAGCTCAGCACGGAACCACTTCCCCAAACAAAATGAGTCAAGCCCTTGGAGAAAGTGGGAAAAAGCAAGCTGGGAGGGCAGCAGCTGGAGGGAGAGGGGAGGAAATGAGGCTCAGCTGAAAAGTATCTGCTCAAGAGGCTGAAGGTGCCTTTTTCCCTGGAGTTTAAAGGGCCAGCAAAGAGTAAAGCCCATAGAGAAAGGTTTCTATGAAAAGGGCAACTCGGATTCAAGTACCTGCCAATCAGACAGTGAAAAAAAGTTATAGGTGCATGAAACGGTTGAGGAAAGAGGGTTTCTAGCCTTTGAAACCATCCCCATGGTAAAAATGAGAATAAACTGTGACAAGCAGTTGGGAACAACAGCCCGATGAGGGGACGCCCAGAGAAAGGATGGCAAACCCTGGCCCCCCCGGTCACAGAGAGGGTCACTCATACACCACATGTGCTAAAATCACTGCGGGCACGAATGGACGTGACTTCATTACGGTTCCTGAGCTGCAAACCACTGAGGAGCATTACAGGATTGTACCAGCAGGCGCCTGCCCTCCTCTTCCTCCCAGGGAGAGACCGGGGGAGGCAGATCGGTGTCCGACCTGCTCCAGACCCTCTAATCTTCACAAGCTAAACCCTGAACTGAATTTGATTTTTTTTTTGTTTTCCTTCTTCTTTTTCTTTTTTCTCAGCTGTAACTGCAACATCCTCTCCCTAAAGGTTCATCATCAGCCTCGGTGCTAATGAAAAAATGTGATAATGTTTGCCTCCTTCCTGGGGGTGGTGGGAGGCACAATCTAATTAAAGGTTTGCCAGCAGCCCGAGCGCTGCAGATGGATGGTTGTTCGGGAAGTGCAAAGTATTATTATTATTATTATTATGACGAATGCTAACACCGGCTTTCATAAACAGGCAACAGAGGAGGTGAAGCAGGTGGGATAAGCATAGGCAGGGCTCCTTCTGCTGCCTACACCATCATTTCAGCCTTACATAAATGTGGCTGTGAAGGGTGGCAACGGTAGATCCCATCTCTGCCCGAGAAATGAGTGGCTCGTGGATGGGCTGTGCTAGGGCTCTTGATGAAGGGTTTGTCTTTCTAGCTGGAGGCAGAGCCAGCTGCCAAGATGTTTGGTTGCTTTAGGGGGGGGGGTGTCGTCTGGGTTCCTTCGTAAGAGGAGGTTAGATATTACCATCAGCAGCTCCTTCCTGCCTCGGACGAGAAGGTCACTCGAGTGACAACAGTCCAACAACATCAGGCCATGGTTACACAAGACAAAAAACACCCCCGAGACATCGTCCAGGGCATCACGGTCCTCTTAAAGCCAGCTGTGGACATGGCTACAAATATACCCCCAGTCTTCTCCAGCCAATGGCTCCAGTACAGAGACACTAGCTGGTAACTCAATTTATATGGTGAAAAACGTGATCCAGGACAACTGGTTGATATTAAGGTTGTGTTAAAAACAATATTTATTTCCTTTAGGGCTGTCCTGGTATACCTATCACATAACAAATCAATGTGAGGATGGCTTATGATTGCACCTCGCTGTATAATAAGCCATCTCTGGAGCACCCACCATGCACCCAGCAACCTTCATGCCCTTGTTTGCGTACCTAAGTTATTTACAAACCTGTTTTTTGAGCTAAACCAAAAATTGTTAATTCTCGTCTGGAAACGAACACCACCTCTATTTCCTTACTTAATCACAGGCTGTATCTCTCCTCCTTCACTGACCTTCATACCTCGGGAAAGAATGTGTTCCAGAGTTGGAAAACAAATTAGCAAGTGCTATACTGACAGTCCTGGGATGTTTGTAGGAGCGGGGAGTTAATGAGGCAGACAGAAACTATTCCAGACACCGGGTACTACAGACGGAAAAAGTGGTTTGTGGCCACGGAGTGACAAGGGACAAAGAAAACCTTGGCGTGAAAGGAGACAGCAACTCGATTAAGAGCAGCAAAGAGAGGCATGAAGAACTAAATCAACCCTCTCCCACCTTCAAAAGCAAGGGGTGCTTTTAAAAACCAAGGTCAGCTTTCATCTGCGTGGCCTCGGATGGAAATAACCTCTGACTTTCGGGGGTGGCAAGCAGGAGGGTGACTGCAAGGTGACTGCAACCTCAGCCAGCCTGGAGAATGTTCCAGCTTTGCCACCTGGTGCTGCCCTCATGTGGCTATTTAATGGGAATAGTGATGTTCTGTCTGTTTTCTAAAAGAAAATAATTCAGGGCAGACCAGAAATGATGCCGGGCACCACGCAAGGTCTTTTTGCTGCTCACTTAAGCTCGCTTTCTGTCCTGCAGCACTCTAGGTAACTCAGTTTGTCACCCTGCAGATAGGGTTTTCTCTTTGCATTAGGAGGCGGCAGCCTGCAAAATGCTCTTCCCTGGGTTGTGTCTCATCGTAGCAGCAAGAGGAATTCATGCAGTTTAGAAAAACTATTCCACTTGGCAGGAAAAAAAAACGTATCTGCAAAACGCTCGTCGTGTTCAGCGGTTACAACTCCTGAGACTTAATTGCACGGCATTTATCAGATGGATTTACGGAGATGTATTGCTCTGCTGCTTAATTCTCTTCACATCCAGCCTGTTTGCACCTTCTGATATCCAGCCCCTGCAAAATAAACTGGCTCAGTGGTGGAAATACAGGAAAGCTGGCATTCAAGGAAAGCTAGTTAGTCTTTATAGCACTGTTAATAAGCAATAAAATCCAGGCTGTAGCCCCCTTAGTCTTTGCCACAGGCTCTTTGCACAAGGGGAAAGGGTGTTCAAAGACGAGTTTTGCCTTCCCTGGGTGTGAGCAGGGAGCCACAAACACTTGGACCTGCCAGTAGCTGCTTTTCTGTTCAGTCATGAACATGAGCGCAAAAAATCGGCTGCCATCCATCCCCCCTCCATTACGCAGCAATGAGAAACTTCAGTGCAGAGCATCCTTCCAGCCCCAGGGTTTGAGACATGAGCAGCTGCAATTCAGCTTGCGCTGGTGTATATTTTTATATATATATATATTTTTTTTATTTTTTTAATCCCCATAATCACTACCGGCACATTTTCCTCCCATCTAGGACGTGACATTTCCACTCATTTTTTGCAAGAAATTAACTGGCAAAGGCAGGCTAAAAACAAAACATGTGCCTGTTTTGTCTCACTTTCCTAGCTGAGGGGTTAATTTTCAATGGAAAACTGGGACATTTTATGAATCCCTGCTGCTTAGCCATGTATCTTACAGCCCTTCAGGCTTTACAGGTCTGAGGGATGGATTTGTCTAAGCTATTATTACACACTCTATAATTTATCAGTCTTAAATTTAAGGATATCAGCTCAGTGAGGATTTTTATTTCACATTTATTCACTCTTTCAGCCTTTAAGTGAACACGAAAACTATTAACAAAACCCTTCTTTAGTTCAAAGCTTCAGTAATAAAATTTGTATTGTGTACAATCAAGCCATGGTGCTGCAAATTTGACATAATCTCACATTCAACGCTCTTTTACTCTTCCTCCTCGGGTTGATGCCTTGGTCCGGAGGTACCTGACCTCAGCCTGGAGGTTTCCCTGACTTCAAATGCGGCAGGTCAAAGCCTCCAGGCTCTTGGAAAAGTCAGCCGGGCAAAGGCTGCCCTCCATCACTATGAAAACACATGTGGGAACCCAGAGGACGAAGCGATCTCATCATGTTGAATTTCTGCGCTTAATTTTGTTGCTAAAAATCACTGCAAACAGCGCTCGTTTCAGAGACGGCGATATTCGTGTACGGATGGAGGGCAGCTACCCCCCGTGCGCTCAACGTGCACCTCTCTTTGCTCTTCCAAAATGTAAACATTTCATTAGATTTTTTTTTTCTTTTTATTTCCTTCTAGAAAAGAGATTCTTCATGTATTTGGGGAAGGAGATTGCACCCTTTTCACTCTTCATCAGATCCATTTAAGAAGGTGGCTTGGGAGCTCGTGTCATGCTTATGCTGCCGGACTCCGAGCCCGATGTAGGGTTCTCCGCTGCCTCTCCTGCACCTCTGGATGCAGCTGTAATGCACGAGCAATAAATCACTGTTAGCAAAACCCCCAAACTAATGCCACTCACCAGAATGCTCAGGGAAGTGAAGTCAACTCGTAATGAATATGCAGAGGGGGAGAAACTATTATAGAGGTCCTAAAATGTGGGGTTTGGGGGTTTTTTTTATTCTGTATAAAGTCTATTTGCTTGCATAGACTGGACTATCCCTTCTGCAGCCCTTGTCTCAGCAAGCCATGCAGCATCGTGGGGTTTTTTTATTCTGTATAAAGTCTATTTGCTTGCATAGCCTGGACTATCCCTTCTGCAGCCCTTGTCTCAGCAAGCCATGCAGCATCCCTTAGAGGCTCGTAGGCCATGGGAGCACCCCTGAAAGTTGGAGAATGTCCCCTTGCCATCCCCTTGGAAAAGCCACGCTGGGGGCCAGCGATGTTATAGCCATCAGACAGTGCTGTTGTACCTCTAATAATTCAGTGACTTGAAATCCTTGCAAGGGAGGGGACAAAGTGCCAGGGTGTCCTGGTAATGCTTTGATTTCTCTATTGAATTAAAGTTTGACTTCCAGCACTCGGTGCAGAGGAAAAAAAAAAAAAAGCAGTGTGACTTCCAGGAGCAGCTTCAGGGGCTCAGTTATTTGACTTCTCCACGTTTAATGCCCATGCCTCTTGCTGACACTATTTTGCATTCTGTGCACTCGACAAATAACGTGCAGGCTTGTTGCCGTGCGTTAAAACTTGCAGTAGTCAGGGGCTGCTTATTCAGCTGTGACTTTGTACTCCAGGATCGGCTGAAGTACATCTGCATCTTACTCCAGCCATCCCCATCCCCGCCTGCCCACCCCGCTCCTGCCCAAATTCATGCCCCAGCTGTACCAGTAAGTGAGAGTGTAGTTTATAGCCAGGATGGCCACAGCGGCTGCCCAGTGCCAGAAGAAGCACATGGTGAGGAACATGATGTTGCTGTGGTCCTTCTCATCCCACATGGGACCTCCCCACGGCTGGAAGAGCACGACCCCGATCTGGGTGGAACAAGCAATTTATTACCTTGGGGGAAAAAGAAAATCAATGTACTGAAGCCCTCCAGCACCCCTCTGTCCATCTCGGTTATCTCCGTGATCCACATGGTGACCGAGGGACTTGAGCCCTGACCAGGATAGTGGATTTTGCTGAGACAGTGCTGGCCTCGTTAAAGTCCAGCCGTGCAATGAGAGGCCACACAAAGCAAGTCTGCGCCTGCCGCCTCTCTTTTTCTGCACAATATCCAGATACATTCATCCCTCTGCATTGCAGACTCCTAGCCATCCTTTAAAAACTCCAAATTTAGTATTTTACAAGCTCAGCACAGTTTTTAATCTCTGAATTTGAGTTCGAGTTAGCGCAGCAGCCCTGGGGCTGAGAAAGAGGAGGGAACTCGCATTTCTTTTCGGCAGCCTAGTTTTGGGAGTGGTTATCTCCATCTGATTTCTTTGCTTCTCCAACTACTACCAAAGCAAGCAGCTGGCCGTATTTTTACTCAGCCATTTTATTGCTTGGTGGGGTTTGCATCTTTCCACTAAACCAGAGGGAGTGCTGCAGGGTGCATTAGACACATTAAGCAATTAGTACTTGGTTGTTAGATACTGTAAAATGTTGCTCGCTCGCCGCGAGCGCTCGCTTTTTCCGTTCCCCCCAGAGAAGCAATAAGCCAAGACAAACAGCTATTTCAGCAGGAGCAGTCATCAGAGATGACCTGTGATAAGTAAATTTTCATTCTGGGTTATGATCTATTTATGAAGCGAGCCTGGCAAAATTATCCTTCAGAGACACGTGATTGATACATGATGTACGGCTTCTTTGCATCTTTTCCCATTGCTCTCCTACCTCGGTGCTCTGCTCCGCAAGAGAAGGCAGAACTGACCTGCCAGAACCACGTTCCCTGGACGATGGTGACACCGGCTCTGAACATCTCCAGGACAATGTTGTCACGGAGGAAGACCTCCAGCATGATGCTGCAGGCCCCTGAAAAGATGGCGATGAGCAGCAGGGAGTGGATATGCTGATCCAGCATGGGGCGGTGAAGGACGTGGTAATAAAAGAGACAACCTGCCAAAATACATACCATCACTAGAGTAGCATTAACACCACCAACCATGACTGCGGAGCCCTGGTAGAGGAAATCACCTGCCTGGTTGGTGAATGGAGACAGGTCACCACGAAAACAAGGTACTCCACATAACACCATCCCTCCAGGTGTCCTGGCATCCCACCACCCTGGAGGGACGAGATGCCCAGCCTTGGGGCAGGAGGATCTGAGCAAGATGGGGACCAAAGGCAGAGGACAACAGAAGGGTGGTTTTCCTCCGGCGTCGGTGCCATCACCTCTTCAGACCACCCTCCCCTCATAGCCAGGCTCCTGCCATGTCCTACTTTTCTGTTGCTAAACTTCACTCTTTTCTTGGGAGCTGGAAACGGTATCTTTCCTTTTCTTACATGCCAAACTGTGTCTGTTGAGCTGCCCCTGCCGCTGCTTTAAAAACCATTGGGATTGGGGAAGGGAAAATAACAGGAAATATGCCTTCATTAAGGGGTTTTCTACATCAGCAAGACCGTCTTTACCCTCTGTGATCCAAAAGGGGTCTGAAATCCTGGCTCGTGACTTGCAAGACAGCCTGAAGACAAAATGATATTCATGATGTGCTGAAGCCAGAATAAGTCACTCGAATTTGCCACGTGCAACGCAAGCAGATGAGGATGATGATGCCTGCAGTGCAATTAATGGCTCTCGGGGGGGAACACAGGGCATGCGAACAGCTCTGTAGATGTAAGATAAATGCAGCATCCACCAGCCATTTATCATAATGAGGAAACCCAGCCTGCTGCTTTATACCGCTGTCACCCCAGAAATCCCAAACCAGGCGAAGCCAGGACCTATTGATGCCTGTATTTCCCATCTTGCTGCAGACCGCCTTTCGATAATATATCACCTACAACGTGTCCTCTCTTCAGGGGTGTTCAGAGCAATATCTCAGGCTGGCAAATCTTGGTCCCTCCCGGACTCACCCTCTAACATCCCTCCCTGAATTAAGTGCCACCTTCTACCGACCTTCAACGAACACAGCCACGGACAGCATGAGGCGATCCAGACCCTGCGGCACCACGTGGGAGATGTAGGTGAAGACGTCCACCACGCCGGAGAGGCCGTAGAAGAGGTACATGGTGGTGTGCTGCCAGTTCATCAGCTTCACCCAGTCGCGGTTGTCCCCGCTGTAGAGGTACAAGTGTGGACCATCTGGGACAAACTGCTCTGCCAGCATCCCTGCACGGACACGCAAGAGCACGCCGTTTCTGATGGTCTATTTGCAACGATGGTTGATGCTACTTATTGCTGGGGGAGGGAGGTAGGGTTCTGAAGCACAAGCTGATGGTTTTGCGTTAGGGAGAAAGGACTGGATCTAAAAAATCGGGCCTGCCTGTATTAATGGTAGCTCAGCTTTGGGAAGGGGTGTGAGACTTGGTCTTTGTTGCATCAAACTCTATTGGAGATCAAGACAAGATCAATGTCAAGGACGCATCCTTCCACGTCTGCGCCAGTTTCTCTGGAGTAGGGGCTCCGGTATGGCCGTCACTACAGGCGGGGAAGTTACCAGCATAGCTAATAAAATATAACCCTTACCTATTAGAGCAAAGATGATTTTGATTCCCCCTTCGATGGCATCCACACGCTGGAAACAATATATCCTGTGGGATTTCTTATTTACTTTCTGGCTGAGATACTGCAGTGGGTATTTCACAGACCACCAGAGCCCAAAGAGCAGGAAGAAACTGCCTGGTAGTGCGTGACCCTTGAAGTTCGCCATCCTGACAACGTCCTCCGACTACAAGGCAAAGAAAACCAGTGTCATTATACAACATACATCAGTTATCTGACATAACACTGGAAAAAAGTGGGATTTCCCTTTCAGGGAGGACTGGAAAAGGCTTGACCAGGCAGATGGGAATAGGAAGGAGCACTGGGAAACCCTCCAAGGGTGGGAGGTGGGAACATCTGGGACTTCTCTGAAGTCCTTGCCCCAAGATTAGGAAATGTCCAAAAAAGCCGGAGCCCAGACTAGTTTAGCAGAGGCCCGATATCTGCTGCAATCTCTGACACACCCCAGCCTGAACCTTGCATCCCCCGGGATCCCTCCCAGCAGTAGCTCCTGCTTTTCTAACCCTTCTGCAGGTACAAGCGAGAGTATCCGCTGCAGAGCAGGGCAGGGTGGGCTTTTCGGGACCAGGTAGGAGAGATAATACACAGGGAAAACAGTCAGGTCTAGGGGTAAACATCAGTGGGTTTCTTTAGCTCCTTGAACAGCCACAGAACTGGTGTGCTATGTCTAAAATTTTTTTAAATTCCTGGAATTTTTTCTAGCCCATGGAGTGTGTGTGGGGGGAAACTACCCTGCATCTGTTTCTCAAAGCTAAAGCATTTTGTTAAAACTATAGCTTCAAAAATACCCCAAAAGCTGCTGGAAACAAAACATTTTGCTTTTGGGCAAACAAACCAACTTGCTCCCTGCATCACTGCCCCCTCCCACCCCTTATTCTCTCTCCAGAGCATCGCTAAGCTGGGATTTGCACCGCACAGAGCCCGGGGATTCCAGCCGAGCTGCTCGAGCCTCCGTGCCCCTTCATGCCGGGGCGCGCACACATGCACAGTTTGTAGGAGAGCCGGGGGACCTGTTTCCTAGGAGAATCACAGCAATTAAAACCCAGCCGGCTCCTGTTTGCCATTTGCTGGTTTGCTTAGTTAGGTAGAGAAACGATTAGCTCTTTCATGTGGGCTCCAGCATATGTTTGGGGGCCTGCCGTGGTGCGATCCCAGGTCGGTTGCGTCAGGCTGGTCAGTTAGGATTTTTTTAATTGATAGCAAAGGCTGTGCTGCCAGTGCCCAGGACTCCCTTCTTCATTTAGTAATGTTCTTCTTGATGCTGAGCTGTGCTTAACGCCGGGGTCTCTCGTGGCGTGGATGGCGTCCATCCCCATAGCAAGGTGCCGTGTAGTTTGGCGCTGGACCTCACCTCCCCATCCCAGACCCCCACGACCCGGCTACCCTTAAACCACTTTCCCTGGCTGCATTTTGGGCTTCATTCCCCACCCGGTGGTATTCTAGATCAAAACGCGCTCTTAATTCTGCTGTTGCCTGCCTTCTGCGTGAAGGTTAATTTGGGCGTGAGGTTGAACGTGGCTTTGCTGCTGCCAGCCTTTGAGAGGGGAGGGTGGTTGCTTTGGCTTTACAAATATCTGATTTCAGGTCGGTTTGTCCCAGGGGCACCTTGTTTTGCCCCATTAAGTCCATGCCCCCGGAGCTCGGCTGTGTGCAGATACCATCTCGCAGAGGCGGCTGTCCCCGGGCAGGAAAATCCATCGGGTTAGATCAGACCTGCTAAAGCCCTGTAGCTGACCTGCCCGATTTGAACTGGTTTAACCAAACCAGCTAACCCAACACCTCCGAGGTAAGCAAACATTGTGCAACCACCACCCGGGTGCATGCGGCTACATGCAGCAGCAGGCAGGGCTGACGTCCTTGCAGCTTACACCAGGCTGGTCCCGCAGTCCTGCCTTCACCAAATACCTATGAGCTATCACAGTGGGTTTCATGCAGACAAATTTAGGAGGGGATTTAAGCCAAGAGTGAAAAAGCCGTGCATGGAATTATTATTTTCTACCGTATTGGCTAGCAGCTTTGAGGGCGGCTGTTAGCAGCCCTGCAAGGCTCTGCCTTATTTCATGACTTAAAAGGAGAGATTTATTGACAGTGGGCGCATTGGGTAATTCAACACAAAATCAAAGCAAGATGCCGTTTACCAGCAACACTAGCACAGTCCAGTGGGTTAATACAATAGTCTCTTTAGTCCTTTGGTAGAGGCAAACGGGCAATCAGAGCATCCGCCTGTATCCCTGTGATTAAGGGAGCAGCATACCTGAGCCAGGGAGATGGCTGAAAAATCTGTATTTTCTGGATGAGCAGAGAATCCCGTCACATACATGCAAAGGTATAATATCAGGATAATGACTGAAAGCAGAACTAAACTGATCCTCAAATACCACGACAAGAAGTACTGCAGCCATAGCATGCCATATTAATGCTATAATTATAACACTACTACAGCAATATATAGTCAAATATGTAACTCCATGACCTAGCGCCAGCAGTTACATTTTAAAGGCAGATATTTAATGGGACCTGATGGTTTCCCACATGAGACTGACGCAGCCGAAATGGGATGACCTAAAGCATACACTGATCAATCATAAGCAGAAGAACTCAAAGGTCCCTTAAATGGAGTATGCACAACCTGGCTGGGCAGCACATCCACCTTACAGCGCTTACGTGAGATGGGGCGAGCTCAGCGGCGCGACAGGGTCTCTTTCAGGGTTGCTGCCGTCCGTACCCACCCGATTACTTGCTAGCAGGAAGCAGGGTGGCTTATCTGGGATGCGTGACCAGCAAAACTATTTCTCCTGCTTCTCTTCCTTCTCTGAAAACATGCAAAAGGTGAGCACGGGGGGAGGAAAAAAAAAAACCAAACAAACCACATTATGTTTTCAACTGTGAGCGCCCTGGAGCAAACAGCTCTCGTTTATCCCTACAGCTCCAAAGGCAGCGAGACTTTGCCTGCAATCACCACATTGTGGGAAAGAAAAAGCTGCAAGTCCGGCTGATGTTGGGGTTGGTGGCAACAACCACCATTACAGGGCATCCCTGCAAAGCGTGCCTTTGCCCCGTTCCCTCGTCATCTAGCCTGCACATTTGATAACACACCCGTGTCCCTGCTGGCTTGTAATTAATGCACTTTGTCCTCTGTTTATTACAATGCCGTGCGCTGTGCTGGCTTAATGATTTACCGTTTCATCTGCTCTTATCACCTCCCAAAGGAGCTGGTTTCTTCTTGCTTTATAGCTAATGCACCCAACCATCCAGGGAGGCATCCGGAGCAGCAGGGAGGATGGCAAGGAGCCTGACTGGGCTTTTGCCTCCTCTTTCGCCCTACCCCAGCAGCCACGGATAATCTCTTTGCAGCCAAACCCTGGGCCCTTTGAGTTTTCCGAAGGTCTCATTTGCTTTACCGAGATTTTTTTTTTTTTTTTGTAAAGGCTTTATTAGTGCATCGATAATGTCTCAGTCAGGGCATCACTTCCATTTTCCCCAGCTTGGAAATTACAGTCTAAAGTTCGCCATTGGAAATGGCTCGCAGCCATCACCCCTGCAATTAACTTTGCCCTTCGACCTCTGCAAATCAGGCAGTTCAGACACACCAGAGCTGGTTTGCTCACTGTGAGACCTGCTGCCTGGCTCTCGGAGCATCTGCGGGTGACAGGGATGCTCCCTGGGGAAAGGCTGACTCAGTGAAGAGAAGAAATATCTTGGCTAGCGAAAAAAAAAAAAGGCTGAGCTGGGGAATGCCACTGAGGTGCATATCTGGAAATAATGAAGCTACTTCCAACCCTCCTGAGGTGGTTTGGGTCTCCTCGTGCAGAATTTGAGACTGCAGGAGAGCATCAAACCCAGACCTACAGCCTGACAGCAGCTGAGGTGCTTCAGCCCAAAAAGCATCCTCCATCAGCCAATTTCCTACCCTGCACGTTCTCAGCATGCATCTCGGAATACAACATAATCCTACAGCCCAAATACTCCCCCCGGGAGGCTGGGAGGGGAGGCAGCGGTCCACCAACGGAGTGACCGGAGGAGAAGACATGGAAGTGAGATAACTGTGCCTCTGCAGACAGAAAGACGGCAGAGGAGACACCCAAGAGATGTCAGGAGAGGCATGTCCTACAAATATAAGAGGCATCTCCTACAAATGTAAGCTCTCCTGTTGCCCGCTGCCTGCCTGCACTGCCTCACTCCATTACTGTCTTACTTGTCTGCAGAGGCACTTCTAATCATAGCAGCACTTCCATTATCTCCCCTAGGAGTTGGATCCCTAATGCATTAATGTCAGACTAAAATCCCACTCCGAACCATTTCATCCCATTATCATCGGTTTTTCTTCTATCTCTGCCTCCATCTGCACCGGGGAGCGTTAAGGGTGACACTGAGCAATCACGTTACTTGTTATTAATACTCGCGAGCCCAGCCACGTCTGCAAAACCAGGAAAGCAAATTTTCTGCCTCTAGAGGATCCTTAGGGGCTTTAGACTTAGGTTAAAAATTATCATCATCGTTGGAATCTATTGGGCTCAATTGCTGGGGAGTATCTGAAGGACCATCAGCTGCTGCAGGAGCTCGTACAGCAGCTGCAGATAGACACACGAGATAGACCGAGCTAACCTGAAAATAAAGGCCCTCTGCAATGGGAAAAATTCAACAAGGAAGTTCAAACTGGGGTGAAAGCTTCAAATTTGGGATGCTGGACCTGAGGTCTATTTAATTGACACAGTGGACCCACCTGGAAAGAGACAGTGGCGGGGGAGAAAGACCAAAAAGCTGGTGATGAAGAGGTTATATTGCTCTCTGCCTGCTACCGCTCTTCTTTATGCTGTCTCTTTTTGCCTTCTGTTTCATAAGTCCCTGCTTTGGACTCTCCATCCCTACCCCTGCATTAAGCCCCACCATCAGGGATGCAGCAAGAAGCAGCTCCAAGTTACAGCCCAGCAGAGAAAGCTGAGAAATAAGACAAATTAGCCAAAGCCATCTTAATTACAGGGGCTCAGAGCGGGTGCTTCGTCATCCTTTTGCTTCTCTTTATGACTTGCATTTGTTTATTTGTGGTTTTTAAGGCAACGAGGTCTGACTTTAAAAATTATCTGTTTTGGGAAATGCGCGTTACCATGTTAAAAGCCATTTTTCTTTGCCTCTGTGTGATGCCTAAGAGATTAAAGTGCTTTCTAAAGGTCGTGGTTGCCAAGGTCTGTGCACCAAACTGCCTCCCCAGCCCCGCGATGTGCGATGGCGGAATAGCCCTGACTCCACCAACCCCTATTACCTCACAAGTACCCGCACAAAACAGCAACTCAAACGCAGCATTACCGCCACCAGCAACACTGCAAACATCAGAATTTTCCAAAGACGAGATGATTGCTTGTCCTAAAATTGTCCTGATCGCCCCTCAACATGACACACGCTAAGTGCTCCTCCCTGCTGCCTTTGAGATGCCTCAAAGAAAACTATCCAAGACAAGCTACTAAAGAAACCATTTCCATTGCAATAGATCCCAGACATATCCAGTTATTCACTTTAAACACATAAACCTAAGCCTGTTGAGTATCGTGGCCCCCCCTTGGTTTATTAGATAGCTTGTGGCTGCCTGGCATAAACCTCTGCAAGCGCCCCGTGCCTCGGCGATTGCACCTGGTGCTGCAAAAGCGAGATGTTATTAGTTTTTTAACGACAAGCTGGTAGGAAGAAGGACGAAACCCTTCCCCTGCAGCGCCTTGCTAAGGGAGGCACCGTCCCTCCAGCAGGGCATTCCCCCGGACTCTGGTTTTCCTCCTCATCTGCACATTTTTGGGCCCTAAAAGAGACTTTTGGGGGCAATTCTGCAGGGAGAGGAGGGTGGGGAGAGAGTTTCTGGTTCAGCGCAGGCAACAGTGGTTTCGGTCTAGCTGTTAGGCAGAGCTTTTGCAGTTCATTTGGCTGGGACCGGAGCAGGGAGCTGACAAGGGCTTCTTGCAGGCAGCCCAGCAAGGGGCTCACGTTGGGCGGGGGGTTTGGGGGGGACTGCTTGCCCCCTCTTGCCTTTGCCTGCTTTCGGGCCCCACGTATCGTGTTTATTTTTCAGCTTCCTCCTTGGAAAACATCGCTGCCCCTTTGCCGGGCTGCCCCATCGTGTCCCACTGCCACAGCCCATCTTGGCAGGGCCAGCAGCAAACCCTCCTCTGCCCCATCCCACCGAGACCCCCAGGGTGGTGGGACACCCTGGTGGGTCATGGAGGGCAGAGCCCTCACCCCCACCCCTCCGTATTCCCCCCTCGAACTTTGCTTTCCCATGGAGAGGGGGTCCGGGCTCGCCTACCCCAACCCCTCTCCTCCCTCTCTAGGGGGCTTGGTTCGGATGCCAAATTTTGGGGTCCCCCCTCCATCCCTTCCCACCCAAAGGAGAGGCAGGTGTGGTCCCTTCCCCTCCCAGCTATGGGTGGGGGGGTGAATCCCACAGCTCGGAGTGACTTTCCACCCTCCTCCCCAGCCCTTTCCCAACACGAAGCCCCCTCCTCACGCCGGCCCCAGCCAGCGGACCCTTACCTGTGCCGGCGATCCCGCTGCCGTACCTGCGGCCAGGTGAGCTGTGCTCCTCCCCTGCCTGCAGCACCTGCCTCCTCCCTGCCAGCCCTGGGCTCTCCCAGCCTCCCCCAAACCCCGGCCAGATGGGAACGATGACCAGGGTCATCGTTAAAAAAAAAACCAAACAAAAACAAAACCCAAACAACCAACATTAAAACATGGACACATTAAAAAAAAGCAAAAACTACCCCTGGGCACACTGGGGGGCTTTGATTTGCAGTTTTCTCCCTCAAAACTCACCTGCGACTTCCTGACCTGAAAAACTGGCTGTCTTAAGGCTTTTTCCCCCACATCTTTAGTTTCTCACATTTCATTGCAATGATTAAATTTCTTTCTGTCACACTCCCGCGTTGCCCACCTCATACAGGGACAAGGGCATTACTCCCCACGCCGGGTCCCCACACCTCTCGGTGTAGCCCCGGCCACGAAACGCTGCAGAACAGATTAATTTCTTTGAAGCACTTCATTTTCCGTGCTTCCCAGGTCGTGATGGATGCTCCTCCGGGGATCCCCGCTCACAACCCATATTTCAACTCCGAACGCAATTTTCTGAGCAGGCGTCCTATAAAATGTAGTTTATTCTTAATAATACTTTCCACTTTCATCTCCAGCCCTGCAAGTGCTTTACAAATGTTAAATAATTAACCCCCACGACGCCCTTGGGAGAGAGGTAAGCATTATTATTGCTATTTGTAAGAGAAGCACTGGCAGAGCCTTCTGTGCAATAGCCCTGGGTTTAACTCGCTTTTACGGAGCAGCGCAGGTACTTACATCACTGAAAGCAAATATACCTGCCGCAGGGAATTTGTAGTAAGAAAGCCAAATTTTAATATTTTAAATATATCCACCCTGTTTCATAAACGACTTCATGGTTAGAAGCGCTGTCTAGCAATCCCCTCTCTTTTTTTTTAAATTATTATTATTATTTTGATTTATTAAAATAAAATCTATTCCCTCACCCTGTCCCACAATGTTGTTTAAACAGGTGACTTCTTGTAAAAATAATTATCCATTAATTCATCCTTTCTGACAGCTTCAGAGAGGTGGGCACTGCTGGCAGGGAGGAAGCATCCCGCAGGCATCCTCTCGCTGCTGATTTTATCAGCGGTGGCGGTGGATGCCCAAACCGCGCATGTTTTTTCAAGTGTGGCGATTCAAATTTTCCAGAGGCAAAAGCCAAGCTGCAGGCATTTCTTTTCTCTAGTTAAGCAGCTCCTCCATTAAATTGTTCCACGAATGTCCTAGGAGCCTGCTGCCATTTTAATGCGTGTCCTGCAAGCCCTGGAATAAATCAGAATAGTTCAGGGTGTTGCGGGCACATGGGAGGCTTTACCCCCAAAAAACCCTGCACCTGAAACTGAGGTTGAGAAATAAATGGGTGGAAAACAAGTGGTGAGATGGAGGGTCTGGAAACATGAAGAACTATTTAGCTGGAGAGTTTCTGCCTCTCTGTGCAAGCTCATGAAAGAAAAACAGAGGATGTCCAAAAATGCAGTCGAGGCACCAAAAATGCCATGCAAAAATCTTGGTCATTAGTGATGAAGTTGCTGGACCTGGTACATAAATCCCACAGCTCCTCTCCTCTTGAAAGGCTGAGTTTAGGTAAAAACTAAACCTGTAACTAAACCTGACTCCAAACTGGAAGTTTGCCCCAAGAGAACGCTCAGCTGCGTCACGTTGGTGTTTCTTGGCTACCAGGAAATTTGCACCATCAAATATTTGCAGAACGAAACCACGAGGGGTGTAGGGGGTGGATGTTACTATAAGGAAACAAATAACCTTCTCATGGGTATTTACTGTAGTAAAGACCATCTGTGAGCTGGGGGTTAAATAGAATCCAGCCTCAGCAAAATGTCTCACTTCCACGTGGTCCAGAGCAACCATTTCCCAATAAAACACACCAAAACTCAAAGTCACCTCTAATTTATAGCTGTATTCTTCACTAGAGCTCGGCCACCCCTTAAAACCCTTGCCGTTCCTTAAATGGCCTTGAAGTCACATGTAAAGGTTGTAACTCATCTAACCTGTGAGCAGCGTTTGGCCTCTCACCAGCCACAGGCACTGGGCTACCACTGGAGGTGGGAGTCCTGGTCGCCACGCTGCATCGCACACCCAGCCAAAAAAAAAAAAAAGTCAGGCCTCAAGTCCTGATTAGCAGCTTTTCTAAATCTTATTGCCTTCATGTGAAATCAGTCCTGGAAAAAAATCACAATGCCCGTTCTAGGAATTTTTGAGGCCTCAAAAAGCTGGTTTGTGTCCTGCCCATCTCTAATTTTCCACCTCCTGCTGTCTCTTTTCTCCCTGCAGAATTGCAGCCCCTAAACATATCCGTAGGACCTCTGCCAGCAAACAGCAGCCTGCCAGTCTCTTCACACCGACATGCAAATCTGCAGGGAGTGACCAGGAAAACAGGAGTTTGTTGCTCTGGGAAACATCTCAGGGTGCCCTTTGGGAAGATGCTATGTTCTCTGGTACCTGCAGTCTCCAAGGATGCGGTGTTAGATACGGGCTGGAGCATGCAGTAGGAAGAGGAGGGAGCGATGCATAAATTCGCTCGGGAAGAGCTCAGAATTAATTGCTTACAGAAACGGGGGAAATGATGGAGCATCAGAGCCAGGAAATTAGTTCCCTTGTTGTTGCGTGCTGGCAGAGGGGACGGGTGAAAGAGTCACCTGCCATGTGGACACGCATTCGGAGAGCTGAACTGCACAGATTGCCTGCCACCATTTTAAGATGCAGGAAAATTGGAAAGCAAGCTGGAGAGCTGCCTGCCACACTCGCCCAGACAGAGATCTTTATGTGGTCCCTCGCTGGGATATCGACGTGTTTCCCATCCAAGATAATTACACTTTGTTTTCCTTTCCATCCCCTCCTGCACCCATGCATGGGCGCATATGAGACCTGCCTAAATGAATGGGAGCCGTGCAACGTAGCACCCGCCGCCAGCAACATACCTGCGGGAAAATGGTTGCGTACCTACATCCTCCCATTTTTAAATGAGCCAACTCCTACAGATGCAAGAACAAGCAGCTCTGTCCCGTCAGCCTTCCTGCTACCCAGGGAAGGATCCCTTCCAAGCATCCTCCCGTCTCGGCGTTGTTTGTCAGCTGAGCGCTTACCCACGGCATGCAACCCCCATTTGCAGTGATGCCGAAGTACTTTGCGACAGGGCAAGGGGCAGAGACCTGCAGCTGCCTCCAGACTACCATCAGCACAATTTACTCCTCACCGTGGGCAGCTTTAGTCCCCACGCAGGGTGCGATGGGGAGCGAAAACAGCCCCGGGGAGGCACAAACTGGGAAGAAGCAAAGGAGATGGCAAGGGACTCGTTGAACTCTGCTCGAAATGTGACCTAATTCTTGCAAACGCCCTGTTCCCTCGCAAAGACGTCTAGGAAGGAGTTTGCCAGATGGCGAAAGGAGAAGATGAATAAATCCGATACGGCACATCTGCAGCTGCAGAGAGCAAACGGCATCCGTGCGTGGCTGGACCGAAAAGGCATCGCTTTGGGGCAGAGCTTGGCAAAGAAAGCAGACACAAGCAAATCAAAACCCCAAAGGTTTCTATTACAGCCGCCCCGTGAAGAGATCTGAGACCCCAGCTGGGTAAAAACAGGCGAGAGGGGACTGGAATTAAATAAAAGCAGGGACAGCTCAGCCACGATGTGATTCAAACTGCATCAGTCCCAGCTGGATGCCAGCACTGCAGCGTGCTTGGACAAGGCAGAAGTGCTAATAAGGGACAGAAGATCATTAAAAAGAAAATTGTGTAGCCAGATAAAAGAATGTGAAAGAAAGCAAAGGCAGAGAGTAAGAAAACAGTGAAAGGCAACGGAAAGGGAGATACAGGGAGAGGTGGTGAAGGTTAAAGCTTTAAGCCATTGCACCAAAAAGGGAGCACAAAGTGGGCAAGACTCCATGGGAAATTTTAATGGGGGCAAGCAGGGTAAAATAAAAACCTCACAGCTGATGCAGAGCAAAAAAAAAGCAGGCAGGCAATGAAATGTTCCATGAAATCACCTTCATCCCCGCATTGGAGAGGGGGTGACAGCTGCATGATCGGCCAGGAGAGGTACAGGCAGCCCCTGCCCTGCCCACAGGTACCTTAGGGCTCTGCCATTAATATTGCCCCTTGGGAGCCAGGCAAAATTATATCTTCAAATCCTGGGAGCTGCCCCTTTTTATTTCTGCAGCCATCATTCTTTGCACAACTGCAGTGCTTCTCAGCTAAAGAAATTGCCATCTTTTTCCCAGGCCCTTTTAAGGGGAGCTGGTGCAGGCGGAGGAAGGGCATAGCAAAAAAAAAAACAAAACAAAAACCCCAAACCAAACAAAAAACTTCCCAGAGGTTTGATTTTGGGGTTTTTTTTCCCCTTCCATCAAGCTGCCATTGAGCAGTGAGTGGAGCAAGGGCACATCTCGGTGGCAGAGGGAGGAATGTCACCTCCCCAGCCCTGCGGCTGGGCTCGCCCTTGCTGTTCATACCCATGTCACCTATTAAAATAAGCGGCATTTATTTGGGGATTGGTTGATCTTCAATACCTGGAGCTGGAAGAAATGTCTCTGACTGACGGTGAGGTTACTGGGGACACGAAGCTGCGAGGGATGGGCAGGAGCAGATGTGGTGGGTAGTTTCATCTGAAAAGACAGAGGGAAGATTAGTTCGTCATCTTGACACCTTAACATCGAACTCTTCGCTTTTTAAATTAGGTTTGGGAAGTGTCATTGTTCATATTGATATTTACTTTTTCTTCTTCCCCATATTTATCACCCGTTACAATTTTTACCTGCTGTTACCTTCCTCCCCAGCACTCCAGCTCTGACTCTCTTTCCTGAGCAAACATTTATGATTTCTGCTAATTTTCAGCCTCCCACTCAATCCTAAAAGTTGCATTTTGTCAAAACTCATACTTTGGGCCGGGGGACAAGAGCAAATTCAAAACCTGATATTTACTGACCTTTAGCAATAGAAATACAGCTCTGATGTGCTGCAAGCCAGCATCTCCCCAAGCTCTGCAGAAGCGACCTTGGATGGTGAAGCATTTCAGCCTGCTCTGTAAATCCATGCCCACGAAGGAGAATGCTTTGGGAGGGCTGTGAGAAGCTGCTGTTGGGTTTTTGAGGAGCAGCCTTCCCACCTGAGAGCTTGCACAAGGGATTTGTGGTGTTAAATGGGAGAAGAGAGGCAGTAATTGGGTGGGGGGAGTCCTCGTGGATGCAGGGACAAGGGTTGTGGGATGCTGCTGCTGCCCTGGCCTTGGGGACCAGCCATCCCATGGCACGGCCAGACCCGTCTCAGGTGTACAGGAATGTCTTAGGTGTACAAAAATGAACCCCAGGAAAAACTTGGGAACACTAGGTGGTGCTGAGGGCTCGCAGAAAGGCACCCACGCCACTGCCAAGGGATGCTCAGGGGTGCGAGGGTGCAGGCCTGGGGGACGGGGGGGGGCTGCGTCCCCATTTGGGGGCTGGCTTTCCACTAGTGGAGCCCAGTTGCCAGCCAGCCCCACGCTGCCGGCGAGAAGCTCCTTGTGTCACTTTGTCACAGCCCTCCGTCTGCTAAAGGCACTTCGCAGCAGCTGGGCTGTAGCACTGGTTTTAGAAAGACCAGCTCTAACCTGGTTCTTCTCCCTCCTTTTCTAGGGTTGTACCGGACATCACATCCCTGTTTTACCAATGGGGAAACTGAGGCACAAGGTGAGGCGTTACACGGGGCAGTTTCCATCCCCACCCGCTGTCCCAACCCACCTGGCAGCATCGCTTTTCCAGCGAAGAGGTAGCATTGCCTTTTGGCGAGCCCTAAAACAAATGCGAAGGGGTTCAAACCATCTTTAAAAAAAAAAAAAAAAAGGATTGCAGCGAAGTGCCTCTTTTCAGCCCCCGATCTCTGGTGCTGCAAATTTTGCATGCACCGATGAGTTTTCCAACACCCTTAGCCACCTCTGTGAGAAACGAGGGGGCTGCTAATTAGGGTGAAACCCATGTGGGGCTGCTCCCCCCCTCTCCCCCAGCCCCCTTCGCCCACCGCCTCCCATCCCTCCCGCCACCCGTGGGCTCCGGTTACGCCGCGGGTCTGTAAACAGCGTCTAAAATAATTGCGCAGTTGTCACCGTCAGGGAGGGGAAGGGGGGGGGGACGACGACTATTTTAAAACTCCCGGCTTAGCCCAAAGGGCCGAGGGGATTGTGGCACGGCCCAGCTGTCCCCGCCGAGCGCGGGCGGATGCTTCAAAGTACCAGGCGGGATGCCTCAGCGCCAGCCTGTCCTCGCTGTTTCGGCCAAGGAAGGGAGCCAGGCTGGCCGGGGACGAGCTAATGGTGTTTTGACGTGTTGTTTCAAGAGCAATCGCTGGAGCTCTGGAGATGCGGGGAGCAGCTGGAAGGGACCTGGGGTGATGGAGGGAGGATGGGTGAGAGGTGGGGGGGGTAAGAGGGAGGTTGGGAGAAGGATGCAGACGTGGCAAGGTTGCGCATCCCGTTTGACTTTAGAAACTGGGGGGAAAAAACCAAAGCGAAGGGATGCTGCAGTGCCTCTGCTCAGGTGCTGCAAGCCCTGGATGGTTGCAGGCACAGAGACACGAGCCCAAAGGGAAGCACATCTCACCGTAGCTTTTCTCCTTGTCCCGTGCCACTTCTGACAGCGACGCAGCCGGTATCTCCTCTCCCTGGGGGAAAACTCAAGAGTCTGGAGGAAAAGGGAAACACATCTCCTAATCCCACAGGACTACCAAACTTTGACTGTGCCTTGGTCATCGAGGCAGGGCTTCCCCATAGCTCGAGGCCAAAAGACAATCCTTTTTATGCTGCCTATAGTGTAAAAGCTGGTGATGAAAGCGTTATTGGTGAAGGAAAACCCAACCTGTCATTCCCTTTGGTTACTGTGAGGCTGGATGGCCGGGAGAAGACAAGGATGCTGTCTTCATCTTGGCCTTTCGCTTGTACTCTTGCTCTGCCTGCACGCAAACAGGATTGCTGCTCCTGAGGGTCACCTATTGCTGAGCCTGGTGCAAAGGGGATGCTCAGCTGGGGCGACTCTTCCAGGCTCTCCGCTTTATTTTGCATCATTTCTCCACAAACCATTAAAGCATGCTGCCTGCATGCTTCCCACAATTAGATTTCCAGGGATTGTGCATCCATCCCGGTGACCTTCCTGTCCCCTACATGGTCCCACTGCCTTGGCCATTGAGGTGAAATTACCCCCTGAGTCAACCACCCCAGGAGATGAACAGCCTAATAAATAATAGACCCTCTTGTCCATATGCTTCTTGTTCCTCCAAATAACCCTCCCTTCCCTTTCCCACAAATACTGGGCACTAGTTAGCCCTGAACTTTGATTTTGGGTGGAAAAAAAACAAACATCGTTAGCATGCTGATCAATTGGGCATTGCCACTTTTTGCAGCTCTCACTCATCGCTCACCTCATGCCTGCACAATGTGGGGGTTACACATGAGGATGGAGTTAGCTCTTCCACCACCACACGAATTAAGAGAAGTGTGATGAAGGAAAGCAGTATTTCGTCGCACCCCCTCTTGCGGTGCGGACGCCCATCCGTCTCACACCTCGGTTCCGTCAGATATACCCACCCGGCTGGACCAAGCCACGCACGGGCAGACGTGCGGGATGCTTTCGGCCTTGCACCCAGTAGGAATGACTTCCCAAAAGCCATCTCTCCTCCTTCCATGAATAATCAACTATTTAAGGTCTCATGCAAAGACTGTCGAGGGTTTTCCCGCACGTCCTGTACAACAGGCATATCTGGATAACCATGATGTGTTATCCTGACCTTTTGGTTAAATGGGGGGAGGTTTTGCAAACCGAAACGGGGCTTTACCTAAAGCCAGGACAAACCATTTAGGAACTGCACGCCCATCTCGGAGAGGCTGAAGGCTCGGACCCCTTGCAAGGTGAACCCAGAGCGATTCCCAGCGCCAGGCAAGAGCCGTCTTTCAGCAGCTGCGAGCCATCTATTAGAGGGCTTTGAATGCTTCTGCAAAAGCCGAGACTGGGGGACGGAGGCGGAGGAGGCAGACAAATGTGAAAAAAAAAAAAAAAAATTGTGTTAATTACGGGTCCATTTGTATGACACGAAGCTGCCCCGGTCCGTCATCTCGTCCCCCCGAGCCGCGGTTTGTCGGGTCTTAGGCTTTCATGCCGGGGTCCCAGTGGGACCCGTGTTTCTCCACATCACCATAGGGACGGCAGCTGCAGCTGACTTCTCCCGTTAGAAGGGACCGCCGGCGCTCCAGAAACCATTTCGGCAGCATTTGTCGCAACGGCTTCTGCTAATCTCTCTTTCATTTGTAATTATTTTCTCGCCCAGGCGCTCCGACACCAGAGCCACCCTTCCAACCCGCCCCTGCAGCCGCACGGGAGCATCATCGGCCGCACTTGGGGTTGTCGTGGTGAGATAAAAAAGGATGCGGGGGCAGAAGAAGAGACGGTCTTGCGAGGAGGATGGTGGGCTTCAAACAGGCTGGGGCTCCTCCGAAGGCGATTGAAGTGGGCCGAGGGATGGAGCCAGCAGCCTTTGAGACAGCCCGCGCCATCTCGGCCAAGAATAATTGAACAACTATTTTATCTGGTGAACCAACAGCTGTAGGGAACAGGCGATTTCCAGAGGATTAGGGGAGAGCTGTGAAAGGGAGCTCCCACGGGAAGCCTAAAACCCTCATCTTGAATTCGACTGGCCAAGAACACATGTTGGAGCCTTTGACTTACTTTTTAAGCAACTTTTCTCCCCCCACCCCCTTTTTATCCCAACTACTCCGCAAACCAAAAAAGTTTAAGTTGTTGAAGCACAAGGCAGGAAAAATAGGGTCCACGGGAGAAAGACAAATTATTTAGTGGCAGCTGATTTCTAAATGGGCTTTTCCTATTTTATTTTGATCTAATCCTGGCAGTAGTAGTATAAATTTTTTCCCCAGCACTTCCGTTCGTTAGGTTTTAAGTTCATAGCAGTCACCAGCAAGGCAAGGAAGCCAGAGAGATGCCTTGTCAAGCAAAGCTTGACACCACAATGTGAAGCTGGGATATGCTTTACCTTTGCAGCCACTTCACATTGCAGCCTCTTCTTCCCCTGCCATGGCACAAACACCCAAAACAAACACTCTACACCCAGCTGCTGTTTTGCCCGGGGTAACGTCAAAGCAGATCTAATCCCAAACCCCTCAGTTTTTGATTGCATGTGAATAGATACAATTAAAGATGAAGATAAGGTGCCTCGGGAGTGGGTTGCAGCTCAGCTGTGGAAACTGCTTCTACGTCTTGTCCCACGGAGTGCTCCAACCTCGACCTGAAGGATCATGTCTGGGAGAGATCATCCCGGCTGTGCCCCGCACCTCCCTTCCCCAAAGGCAGATGCTGCACCACCTCTGAACCAGTCCCTCCTAAAGCCTTCCTGCAAAACTGTTGGCTTTTGCTCAGACACAGATTACAGCTTTTTCTGGCATTGTTTGCAAGGTCAGGAGCCTTCGGGAGCCAGGGCTTACATTGCTCAAAAGTCAAGTGACACAGAGGTGGCACTGTGGAGTTGGAGATGCTCAGGGAAAGCCTCCAGCACCCACTATACCCTCTCTCAAAACACCCGCAGACCACCTCAAAACCATCTCAATCCATCCATAAACCACTTCAAAACCATCTCAATCCACCTGCAGACACCCACAGAGGAGTGAAACCCTGTGAGCATCACCAGGGATGAGCTCACCCTGGCAAGAGAGACGTGTCTATAAGAGCTGGGAGGAGCTGCTGGCTTGACCTCCCTCTCTCTCCCTTCACTGCAGAGCAAATGCAACCAGCTTTGCTCAAACATCTCATTTGCAAACAGCCGCATGAGATAAAACCCCTTTTCCCAGCCATCGGCAGGCTCTGGCCACCCATGTGGCCAGGCACAGCAGACCCCCGCAAACCCAACGCCAAAATCATATACATGTATTCACCCCCAAAACAGCTCAAGTTTGAGGTTCTCCCTGTTCTCCATGCAACATGAAACAGTGCCTTAGCCTAAACCACCCCGTATTTAAAGATGGAGATCTGGTGGTGTCAACACACTGGTCACCGCAAGTTTCTTCCTAGCCCTGGTCTGCAGGAGATGAGAGGACAGAGGTGGTGGAAAGCGCTAAGCTCAGTGGCACCCTCCCTTCCCTTCACACCAGCTCCAGATCTGTCCTCAGACTTAATTTGGGTCAAGAGAGAGAGACAGAGTTAATGATCTAATCACTATTTTTAGAAAACTAGTCCTCTGTTGAGTATGTATTTGGCAATCCCTACAGCTGCATCACCAGCTATGAAACCTTTGGGGATGGGTTTTGCCTAAGTCCAGTCACTCAGCAAGAAAATAAACTTTTAAGCCCTTCCCTTGCTGGTACAAAACTGTTCTTTACTGCCTTTTCACCAGAGCATTATCCAGGCTAGTTTTAAATTCATAGGCAGTGAGAGCTCCCTGTAAAATTATGGCAATTTCTAATTTTTTTTATTGTAGAGGGAAAAAATGTGACAATTTCTGAAGGCGAGATTTGCTGGGGGTTATTAAACCCAGTGGTCTGGGGGCAAGTTTCAGTTTAGGGAGGTTATAAAACACTGACTGCTGAAAGCCGTACAATTTACCAGAAAAAAAAAAAAAAAAAAAGATTGCTCTGTGCCATATATCTCAAGGATGCACAGCTCAAAATTGTCCTTTTCTTGCTCTCCTTCCCTGGCATTCAGTGAATCTGCGGTTTCTGCTGGATCCCAGCTTGTAGGAAGAAGGGGTGAGTGTGGAGGGGCTGAAGACCCTCAAAGCCTTGGATGAGTCACTCAGCATCTAAAAACATTATTGTCAGCTTCTAGATTTGGTGGGTGAGGGAGAGGTGATTCCTAGAGAAAGCCAAGTTCAAGGCAGTTCTAGCAGACTTCAGCACATAAACCACAGTTCAAGTAGAAAAAAGGGGGGGAAAACCCCCACCTTTTAAATTATGGGCTGACGAGAACTTAACAAAAGGAGTCTCATTTGTTGGTTTGGGTTTTTTTTTTTTAAAGTACCATTCAATCATTCCACTCACTGGAGAGACCTTAAATTGAATCTCAGCCCTAGAAAATGCATTACTTACTGCTGAATTGATGTCACTGCCAAAGAATTTTCTCTCGGCTTAAGCTGTCTGCAGCAACACGCCAGTGGCACGTTCAAGATGCTTCCCTATTTGTGGAGCGAAATTCCCTGTGTTGGTTCTTCACTTTTGCCCTTTCTCCCCATTTTTATTTAATTCCTTTTCGGGGGTGGGATGTGCCACTGGAGCTGAGCGGACTGAATGAAGCCGATTTCTGCGGTCAATGGGAAACACTCATGCATCCCACCTGTGTTTCGCCCACAGCGTCGAGGATTCACCTCCAGATCCACCGTGGGCATCGCTACATCTTCCCTCTAACCTACCACCCATTGCATGAGCTGGGTTTAGACAAGCATTAAAATCACAATGAAGAGGCAACATCTACCAGGGGTTTGATCTGGAGCTTCTGCAACCCAGGAGCTGTTTGTCTCTTGAGTTTCGAGGCGGGTATATCAGTGACAAACACATTATCAGTCACGGAGCCGTATCACTATGGCTGGCACAGAGGTGCAGACCTTGTTTGCATTGCCAGGCTGCAGTTCCCAGGACACGCCAGCTGTAGGGTGCGATCGCTGGAGCTCCTCTACAAAGGTGGCTGCTCCAGGTCACTGCTTAGGCACGCTGGCATGATGTCTTGCATTGCAATATCATCATCTGCAGTATATTACAGGGCCGTTAGATGTCTCCGTGTGCTGCGGTGGGAGCTGGGATGGCATCGTACCTGGTAACAAACAGAGACAAAGTTGGGACTCGAGCACGGCAGGAGTCTAGCTGGCTGCATCCCACACTCTTTTCTGGTCCAGAAGGACATAAACTCACTTAACACATAACATTAAAGCTTTGTGGAGGAGCCAACAAGTCTGCAATACATAAAACATATATATGTGCATGGTAGGGCCAGCTCTTTGGGCAGACTGATATTCTCTAAAGTCTTCAGTTTAAAGCATCCTCAGCTTTGTTTGGGCTTCAGTAGAAATTAAGCATTCTCATTATTTAACAAGCCCAAATCTTAATTTCTTTGTTTCTCACTGCAGATTTTTCCTGCCTTCCCATTCTGGTACCCAAACCACAGTAGTGTCCCTTGCTTTTACCTTCCCCCTCTGTTTTCTGCCAAAAGGCAGGCAAAAAGGTAGCCAGGACTCTACTCACTGCTAGTTTTTCCTTATCCCTTGAGACTCATTACCTGCTTTTCTTCTTGACAGAGCTTTCAAATCAGGACTTTTCCACATTTCCACACAGGTTATTTGTTTCTGTGGCTTAATGGCTTTGCTTTTTCCCCTTTTGCACAAAGCGAGCAGAGAAGAGCTCTTTACCATTTGAGTGCAAAACCGTCTCGATCTTTTGGGCATCAGCTTCATCCAAGCACCGATTTCATTTAAAAAAAAAATAGAAATCAGCAGGTGCTTATCTGGAACTTCATGCTGCCAAGTTTACCAGACAGGCAAAATTGCCACAACCCCACAATTTGCCTACTAGGGATGAGGGAGCTGTATGAACCCAGTGTGGGAACCAGAACCTTTCTGATTATTAAAATTAATTAATTAACTTCAACATACGGAAAAAAGGAGGTCGAGAAACATTTGCCCCGAGAGATCCCACGAAGCGGTACAGAGCCACTCAATTACCTTTCCAAGTACTTTCAGCTTACTGAGATCTGGAAAACACAAAGACGGGGGGGTCACTCATAATGCTATTTGGGTTTTTTATAGCACCCCTCTTACCCACCCCTGATTGACCTTTACTAGGACCCATCGGATATGTCTTGACTCGGGTCGTTTTCCAAACCTCCTGAGCCCCAAAGCCTTGTAGTTCATGGCCATTAAACAGGCTCAGCATGGAGGTACCCACATGAGTGCCAAGGGAGAAGCTCTGAAGAGCAAATATGCAAAAAAACATAAAGGAAACTACATCCTAATGAAATCAGTAGGATTTACGATTGCGCCGGCATGTAAGCACCTGGTATCTGGCCCTGAATACGTATTTTAAGTACCATGCTGAATATAGGAAATGTGCTGAAGCATTTCTATTGTGCCCTAGGCTCTTTTTATGGGTTCATTGCCTGAAGCCAGATCAATAAAATTGTGCAGTAAGGGGCTCTCAACCTACTTTTGAGAATGCTGCTTGAAGCCAGGCCTTTGCAAACCTTTCTTCCCATCTCTAAGGAGGACAAATGCAGCTAGCCAGCATTTTTGCCAACGCTTTCCCTCCCATCTTATTTCACAATCCTTCTGTCTCCCTCCTATCATCCTCCCTCCCTGCACGTACAATTGCTGATGTCTTCCCAACCAGATGCACACCTGCAGGAAAAGTTGGCATCTTCTCCTTCCAAGCTGTCATAGAGTCAAATAGTTTATGAGTCTATTGATGACAGATAAATTAATTGCAGAAAATATGAATGACTTAATATTTTGTGTGCTAATATCTTTTTTTTTTCCTTCTTTAAAATCCACGTCACAGTATAAGATATGTCTCAGGCTATTTGGGTTGTGTTCAGATTCCCATGTCTCACCATCTACTTAAGGTGGCAGAAGATACCCTGTGGCTTGTGAGCTCCTGGATTCGATGTTTTAAGCATGCAGGACAACTTTTCTAGAAAGGTGCTTAACGAATTTAACACAGCCTGGATTAAGGATGGAAGTAGCAGGGACTTTCGGGGAAGATTTTCACTGGCTGTGAAAGCATGCCCAAATCCCACAGCACTCACCGGTACCCAGATTCATCCCACCCTGCTTAACCTCAGGGCTTAGGCTCTCTTTGTACACATCAGACAGAGAGGAGGAAATTCAAACAACCCCGATCATCTTTGGCAGCAGCAGTCTTTCTTCGGTGGCTGCATCGAGGGGCAAAAAAAGCTTTTAAATGCTGAGCCCTATATAAAACATGGGAGAATCCACGGCTTTTATCGCTCATCCCCCTGTGACACTCTCCCATGATGGATGACATGAGCGTGTAATTGCTCCACGACTGGGTCTCTAGTTCAAGCCACAGAGAGTCACAGGGATTTGTCAGGTTTTGGTTCATCCCCCATCATTGGGCCAGTGCTTGCAGACTCAGAAGGAGTGCAGATTAAGTATGTAGATGACCTGGATGTGGATTTTGTAAGCCCAGGTTGAATCTGGCCACAGATGCACTGTCATTTATGCACGTATCGATGACTAACCCATTACTACTCAGATAGAGATCTCTAGTCAATATATTATATCATCGCCTGATATCGATCCAACAAGCTTCAATTATCTACTTAGATTTAAATGAATTTCAGTTTGTGGATTGAGGACAATCATCTGTCTGTTTTATGCAACAGAGTAAGCAGCAGGATCGATGAGCAGTCTCGAAAACATGACATCTAAAGGAAGACTGAGTAAGACAGAGTTGCTCAGTCGAGACAAAGGGGGTCGGAGAGGGAGGAATAATTAAAGCCATGCAAAAATATTTAAGTGAGGTAGTGAAATAGCGTCTGTTCACTCTCAATAGGATGAGTAAGGAATGAACTGGAACAAAGGGGTTCAGGCCGACCTTTAGGAAACAGCTAAATTTAATGAGAAACCAGAAGAGATTCCTTACAGAAATACAGAATTTGAGTCACTGCTGGTTCTGAAGGACAGGATAGAGAAAAGTGTCAAACATGGATTAGACAGAGTTGTCTCCGCCCTTGCACCTTGAGGGGGGCAGGTAGGTTAGGGGGTGTTTCAAGGTTACTCTCTAGACTTGCTGGAAGACATTTGGGCACAATACTGTCAATATTGGGACTGAAGTGGATGTTTATAGCTAGACGTGTACTTAGCAGCGCAAGATCTGCAGAGCAGTTAAAGTCAATGGCAGATATTACAAGAGCAGCCCTCCTCTTTTAATCAGTCATTAAAGTGGGATAATGCAGTAGGCATGCTGCCTAGAAGTAAGAGCTGGATTAAGACTGGTTACATTGACTCTGCCCCCAAATCTTTACTTGACTTTAGAAGTTCTGAAACCGAATGACCTACATAACAGAAACACAGCTATGTGTTTGGTCTGTAAGCTTCATTCCTTATTCGAGATGAATGAGGTCACCCTACCATTTGCATCGCACCCATTAGGGATGGGATGCTTTAGGAGCAGCCAGAAGATGAGATTGCTGCTCCCACACACCGAGACAAGATCGTTGAGTCCGTGGTGCTACTCAAAGACGGGCTCTGCTGTCTGAGATCATCGACAACTCTGTTATTGGTGGGTTTCCCCCAAATTCTGACACCGATTCCTATGGCCCCTGTTAAACCACTTCATTTCCACTTTCCAGATTGGAGGCGCATTATAAAGCACAGCATGACCAGCTCCTGGGCCAGGCAGCATTTTAGCAACACTATCTGGGACGAAAGTAATGTCATCGCTCTGCATTTGCAATAGATTTTTGCTCAGTGTGGTAATGCACCACGGGTGAATTCCACAATTTTGTTGCAATGACTGTTAATCGGGTCTGCACTTTTCCAGGGGAATAATTGTTTAAATGAGAAGGAGCAGGTTCCTCCCCACTTGCTATTTAGCCTCTAGGACGTCAACAGAAAACAAGCCCCAAGTGGCAGAGGCCATAGCACAAGCCAAGCAACCATAGCAAGGTCTCTGACCCGCTTCTAGGGAGGACAATTTGTTCTGGTAGAAACATACTGACCTTAGGGGTGTTTGTTGTGGTTTATGCTGGGGTGATCTGGAGGAAAATATGAGTTCCTGCCTTTAGAGCCATTCCACCTTAATGTAAAATAAATAAAGAAAAGCTTTGAAATTGGATGAGAACAAAGCCAATGGAAGAGGATCTGGAGAACTGTGCTGTAGAAGACACCCTTGCTATAAAAGTGACTTTTGATAATCGCTGGAAAAGTGCCGGAGTGTATTTTGGGAGAGAGAGAAAAAAAATAAAAATTAATCTATGACCTAATGTTTCTGGAACCCATCCACCAACCTGGGTGCCCTGTGGCTGTTTAATTTTTTTATCTGCCTTTCCAACAGGCATTTCACAATCTGGATTGGTTTGTGTGCAAGGCAGAAAGAGCGAGGCTGCGCCCTTTCAAGGGCCCTCTCTGGTCTCTGCCTTGAATAGCTCTTATTCAGGTGAAGAGCAGATAACACCTCTACAGCCAGTTCATCATCAACTGTAACAACCTGAAGACCTCATTAGAATGGAGTCATGAAGAAGGGCGATAATTAAATTGAGATGTAATTAGGCAGATGCTCTGTAGTTTTACTGCTACTACTCTAACTGCTATTGCTACTACTGTAAAACAGCAATAAAAGAAGAAAAATTCCAAAGGCAAAGTATGAGTAATGAGTAAATGCAGTTATTTATGCTAGCATATGTCATTTCTGCTACGTTTTAACAGATAAATATATCCGGGACAATTCTATGAAGTCTGTGTCTTGGTGAAGTTTCCTAGACCTGTTTTCCTGTGGGGAATGATGCTGTGATCTCTCGGCTCCTACCGGGAAATGCTGCAGTCTCTGTGCGTTACGTGGTGCAGGATCATGATCCAAGTCTCTTGAGGACACAAAACGAAGCCGGGTTAGCAGTAAGATGTAAGTGGTAAGAGATAAAGTAATTAATTAACCACTGGATCAAGAGTTCATGTAACGCAAGGTATTTTTGCCAGTTTTCCAGACAAGTCTTCTCTTCAAATGTGGTATTATAAATGAACCCAAAGCTATTGGCTTAATGTAGGAATTAATATTTTTTCTTGCTGGACTGGGCTTAGCAAGAAGATGCTCTAGATCATGATTACATTTGCTTCTGGCTGCAAGAACAATGTGACTATATTAACTGCTTACTGCATGCTGGATTGCAAAATCATCTGCAATTTGGGGAGGTTGATGCACTTAGAAAAAAAATAATCTGCGCACTTTTGCTTTCAAAACTTTAAGCTTGTCTGACTGCTGTTGGCCAAGAAATATCTATAAACTGGTGGTCCAAGTAACTACCTTGCTTATAACCTACTGGTCCAAATGCCTGCTTCTGTGCTGTCCGAGTGCCCTGTTTGTAGGAGGGAGAGCGACCCATCCCAGGCTATGACCGCTTTCGCCCTCTTTGCCCTGGAAAAGGGCATGCATGTCCCTAACACATCCCTGCTATAGGATGAGGACTGTGCTTGAATTCATCCTATGTGATAGATCATAGAATTGTAGAATCATAGAATGTTTTAGGTTGGAAGAGACCTGAAAGATCACCTCGTTCCAACCCCCCTGCCATGGGCAGGGACACCTTCCACTAGACCAGGTTGCTCCAAGCCCCATCCAACCTGGCCTTGAACACTGCCAAGGATGGGGCGGCCACAACCTCTCTGGGCAACCTGTCCCAGTGCCTCACCACCCTCACAGTGAAGAATTTGTTCCTAATATCTAATCCAAACCTACCCGCTTTCAGTTTAACGCCATTACCCCTTGTCCTATCACTATACACCCTTTTAAAAAGTCTCTCTCCAGCTTTCTCTTAGGCCCCCTTTAGGTACTGGAAAGTTATATAGGCTATAAGGTCTCTCCAGAACCTTCTCTTCTCCAGGCTGAACAACCCCAACCCTTTCAGCCCTCTGATCATCTTCATGGCCCTCCTCTGGACTCACTCCAACGGGACCATGTCCTTAGATGTTTCTACCATCACATCTGTGCTCTGCCCCAGCCTCAGCCCCTCCTGATTTAGCTTTGCGGAGATGTCTCAAGGTGAAACTCTGCTGCAGGGACAGGGGCGTAACGTGGCTGACGGGGGTTTGGTGCGTGGGGTGACACGAAGCATCTTTAACGCCTGGTGCCGGGGCTGCTCTGGGATTCCCGTGGGGCTGGGAGACACTGGGACCATCCAGCTGAATTTGTGGCAAGCCTCTCAGGGGTGCTGAGCTTCAGGACCTGATCTCTAGACGTCTGTGAGAGTTTGGTCCGGACATGTGCAGAGGTAGTTTGAAGCATGAATCTTTACCTCGTAACCTCCCAGCCTCCCCCATCATGCCCTTTCGGCTCAGACTCTAGCTGTGCCATGTGAGCCCACATTTTCCATTTGATTTTACAGCCTGTAGGGCTGTTTGTACAAGATCGGCCGGTAGGGATGTTAGCAGATTACGAATCAAAGGGAAGGAATTTGCTCCAGAAAATGCAATGGCAGTGATGGCTCCCACTGAAGCCTTCATCAGACGTAATTAAACAAAGCTTCATATTAGGAAAATGCTTGTACTTGCTAGCTCCCCTAGGCAGAACTGGCTCTTGTTTCCCCATCAGTTAACCCTTTCAGGCACAATCTGTGCATGAACAAGCATTGAATCCCCCTCCCAGGAAAGCAAAGCAAGCTGCTGTCCTCAGCCCAGACAGGGCAGCAAGTTCTCCCCTTCGGTGTCCCACGTGAAACGGCTCATCAGTTAATGCAACACCACAGGAGCCTGAAATAGCAGCTTTCATGCCACTTTTCAGCTCCGTGACACCAGTGAAGCAACAGAAGCAATGCCCATTCCAGCCACCATCAGTGGCTACTACCATAAGAGACATTAGACCCCAAAAGCCTAACTCTCTGCAGTCCACGGAAAGGAGCCAGGAGATGAACTACTAGGTGCAAAAGTCATATTTTCCAGCTTACCGGCTATTGCAGTTTCTCTCTGCAGTTCCACATTTTTCCCCATTAAATGGGGGCAGTAGCTCATTGCTAGAGCAAGCTGTTCTCCTCAACCATGCGCTCAAGGGGAAGGTAGAAGCTTCAGGCAAAGCATTGCTGTTGTGAGAGAGGCAGGAGCACTCGGGGATGATTTATGAATGTCGTGTGCTCTCCTGGTGAATGGGATGCTCAGCATCTGCACCCAGCTGAGAGGGAAAATAAGCTGCAAGAAAACATGATGTCTCAAAGTCACCCTGCAGCAAACACTTGAGGGTTGTCAGAGATAGCTTTAAGGGCTTCCCATTTCCCTCACCAACCAGCAAAGTTTGGGGCAAAAAGGGTGAAAGTTGGAGGATACAGAAGATCAAAAGGATGATAGCATTTACAAAAGAAGAGCGGGGACCAGAGATGCTTTGGGGAGCAGGCTGGGACCAGGGTAGCCCTGGAGCATCAAAAGAAGTTGATAGGCAGCGAGAGCAAGTCATTTTTCCTCCTTTCTCTAAACATTTCTCTTAAATGTGCTTATTGGTAAATAAATTTACCTTCCTGCCAGTGTTCCTCGCTGGTGATGGATCTGGTAGCACCAGGGCACACATTGGGTTGCTGTGGTATAGGACCAGGGCTAAGAGCAGGAGAACTAAGCAGCAATGGGCTGCAAATGTGAAGCACAAATAGGCCCCAGGTTCAAGCTGGGGCTTGTGAGGGGGATTGGGTTATGTTACTCGAGCAGACTGTCCCTGATAACCCCTGGGGGGGGGGTGGTGGTCCTGCGTTCCTGGCTGAGCCCCCGTGCCCCCAGTTGGGTCCCTGGTGAAGGAGAGGCAGGTTGTGGGTCAGGTCATCGGTGCACGGCCAGCCAACAGAGCAGAAGCAAATCCTTAATTCATTGCAGGCTTGTCTAGGACCTCTGAGTTATTTTGCTTTACCCCCCTCCACAATTCAGCTACTTTTTGTAAACTGGTGGCGCAAAAGCATTTTCAGTCTAAGAACCATTTTGCCTTTTGCCTGAGTCTGCACGTAGCGTTTCCAAAATTTTTCTATTTAATACTCACCTGGTGCTTCCTTGGAGCCGGTGGGCAAACTACAGTCCCTTTTGCGTTCATTGCTGCATTTTTAGCACGTCTCGGAGGCGATGGGGCATCATAGCGACAGAGAAAATGGGGAAATTTTCCCTTTTCGGCAGTGCCACTGACTTACTGTGTGGTCTGGGGCAAACCACGTAACCTCTCTGTGACTCTATTTACCAGTCTACACACCAACGAGCACAGCATTTACCTCATCAGAGGTTGAGAGGCTTAATTATTCCCAGACGGATGGATGCTGCCTAAGCGCAAAGTGTTACGATGACTAAATCTTCCTGGAGGTGCCTCTAATATCTCTGATTAGTTTGTTTATCCCCCAGATTCTGTACCATGGGCATGACAAAGATTACAAGGAGCGTGTTTAAGCAGGGGCACGAATGCCGTGCCAGATACCTCCAGGTCAGAGGGAAACAGATGATGGAAAACCAATTAATTTTTTACAGCAAGAGAAATAGCTACAGGATTAAGAAACATTAATTATTTATTGAACTGCTGCCTTTGCAGAAAAAAGAGTTTATACGTATCTATATCTATATATAAAATAATCACTCACTGTACACAACAGGATGACAACTTTGGTAATCTGAGTTCCTGTTTTGATGCTGCTCGTTTCTCAGAGGTCAATTAAAATAATAACAGCAAAAATACTTAGGAGCCTCAGGAAGAAGAAACTATGACAGTAATGTCACGGGTTTGAGTTATTGAATGTTGAGCTCATGGTGCACGGAGCCTAGCCCTGATCTCCCTGGTGCGAATTGCTGTATTTCTCTATGTCTAAGTAAAGTCAATTCATTTTAAGACCTGATCTGCCCTGAGATTCAGACAAGCTCCAAGCATCAGTGATAGGGAAAAGCTACGGCCGCAACACAGACGCTGGCCCTGCACACCTCTCTATCCCAGAGAAAGGACGCAAATGCAGGATTAAATGTATTTGCTGAAGCCTTCCTGTTGGTAATGCACTAAACCTCGGTAATACAGCAGTGCAAAAACCTGATCGCCTCTGATTCCCTTTCTGGATGTACCTTGAGATACCGCTGGTGTCTGCTACAGACCTGTGCTGAGGACCTTGTGCTGCTCCGGTTCATGGCACAGGCGAGGTCTTCTCATTGCTGGGCAAGAACTTGCATTTTTTGTGAGCTTTGATTGTGGGAAACTTGTATTTGGCGTCAACGTTCTTGAGAGAGGCGCCTCATTTCCCTCACATGCGTAGATGGACACACACACGCTTCACTGGCATTCAAACGAAGGACACTCAGGCAAAACAACTGTTTCCTGTTTTGCCTGGAAATCAGAAAAAAAAAGCAAGAAACAATTTTGAACAAGCAGAGAAGCTGGAAACCGAGTACTGTAACTGAACGAGTCTTTAGCTGGACTTGAGGAGGACACCAAGGCTCTTGCTGTGGGATCAGTGGGATCTCCTGGTCCCCTGCGCGATGCTTTGCGGATCCTGAGCTTACAGCCCTTGTCTCTCGTCCCCCTGGGGATAAGGTCCAGGGTCGCTGGATGGGTCCTACCTAATTATCTGCAATGGGATTAGCTGTGCAAGGCAGGTCCTTTGGGACCCTGTTGGTGTCCTTGCCTGGTATATCTAGGTACAATCCCCAAAACGCAGACTCAGAGGGACACGAGGAAAAGCAGAATATGTTTTCATGCAGCTCCAGACTGGAGTTTGCATGCATGCCCCAGGACAAGGGGACCTCCGTGCTCCATCAGTGGTGGAACATTTCCCACGAACGGCCCCGTCTGGAGGAGACCGAGCAGCGGAGCCAAGCCGGGGCCGTCACGGCAGCGACTGGGAACAAGACAGAGGCGAACAGCAAGCCCATACAGGCCTCCAGCGAGCGCACCCAAGCACGTTTCATCTGCGGAGGGGCCCTTACCCATTAGGGCCTCTCAGGCTATGTGGCAAGATTTCTTTTATCCAGGTGGCTGGTGGATTCGGAGGCTTTTCCCCACCGGAGCTATTCTCCATGCAGGAAAGGGATGGGAACGATGCCCCGATGAGAAATGGCAGCTGCGTCCCTTAAAGCTGGGCCTGAACTTAACCCTTGGGTCTAAACAGCTATCGAACTTCTGGGAAGTGAAAAGGGATGTCTTGCAACACATGCAGCCCAGGAGATTGACTGGCAATGGTATTTCACAGCTGGCTCCATCTCAACTAGATTCCTGAGCCCCAACACCCCTTGGCTTCGCACGGCCGGCGCAGCTCTGGCTTTTACCTCCAGCCCTTGGGCCAGGCTTTGTTATTTCTTGCTGCAAGCTCTTCCTTGGATTAGGAGGTTTTTGGAGCGCAGCCTGATCTCGAATGCCTGCTGAGCCCCAGTGTGTTGCGTACGCAGCCTCGAATAGCCAGACTAAGGTTACCTCTTTGGCCCAAACAGCGAGGCAATGGGTGGGACTTTGCATGATCACATCTCGTGGGGGCATGTTAACCAAGTTCAATGTCCAGGGCTGAGCTGTTCACAGATAAATAATTTAGTTGCAGAAAACTGTTTTTTTAATAATGCAAGAGAGGAAAAACTTCAGATTTCCTTGTCTGGGCACCCAATGGGGCCACTTCAGCAAGCTCAGTGCTCAGAAGAGCTCAGGTCTCTGCTGAGACCTGTTTGCTATGTTTTCAACCCCAAATCCCAATCTCTGCATCCTCCCTCACTCGACAACGTCACGGTCCCCAGCCCTGCCCACACACCCCCTGCCACGGGCAGGAGGCTTCTCTGTCTACTGCTCTTTTACTGCCTAAAAGGGCTTAACCGATCCTCCCATTGACCCTGATTATTTTGGCACATGGTAATTTTAGCAGGGTCATTTAATCCAAAAGTGACGCAATCGTTTGTGCAGTCATGTCAGTAATTATCAATACAGAGCAGCAGTAATTATAAACCAGGCACAATAATTATGCACTTTCCCCTCATGATTTGAAATGGCAAAGAACAACTGGGTTTGCTTGCTCAAGCTGAAGCCCACAGCATCTCCAGCTGTTGATGCTGAGGAGGAAGGTTTGGCAATTGGAGCAAAGCTAAACACTTCGGCTAACTTGGCAACAAACTTGGCTCCTGAATTTTATTCCCCATTCTGCCACTCACTTTGGAAATCAGGCCCGTGGTTTTGGCATGGTGACTCTGACCGCAGGAGCTTAGGGTTTCTTTCCTCTCCAATCAGGATGGGCAAAAGCCAAGGAAATGCCCTGAAACTCTTAATCTCTTTTTTTTGGAGCCACACAGAGGTGGTTTGATTTGAGCTTGGTTCAAGTTTGTGGCAAGGTTGCCAGGAGGGGTGGAGGGGGAGAAGATAAACCAGGAGGAATTTCCTATGGCTCTTCTCCATGAATCTTCCTATCTCTGTCTTCATTTCCCTAGCAATTATGCAGCAACAGAGGTTTTTGTCTGAGGGGTTTTTTTTAATCCCAGCAAGCCTCGGCCACTGCCAGGAGCGGGGCTGTCCTGAGCACGCGAGGGATAATGTGACCAATGTATTTTCAAATATGGTCACGATGAGGCAGGGAGCCCACCCATCCCCAAATCAACCAGCCACACCAAGCTCCAAACGTCTCCTGCTAACAATGTTTAGGCAAAGTCCACCCCATGCCATTTACCACAGCCAACAAAAAAGCCAACAAGAAGGTTTTTTTTTTTTATCATCATGAGGCTACTCTGGGTTATCCCAACAGCCACATAAGGCAGTCAAAAGACACCCACTGGACTCTTGGGGAGAGACCAAGAGGAGGCTGTCCCCCATGAGAACAAGGAGGTAAATGTCAAACTATTTCTTCTCCCTACCAAGAAGGATTAATTTCCTAGGTTTCTCCTGCAGGGAGAAGCACGTCAGTCAGAGCAGCCCCGGTCTTGATACAGTGGCACAATCCTGGGGCTTCCAAGGAAAAAGCAAGAGACAAAAGTTTGATTCATAAAAGCTTGGGGAAGGAAGGGGGGGGGCGGGAAGAGATGATAATAATAATAATAATAATAATAAAAAAAATGCCTGGGGGTGATTTCATAACATTAATAGGTAATGTAGTCAATTATGTAGGCTTATTTTATTTCAGCAAAGTGCAGGTGGTGAGCTACATCTCATCGCAGGTGCTTTTCCAATTAGCTGTATGTATTCTAGGTGAATAAATGGCCAAGCGCCAAACCTCCGTGCCACTAGCAACAGACTAATCCAAACTAATCCGGAGGACTCATCTTGCTTCATGTTAAAGCAACTAGAGTCTATTTTATTTATTATCTCTTGAAAGATCTCTCCTCATCTTGGAAAAACAAGGAGGACTATTTCACATCGGAGGCCATAAATACACTTCACTCGGCATTCGGTAAGGGCTGGAAGACTATATCGCTGCTTAAATTCAATTGCTTATTACCATTATGTAATAGCAGATGAATCTCCTGTTCTGCATTTGCTAAATGTTTTCTTTTAGTAATCAACTCATACCCACATAATGGGCCAGCTTATGCAATCAGCTGCCTTATGAGCTCTTCAGGGAGACATCTGTTTTTCAGCATTGTTAATTACCAGCATCAGATCATTAAAATGTATTTATTTACTTTTGTTATTACAACTGGGTGAGCCCTATTGCTTAGGAAAGTGGCAGGCTGATAAGACCGCCTAGTGTAGGCATGGCGTAGGCAGGAATTATACGAGATAGCCCCACACACGCATACCTGCATCTACCAGGCTCTTCGGTTTTAATGTGAAGCCTGGCTCATCCTAAAGCGCCTGCTGATGCTGTAGGTACGGAGCAGATGGGTGGCAGAAATGGAGGACTACCATCCCTGGTGACTTAGCTGTTCATTTTAAGTTCAACTCCAGCGAAATCCAAGACCTCGTTTCCAGAAACGTGCGTGTTCAGCCCCGTAGGATGGTTTTCATGGGGCATCATCACCGATACCGTGACCACTGGAGGTCGGACACCGGGCACCCTCACAACAGCAGAGCAGTGCTGAGGCTCAGCAGCAACCCGGTAATTTGACCTGAGTAAAATGCCAAAAATGCTCCGTTTTGACCTGATGTGAGGAACTTCACAATCCACCCACATCTTTGGATATTCTTTGCCAGACCTATGGTGTTTCTTAGCAAACTCTTTGGGGAAAGGAAGTTTTTCTTCCCGGTTTTTCAAAGGGACTGATTTACGCTATGACTAAGCAAGCTGCTGACAGAGGGTCTCAGGGGTCCTTCAGTCCCTAATTCCCATTAATTTCACTGAAGTCTCAGCCCTAAGGGCCTTGCACAACATTGCTCACCAAAACCCTCTTTCAATCCTCCTTCTTTTGGGGTGTACCCGAGCACCAGCTCTGGGTCACCCGCAGATCCCCAGAGACTCTACCCAGCTGCACCCGCCTTGCTTTGGACACTCCTGGAAGCCCCATCACTTCTTGGGGAACCCTTTAAAAAAAAAAAAAAAAAATCCAACAGCCTTTTCAGGCTTTCGAAATGATGACCCCAGGAGCTCACTGGGGTTGGGGGGAAGAGGAGCCTGCCAGGATGAGAGCTGCCTGACATCATCCGGATCCTGTCCAGGACCATCAGACACCTGCTGAGCCTCCCAGTGTAATTCCACGGCAGCTGCTGCCCTAACCCACAAGTGCACAAGCGGGAACATGAGTTGTTTGGATCACTTGCCTCCAACATTGTTCTCTGGAGTGTTTGAAAAAGGCCTAATGAAATGTGACTCAGAAATAACTGACAAGCGCCAGCCTCACCTTCTTATTGTTTCATCAAAATGGGAAAGACAGTGAAGGAGAAGAGTCAACCTTCTCCATAAGACCTGCTGTCCCAACTTGCCTGCAACTTGCAGGCTGACTGAAATGTTGACACAGGGTTGACATCTCTGCTTGATTTATGGAGGGTTTGAAGGGGGGGGGGGGGGAGAAGAGTTAAACATTATAAATCAATGAGTAACATCCATAACCCTGAAGTGCTTGTTGTAAACAATACAAAACACCAGCCTAATTTTTATAAGTGTAATTTATGATGAGCAATTCCTTCCAAATGAGAAAATTTAAAAGGAAAAAACCGTCACTTGTTAGAATATCATTAATTCAATCAGATGAGAACTAAGCCAGCCATTGTTCCTAATGGTGGAAAGTTTCATGGGAGCTAATTGCTCCTGTGTGGTGCCTCGTAGCCTGTTTGCGTTCGGCCGAGCAGAGACCTGTTAGTGCTGGAGGAGAACCACAGCTGGAGGTGAGAGCCGGCGACGGGCACGGCCGGACCCTCAGCGCTGCCAAGTCCTCGGGGCAGCCCTCGGTACCACCCTGCCCCGGCTAGAAACCGGCTTCCAGGTGCAAGGCTGGCTTTATCCCAGCATCTCCCAGCTCGCTCTTCTCTCCAGGGACTTATTTAGAGCCTGGAGCAGAGAAATTTGGCCGGCTAACGATCCAATCTCTTGGGCAGTGGGCAGCAAAGGTCTCAGGGCAATAGCAGGTTGGCTACCTCCCAACAAAACCTGATTACTGGGGGTAAGCAAAGGGTGCTAAACATGTTCCCGAAGTCAGGAGTGATGCCCAGACTGATAGTCAGGGGGTGTTTTGTAGCTGGAGTTGTAGCTGCACTGTGCAGCTCACCAAACCCTGTTCCTGCCTGCTGACATGGGTATTAAAACTCCCATGGCGAGGAGATGGCATGAAGTCAACCCAGAAATCCTGCTGTTATTTCTGCGTGCCTTGCTGCTCACCATCAGCCAAAAATACTCCCTCTAGTATTCCCCACCTCCAGTGCTCAGAGCTGGTAGATTAAAGCTGCAGACGGCACCACGGAGAAACAAAACCAAACCTATTTTCCATGTTGTGCAAACACAGAATGAGAAACGGCCCCATCCCGTCCCAAAGATCTTGCAGTGCAAGTAGGAAAGCGAGCGATGGGGACAGAAAAGGGATGTTTTTACAGCAACCGTCGCACCAGGGCTAAGCCAGAGGCAGACGCCCAGGCAGTTACTCTCCCGGCTGTAGTTCAAACTAATCGGTTTTAATCTGTGCCAAAGCAGATTAGGAGTGCACGCCGCGGCGCCTCGGGACAGGGGATGGGACAGAGCATCTTCATCCTTTACACTTAGCTCCGAAAAACCATGCCCGCTTACGCCACGGCCAGATTCAAGTGACCCAGTCTGCAGAAAGAGGAACCAAATCCCCACTGAAATCACAACCCGGAGCCTTGCTCACAAGAGCCTCTTTGTGTTTATCCCCAGCGTTTTCGCAGCAGGTCTCGTCTCTCTGGGCACGCTGTTTGCCTTTAGGTGATTAACAGATTCCAGAGCACTTGGGGATGGAAAGTTCTTCATAAATAAATAAATGGATCTAACAGAGATGTAATGAGACTGTAATTAATTAACGTTTGCAGAATGCCACGAGAGGCACGACAAAATGTGCTAGCAAAATGCGAGGTATTACTGCAGAAAATGTATTATTGTTGGCACACCGGGGAGCATTAGCAAAGCTCTTTGCTTGCTATCTGCTTACCTTCCGTGCTGTTTCACAATTGTTATTCCTCCTGAAGGGAAGCGGGGTGCTCAACCTGATGATTTGCATGCCAGCAAACTGCTCTTTCATTAAGGGAGGTAATGACTGAGCTCGGCGAGGGCACCGAGCAGGGAGGGTGGTGCTGGGGCACGGAGCTCGCACATCGTGCTGGGCGTGCAAAGCTCGCCCTGGATGAAGACGCGGCGTGTGCAAGAGGGGAGATGTACGAACTTGGATGCGTGGCAGGATCTGGCCACAACTCCAGGATAAATACGCGGTCAGACCAGGGCTCTTCCACTTTCAACTTTGTGCTCAGAAGAGCAAAAAAATGCCTTATGAGGGAGTGCAGGAGCATTGCTACTCTTTGCTAGAGGTGTCTTCACCTCCAGGTTTTGAAAATGGTCTTCAAGCAGCAAATTCAGCATCAAGTTTTAGCGGTTTGGCCCTCCTGTCCCTGAATCCCTGCTTGATGCTTGCAAACTGCAAACATTTCAAGTCTTTTACATAGGCCTCTACAGTTTTGACAGGCCCACAAACAGACGTGATGTCTGCCGATTCTTAAATATAGGGCAGAAGACTCTATAGGCTGGGGGTTACCCAAGCTGCTCCCACACATTTGCATGTTAAAGGGCAAATAATCAGGATTCAGCAAATCATGACTGAATACCGAGGTGGGGGAAAAAATGTGCTCTACAGACTGATGTTCAGCTGCATTGAGCATCTACTCCTTTACACTACCAGAGAAACTGTCCTCGTGCAATTCATAGGAGCACATATATTGCAAAATTAAGATTAAAGATTTCCTACGAACAGCTATGACTAAATATTTCTTTCACCAGGAATACTTGGAGGGTGGATGAAAGCACCCTTAGCACATACACAGGCAAGTCGTAGGCTGTTACTTTACACACATACACAGATATCTGCATCAACGCAGAAAGAGGGGACAACTGTAACCTTTGGAGAGTCTGAAAAGCGAAATAAATCCGTTTCCACTGTATCTTGGAGGGAAGGAACTGAGACAGCAAGTTGCATTATAGACAGTTTGCAGATTGAGCAATGACATTTGTTTTTCTGGTAAGCTCTTAAATGCTTTGAAAGAAGTGAAACACGATCCATCTACAACATAAGCTTAGAGTCACCGACTCGAAAGCCATCCTCTCAATTACACTTAGAAACAGCGTTTTCTTGTAGAGAATTAGGAGGGATCCCCATAATCCCTCACCCATTGTGGCACAGATGATATGCCGTGTGGCCGTGCCCCTGCAGGCTGCCAGCACAGCGGGTCTCATGCAGTGCCGGGTTGGGGACCACTCGGACGAGGGGACCACAAGGAAACAACCCGAGCTGGCAAAAGAGGGAAAACTGCTGCAAGAGATGCTGCTGACCATGGAAGATGATCACATCCCCTTGCTGGAGATCGGGGAGCTCCACGTGCCAGCCCGATCACACTCTGCTGACCTTCATCCCTGCTCTGCAACGTGGGCCAATATTTGGGAGGAAAAAGTAGGAAGGCAAGGAGGGACCTACCTAGCTAAACCAAAGCATGCTGGGCTGCTAAAGCCTCTACCAAGTTGCAAAGCCTTCAGTTCATCTTCCCAGCGCTGGTAAGATGGGAAGTGGGCAGATGTACTGGGGAGGGAGCAGAGGAGCTCAATAGAAATGGTCAGAGGACCAGGGAACGTGAACTATGCAAAGAAATGGAAAAAAACTCATTTCCACTCATTCTCAGATTCAGACCCTGAAGCTGTAGCAAACCCAACACCACAACCTGCTGGGAGATGGCTGCAAAAAGACATCGCTGTCATTCTGGCTGCCACAGCAAAGACTGAAAAGGGAACGGCAAAACCTGAGAGCTGCAACAGCTTCGTGGCCTCCATGACTCAAAGGATGGATTAGGATGTGCAACACACTGGTGGAGGACGCCTGCTGCATCTGGCCAGCCTGTCTGCTGGGACAGCAAAGCAACCCCCAAGTCAAGATCTGAACCAGCTTCGTGGAGACCTGCACGGCAATATATATCTTTCACCCGTGAACAGCCTCTTGTCTAAATTTCTCCTTGCAAGGCAGCTTCCCACACGGGTCTCGTGTCTCACCTACCCAAACAAGACTGGTTTTGGCAAGCTAGCCCCAGGAGGCAGAGTGAAAGACAGCTTGATTGCCAATATCTACTCATAATTGGGGATCCAGAAAACTACTTATCTTAGGAATTGCTTAATAATGCGCTTAGTGTGTGAAGGATTATCATTGCGGATAATTAAATACAGAGAGTTACATGGAGGGAGATAAGGATCCTGTGCAAACGGACGAGAAGGAAGGTAATTGAGATTTAAGCTTCTGCTCTGCCAGCTTCTCACCTAGATCATTGCAAACTGTCTCAACATGCGTGCCTGGAGAGAGAAGGGCCTGGAAGGTGGGAAGGGAGAGGGGGAAAACCAGCCATGGGCACATCACTCACTCCTGCCCTATTTGTCCCCGGTCCTCTGTTTCCACGAGCGGTGCCCACAAAATCCGCAGGAAGCCCTGGAGTGCAACTGGGGAATTGGTGCGAAGGAACAATTAAGCCCTGGGGTGTAAATTACTTAGTGCTGGGGAAGAACAATTAAGCTCTGTGAGCTATTTCGTCCAGCCCTATAGCAGATTTAAGTTGGAAAGCGCAGGCATGGTGTGACACATGCACGGGGGACAAGTCATGTCCGACCCAGGAGAGCACCTCAGGCTGCTGCCTCCAGCAGCCCCAAGTTATTGCTTTGGGTCGAGGGACGAAAGTCTCCGTTGCAATATTGAAAACATCCTGAGGATTCGCACGGGAGGTTATTGCCAACCTGTTGTCGAGCATTTCAAGGGTTGCTAACTGTTAAGGGGAGGTGACACGCGGCACCCCGACTCCTGCTTGCTCCTGCTGCCTTTGAGCAGAGCTGTCAGGTTGCAGGAGGTTTAGCATCCCTTCTGCTTGCTAAGGAGAGGGGGAAAGCCACTGAGACTGTATCTATCTGATTTATTTTGCTGCTCTGCTGGCAGGGGACATGGAGCAAACAAGAAAAAGGGAAGGGAAAAGAGCAGGAAAATGGAGGAGAATACAAATGAGAGTAGAGGTCCCAGCATGACATTTCTGCCACAAAATTACCTACATTTCAGCAGCGGTGCTGCCAGCACTCGTGCTAACGTTGCTCAGCTCATGGCAGAAAGGGGTTTTCTTCATGCCCCACTTCTTGGGGTTACATGAGCGTTAGCAGCACTATTATTTATTATGTTTGTCGTGGAACCCATAAAGCCTTACTCACAGACCCTCTTGTGCCAAGCACTGAAAAAAACACGAACCCAAACAAGCAAACCTCTCTTCAGACAGCAAGCACGTACAGAGCGGACAGCCCTCGCATATGCAAGAAGGAGAGAGGCTGCAAGCAGATGAAAGGAGAAAAGCAGCTATTGCTCACAATTATTTTCCAGTCCTTTGTGCCCATGAAAAAAAATATTAGAAAGTATGTCTGGAATAGCACAGGGAGCAGTGGGAATCCGGCAAAGAATCTGAAACTTATTTTCTCTATATTCTCTGCCCCTATATTCTCTGCCCCATATTCTCTGCACCTACTGAGTCTCAGTAGACGCATCCCAATTACAGCATCCAGCTCCAGCATCATAAATCAAGGTGGGCAGTGAACCCGAGAGAAAAACTCCCTTCTGACATAAGATGCTCTTGGCCAGCCTCCCCTCTGAGCATCTCAAAAGCCAGAGGATCGTTCACCTCTTTCTCACCCAAGGATACTAAAAGAATAAGCAAATAAAAAATTCAAGGGAAGAGGAAAATGGTTCAAGTCCCCTTGGCAAGACAAGCAGTAAGCAAGCACCAGGCTTTGTACTAACCCCAAGAACCATCAAGAAACAAAACAAAGGTGTAACAGAGAAGGGCAAAAATATTTATTTGCTTTTTTTTTTTTTCTCCTAGAGTCCTTTTCCCTTTCAGCCAAATAATATTTATCCCATGGGGCTCTGACAGTCATCTAGAAACCACACAAAGCCTATTTGTTCCCCTTCACCTCCCGGGCAGGAGGACCGGTGGAGCAGCTCTGAAGAAAACAAAGGACCGGGCTCCACTATTTAAAAGGGAGAAGAGGAAGAGCAGCGTAGAGCAGGGCAGAGGGGCCAAATCCCTGCGAAAGAGGAAACAGGAGAGTTTCAGAGCCAGGAATTAGGAGAAGAGCCCGGAGGCTGTGCACTGGGAATGGGATTAAAAGGGCAGTTTATCCCTCTGTGCTCTTTGGGAAGGCTGGGAGTTTCCATCTCGGCTCCCGGGAACCGGCTAGACACATCTCTGCCAGGAACGGCTTTAATTCTGCCTTTGGGCAAGGAGTCGGTGCTCAGCTCCACGTCCCTTCCACGCCAGTCCCCTGTAATTTAGTACAGTGTAGTATCCCTCCCGACCCTAAGGGACCCGCATCGTACGCAAAACCCACTCCTGAGCCACCAACTAAAATTTGGCTGTAAGCATCATCAAGACAGGACTTCACTTGCCCAACGAATTCCCAGGTCTTTTTAATGATGGACTTTAAACCCTGTTAAATTGCAAAGATCTGCAAGAAATCTTGAATGACGACACTGGCTCCTTCCAACCATGCATTTAGGACACGATAAATTTGTTCTGAACTTAAACTTCCTCCCACAGGGAGCTCTGCGAGCCAAAAAGCACTTTTAAGACAAATTCACAGTGGTGTAATGGTTACGTGACTAAAGCAGTGTTTGTTAGGTAAGCCTTAATCTTTAATAAATTATGGATAATTTGTATGTAAAGGGGTTATAAAGACTATCTGGATACTTTTAATAACTAAATGGTTGAGACAAGAGGAAGGAAGAGATGAGAAGACGAAATAGATATAAATTTAAATAGGAGACCAGCTTAGCAACCCCTAGAAATGCTCATTTTATTTTGGGAAACAGTGGCCTGATGGAATTTAAATGCTCCGTGGGAAGAGGACAGTTTTTTAAAGCACAGGAGAGTTTGGAGGTGGACAGAAGGAAACCAGGAACTGGCTTAGAGATGCAGCTTTTTACTTTTGTGGGAAAAATAAAAAAAAAATATCATAATATGGAAGTTGAGCATTTTGAAGTGCTCAGATTGATCCTTTTTCAAAATTTGAGGCTTTTTCTATTTCAATGGCTTTTAAAAAGTTATAGCTAGTGGCTTTATCAGAAAAGCACTGATTTATCAACAAGGATTTCTGCTTGAAAAAGGAATCTTCTGGTGAAAAACAAAAAGGGCTGTTAACATTAAGCATTTTTTTTTAATAAGAATATTTTCTCTCTTTTTTTTTCTCCCCAGATAAATTGCTCAATAATTCTCAAATGCAACATATTTTGATTATGCCAGACTCTCAGCCTTCCTGTACCAAGTGGGATGCCTAGAGCATAAATGGTCATGGGCCGTTTGCCTCAGCAAACACCCACGTGGCTAAGCAAAGGTTTTCCACTCATTAATCCACCCCAAAGTCCCTCTGCACAGCAGGGGATTTACTGTAACCGGGGCAGAACCCCACAACAGGGTTTGCAGGATTTGGGATGCGCCACTCAACACTGGATTTTCACCCTCGACATCCCAGGCACCAGTCTGGTCCCATGAGGGCTTTGCCTGGCTCGCTGCATCCAAAACCTCAAGTATCACCAATACCCTGTATCAACTAGGTTGGTCACCCCATCTTCCTGGAATAGAAATGTTGCTCACAGCCACTGACATCTACCCATCCAAGACCAGTAGGAAAATAAACACAGGATTTGCAAAAGCACCAGAATTTGCCCTGTTTGAACACAGTATCGCATTCCTTAATATTGCATTAAAATCTGACCCTTTCCTTACATCTTATAAATCACTTTTTCTCCAACAGGCTGTCCCTCCTGCCACTGGCAGGGGTGCAAACAAAACAGGCATCGAAGCTGCGAGGAAGGGCAGAATCAGCCCCCCCTCCCCAGTCTAATCTTTCATGACCCGCTGGTACATTTTAGCAGGTGATGGATCCGGGGGCAGATAATTCTGCTTGCTGGTTAATTAATCCAGCATTACAAGAGCAATGAGAGTCTAATGACCATTCTTAATCCCCCTGCAATAACATTGCATACCACATTTCAAAGCGGGCCACCTGTTGGGGTGCAACTGGGGTATTTAGGATCGCAGTGGCTACTGGTTATTAGTGCCATATCCACTGGTGATATTTTATTAGCCATAATTTGATATGTTATCCGCCTCATACACTCGATCTAAGCCTGAAATATTGTTTTACAACATTAATTAAAAGCATAGACACTGAATGCTTGGTTCACATGCTCCAATGTGATTTACGGGTTCCATTTAATTAGCTGACAACCATGATTTACCACATCTACCTGGTAGGTACCATGTGTATTTAAATCAATTAATGTTTGGTGGCTTTAGTACATCTTACTAGGGAAGGAGGGAGAGTTTCTCATGAACAACTAAACTCCAAACACACACACACACACACACAGAGAAGTCAGATATTTCAGGCATCTAAACTGCAAACAAGATGATGTGACCTGGGCAGAGTCACACAACAGCTGTTTGCAGAGTGTTGCTCTATTAAGGATCCTAGTAACTTTTCGTGGAAGATTTAACTAATTAGCCCTCAATAAACTAGACAATAAGTTATGTTTAGCTTTAATTACACAGTCATCCCATTGGCCCATTCAGTTGCTGAAAGTCAGACATGTGCTTAAGTGTTTTGCTGAATTAGGGTCAATATAAATACATATCTCTTGTAAGCATCTAGGAAGCTGCACTCATACTAATTTAATGAACTCAGTGGTTTGGAGAGATTTGCAGCTGAGGAAAAAAATACCCAGAGAAATAATGAGGTCAAGTAAAAGAAGGAAAGAAAATAGCTGGAGCCTCAGCTCAGAAGGGACACTGCGACAGGCACCTCCTTTGGAGGCTCCTATTCACTTTAACAGGATAACACGCACGTTTGGGTGGAGGGGCAGCTTGTTCTTGCACATTAAGCTTTCCTGCTCCAGGGAGGGAAGGCTATTGCAGAGGGCCCTCCAAGATGAAGAGTTTTGCCAGATGTCCTCTTGCCAGCTTCATCCCATCCCATCCCTCCTCTGCATCCTAACATCCTCCTTGTCCCTCTCCTTCCTCTTTCCCACCTTGTCCCCACCACAGGCTCCATGTTCTCTCAAACACCTTCTCTCCCCATCACCGCTGCCTGCTCCTCTTACCATCTCCAGTCCAGCCCTCTTCTTCCACCACCACAATTTTAAGCGCAGAGCTCTCTCTCCCACCCCAACCCCCAACTACTCTTTCCAGTCCAGCCTCTCCTCCATCTCATACCCTCTTCGCAATTTGCTCCTTCTAATTTGCACCCACCTCTTTCCTTCCCTGGAAGCCGTGGGAGCTCCTCAGAGCAAGTAGGTCACAGCCAGCTTCATAACTCTCTCCAGGGGTACCTACCCTGGATCCTTCTCTTTTTCAGAGGTGTTATGTCCTAAATCCAGCCAGGACAGAAGTACTGGGTTCCCCTTACCACCACAGATACATCTCCTTTTCTTTGTCATTCCTCCACTCGCTGTCTCCAAAGGACCCCCTTGTGCTGTACTCTTCTGTTCCCTCCTCCAGCACAAAAACCCCAGAACATCTCACATTTCTTCTCCTTTTCCTTTCTTCAGACCCAAACCTCTCCCAGTTTGCCCTACACCAGATGACTTTGCCAGCACATTCCTCCCTTTACCTTCAGCTGCTCTCAGGCTCACACTTACCTCCTCTCCTTGATTTCCCCCCCCCCCAATTATTTCCCCCGTCAGCACAATCATGCCCTAATGACCTAATAACCACTTGCCCTTCCCAGCTCCCACCATACCCAGTTGCTTCTCATCAAAACAGTCACCAAACATGCTTCGAGCGATTGCTGCTCCAGCTCATCTTCTTCTCTCTTCTGTCCAGTTTGCCTTCTGCCTCCTTCTCCTTGCACAGAGTATTTCAATCCCAGTAAATCAACATTTCCCAAAATGAAGAGAGCCAGTATTCAGGTGGAAAATTTTCTTTAAAAAAATAAATGTCTTCTACTCTTGAGATGAATACACATTACCAAATTGTTTCCCAGCTACTCTGTTTATGTAACCTTGAAGCTACTTTGTACAATCCTTTAGTTTTGACAGTTCAAGATTTGTTATGAACTAATATTTTAAAATCAAAATAACTCAGAGGTACAAGAGATTGTTAAAGATCTCCCAGACAATCTGTGCAGGGAGTAACACTGAGAAGCAAGTTTTTGTTTTTTTTTTAAAGGAAAGGCTTTTCCTGGGTTACCTTGTCTTCAACTCAAGAGATGTTTAAGTAAACCCACTCCCTTTCCAATTTGATGGCCTTTAGGAAGTTGAAAATACACACATGGATACACACTTATTGTCTTTCTACCTGGCATTTCTATGTGAATAAAGGGCTTTCAGCCAAAACCAACCAGATAAAATCTTTCAGGAACTTTTAAAATGTCACATACTTGTGCAAATTGCCAGAGTGTTTATAGCAACAGGCACCACAACAGACCTCTATGCTTTCAATTAGGCTGGGCAGATCAAGCAACCTCCTCCGTCTGTTTATGTGCGCGTATTTGCATGTGGCATCGTGTGAGAGATTACATGGCAAAGCACGTACGTGTTCGGGAGGGGTGGGGAAATCACTGCTCTCCACTGACCCTCCTGCCCTTAGACCCTGAATGGACCACGGACACATCTGCAGGAACCCACCGGTCTGTGCAAGGGGATGAAGCCTGGCACGGTGGTCAAAATAAATCAAACATGATGATTTTGGGGTCCTTTTGTAGCAAGACCATGAGCTGCTTCACCAATTCCTGCCTATCTATATGAAGGAATTTAAACAATACTTAATCACTTCGCTGAAGGTGCTGTGAACTGTCAAAGACCTGGAAATCTTGGAGCGTAAGGTCCAGCACGTGAAGGAAATATTATTATGCATGACAGTGTGTTACCATCTTGGTGAGAAGTTGCCTAATGCTGGATATGGAGAAATTAGCTTCCAAGTTGCGTTAAGGTAAAGGAGAAAAAGACACTCGTATTCTGGAACGCAAATGTTCCTACCAAAATAATTATTCCGGAATAGCTAATCTGATAAATATCCAAAAGCAGGCGACTTCTGTGTACTGGAAGGAAGGAGTTTCATGATTTTTAGGGATTATTTCCAGGCATGTTGTTGGCTGTTTTGCCAGACAGTGCCTAAAATGGTGGGCTTCCATCTACCTGGGCCAGACAGAAATATAACTAACATCTGTGAGGATAAGATGGCAGTGATTAATTTGAGTTCTCACCCACAGAAAAATGGGCTGGAAGGATAAGGCCAAGACACCTTTAACCATAAAAACCTTACCACCAACAGTGGGATTTTTACCCAGTATATTGATTTCTCAGGGAACAAATGACCTGCTTTAATGTTTCTGTTTCTCAATGGCAATTATTTTCTAAGAAGCTGAGCAGAGTCTGTTTTCTTCTCAATGGACAAGTCCTTTCCCCTTTGCACCTTTCGGCAAGGCAGGAGATGCAGCCTTCACCTGCCAGGGGTGAGTCCTGCAGATGCCGATGTCTATCGGCAGGTAAAATGAGTCCCCGGGCAGTGCAGGGTGATGGAGAGCTCAGCACCGCACTTTAAAATGGGACAGGAAAGTGTCTGGACCGCTGCACGGGGGAGCCTGGGAAAGACAAGCGTGATTTATTGTGCTAAATCACACAAATAAAAATACGTAAGTGACTCAAGCATGCACTTGCCTTAGCAGGGGTCAGCGCAGCAGCGAGACACATCCCTCTTCCCACCTGGTGGAAAACCGCCCCGGGGAATCCTCCCAGGATCCAGTTACGGATCTGGGGAACATCACTTAAGCCAATGTATTTCATTTCCAGTCCCTTGGGATTCCAGATGAAGAATCAAAGGGGTGAAAAGGGAAGCTCCACCCAAGTTTGTATTTCACAGGATGAGGTGCATTATCAAGTGACAGTGAAACGAGCCCGAGGCGCAGTGAGTGCCGGCAGAGTGCCTACGTAGCCATGAGTTTTGATTAATTACCGCGGTATAGTTTTATCTCTCGCTCCAGTGACTTAACCACATGCACTGGGCGGAGGAGAAGCTCCTGGCCAAGAGGGAAGGTGACACAGAGCTCCCACTCCCAGCCTGCAAACCCCTCTCTTGCTGAAAAACCCTTTGCAAATAGAGATAATTTTTGAAGGGCTATGTTAAATGGGTTTTAAACAATAATTAAGCGGGGACGGGCTATGCACACGCAGCTCGGCCAGAATTGCCATTAAAAGAAGAAGAAATTATTCACTCCGTCACCTTTCGAAGCGACGCTGTCTCATTGTGGGAGGATAGGAGAAAGTACCAACTGCCCACTCGCCAAACCCCACTCTCCTTACTCAGAGGGAATTTTTATATTGCCACCCACACAAATTCAAAAACCCATGACTCATCTCCACGGATAATGAGATCAGATTTAAAGTGACGAGATTTTGAATACAATAAAGGTTGCCTCCTAAGTTCACCGCTCGTAGAAGGCACTTTTTCCAGCATTTCCCACCTACTCCAAGAGGTGGAAAAGTCCTGATTTATTTCCATCTCCACCTCTCCCAGGAACAAAGGCTCTCAGGAGACCCCATGCCTCCCAGAGCCAGGGTTTTTTTGGACAAACACCACCTATCCTCCACATACAGCCAAAAAAAAAAAATCACAGGAGCTGGCAAAGCCTCGCGTTGGTGGGAGCACTGCCCAAGCAGGAACTGAGAGGTCTGGCCCGTGATCAGCTCCATCTTGAGATGTTTCACTCGTTCCTGGCTCTCCTCCCATTGCTCCGTTCCCAGCTCTAACCTGGCGGTGGAGGACAGAGAGAGGATTTAACACCTGAATATGCCTCCTATCCTTTGCAGCTGCTGTTGCAGGGCAGGATCGGGCTATGAATCATGGACCCCTCTGGATTTTGGATGAGAAAATCATTCCCACAGGGATTTTGAAGCTCAGCTTCAAGTTTAGGGTCTCTCAACCACTCTGTGGTTGGGTTGTGGGTTTTGTTTGGTTTTTTTTCACATTACCCCGTTGGGCTCAGGGTTCCAATTACTGCTTTTCATTCCTTTTTTCTTTAATGATTTGGAAATATTTGAGTGACAGATCTTTTATTAAAACATTGTTATCAGAAAGCATCCAAGAACGGGCAGGGCCGAACCACTCAGGGTTTCCATGCCTCAGGGAGAGCGAAGCTCTTCCTGGCTCTCGCCTGGCCTCTGATGAGCAGAGGTTTGGTATGCAGGCTTGGGTAAAGAAGACAGAAGAACGCGATTGTCGCAACAGGCCGGTAGGAAAATGAACGTCCATCACACCAGAGAGGCAAAGGAGACACCCTTCAAGAGCTTCTTCCCATCCCACTGCTGGCAGGAGAGCCATGATCAAGAAGGACATGGTGCGGGCAGCTGGTGCCGTTGCTTGCCTTGTTCCTTGTCCACTCGGTGACCATCCACACAGCTAATGCTCCTCTTGTGCTAATGCTTCAGGCACCCAAGCTAAATCCAGTGGTGGTCATGTCTTAGACCCTTCTTTTGGAGCACGACTTTGCATGAGTCATTTTTCCTTGCTTCACCTTCTCTCCTCCTGCTTTGCCCATTGAGACGTCAAGTTCCCCGGGACAAGAAGCCTGTAATGGTCCATCACATGCTGGTACAACAGTTAGTCCCGTGATCGCATCTTCTGACACAGGCACTGCACATAAAGGTCTATGGATTATATTCTGGAGGAGATCAAATTAATTGCTCATGGATGTGATGGAAAATGAGGTTTTACCCATCCATCCTTTTTTCCCCCCTACTAAGTGCATATTTTTTCCATTTTGCTTTAAAGATCATTCTAAAATGAGCCTTGGAGCACCAGGGCCAGAACCTGAAATAATTCTGTTTAGAAGGCCCTCAGCAGGGGTTACTATTGGGTTGCTGCGTGTCTTCTCAAAGCTCTCCCATCTTCCACAGCACGTTCTCGCTGCATTTTCCAAGAAACTGGGCAAGAAGAATCCAGCTGCTGTCCCCAGCTCGCCTCACCCAGAGGATTTTGGGTTTTGGGATGGTGGGATCGAGTGCCAAACACCAACTGCTCTTTGTCAGAGCACACACTTGACACGGCACCGCTTTCTAGTCCTCCCAGGCTGATGTGGTTTCTGCTCAGCTAAGTCAACATCACACCCAACGGTTGTGGAAAAAGAAAAAAAAAAAAAAGCCCAATTTGCTCTCTCTTGCCTATCCATGAAGCAATTCCGATTATTTAATGGACTAAACGAGCCTGAAAGCCACAAGGAGCACCTGTGGTGAGAGGAAATGAGTATTTCACAGCTGGATGCATTTGGCGGGTCACTCGCAGGTTCTGGCACAGAGGGGCATCGCTGGCATCTGGGGCTTGGCCGCGCCATTCCTCCGCTGCTCCCAAGAGGGAGGAGATCAGGAGGGAGGAATTTCTAATTATGCTTGCCGAAAATTTCACTCCTACTGAAATTGGATGGATGTTGGGCAGGTTTGCTCGAGGCAAAGGGGCTAAGCCCCTTTCCTAGAGGCCACCTATCTTTCAGGAGATGAGGTTTTTGTGAAGCCAACATGCATCTTCACTGATGAAAGATATGAGCAGAAGAATTCCACCTGACATGCAGGGACAGACTTCGCTGATGCCCCGGGGCTACGCACACCCCTGTCGCTGTGCCAGGGGGTGCCAAGCATTAGCAGGGCTTCATCCTGCTTACATGCTCCTGAGTGCATGTTCTCAAATCCTTCTTCCCAAAACAAAAATTATTATCAGGGCTTTTGCCTCCTTTGTTTTGCTTGGCTGGGTCACCTCTGTTTATTGTTTGTTGCCGCGCTGCCTCTGCTGCCGAGCGGCTGGAGACGGGCTATGCCAGCGGGCAGATGCCGGACGGGGGAGAAGGGTCTGGACATGCAGGATGCGGCGCTGCCTGCTCGAGGCTCCGCGTGTGACACGAAACAGTGGGAAAAATTCAGCCAAAACTTTGTTTTGACAGAGGATTTGGCTTCCTGTGCAGCCCCAGCAACTCTTGCATTATTGTTGTTATTATTACTAATACTATTATTATTATTATCTTGAACTGAAATACCCAGCAACAAACACATTAGGATTTTGCTTTTGCCTCACCTTGTTCTGCCAACAAAAAATGTTGAGGGGAACTCACAAACTAAGCAAGCAATGGGGCAGAAACCACCTAAGACTTTCAGAGTGGGGTAAAGAAAGCTGGACGGGAAGGAGCCTGGGAAGGGTCTAGGAGCAAGGTGGTAGCAAAAGTGCTCAGGCTGGAGGCTTTGAACTCAAGCAAGAGACATTAGGGGAGAAATACAAATAGAGAGGGGCAGAAAATAAATGAGAAGCACTTTTCCTACACCCCTGCTCACTCATAAAACTGGAGGAGTGAAGCAATGTACGCCACTTGTGCCAAGGGAAAGGAGAGGAGAGGAAAACCGACAACTTCACCAGCTCGGCGAGATCTTCAGGAAAAAAACAAATGACCTTTTGTGCTGTCTGGGGAGAGACTCTTCCATCATCTTTATGGATTTCCACCTTTGGCAATAGCTAAATAGGCTTGCATATCTACCATCAAGACACTAACAGCCATGCCATAAATCTTAACCCTAAACTATCATTATTCACCAGAGAAAATGAATGGTTTGCTCTGCACATGAAAAAAGAGCACAGCTTCTGAAAGAGGAGACCCCTCTCGGGCTGGGCATCCTCCCCGGCTGCATTTCGGGCTCGCTCCTACTTGTCGGTGGGATGAGCGCTTCTTGTGTATTCGGCTTTCAGAAACATCCATGAAAATGTGGTTTTTTCTAGTTCTTGAAACCGATATTATCTTGATATTATCTGTTGCTTGAAAGAGTGAGTCAGGTTGGGAAACGATGCTAGGTGGTCAGGTCTCAGTTGCTGTTCCGCAAAATGGAGTTAGATGAACTCACTCGGAATAAACATTAAGGATTACTGGGGTCCCAGAAATTATAATAATTGGGGTTAAACTCATCGATACAGCCAGAAAAATTGTCCAGAGCTTGTTTCGCCTTTCTCCTCTCCCCCACGAAGGGGACACAGCCCAGGTACGGTTGTGTTGGCTCTGGGGCAGCTGCAATGCGATTTAATTCCTCCCCTCTCATTACCGCTTCCTTAGCCGGGGTGCCTGCGAGCCCTAAGGGAGAGCAGGGGATGAGGGGAAACATTAGTTTCTTAACAAATTCTTGTGTCATCTTCTTGACAGCACCTTTAAGCGCTGAATGACACTCAGGAATGATGTAGCTTAACCTCAAGAGTTCAAGCGAGGGAGCATTTCCCCTTGCCAAGGAGCAGCAGTAATCGCTGGAGAAGAAATCCGTTCCAGCCCTCCCTGCCAGCAGCCACCGATCGCTTTTAACCCACGTGGCAGGGACACATCCGAGGCACCCCGCTCCCTCCGGGCTGTGACACTACGCGAGCGGTAACAGCTGGGTACCGTTGCATTTTGGAAGAGCGTTAGGATATTTGTGAATGAATAAAGGGGATACAAGACACCCTGCAAAATTACCGCCTTTCAGTGGAGGCGGCGCGACCGACCTTATCCACTCTCCTCATCTACTGAAAATGGAAAATGAAAGGGGTTAACGCAAAGCATGGGGAAGGCGAGCGCAAGCGGAGAGAATAGCGGCAGCACCTGCATTCCCGCGGGATGCAGGCTGGGCACGACGGGCGCCTGGCTCGCTGCGCCGGCCCCGTGGGTGAGGAGTTGGATGCGAAGGCTTTCCCGCAGCACTCCCTTTCCACACTTATTATCTGGAGACCAATAAAAAGCCATGGTCTTAAATCCCAGGGATTAAAGGTTTAACGTGACCAAGAAGAAGAAGAAGCCTGGAGAGCATTAATTAATGTTTATATGTGGTTTCTACCTTCTCTTCCCTTTTTCTTCACCCTTTGTCTGCCTCAAATGACAATAGGTGGGAACAGCTTTTTCTGCTCATGCCGGGCTTCACTGGCTAAGACTCTTCTTTCTCCTCTCCAAAACGTATGTAACAATTTAACGCAGGGGCTCATGATTCATGTGGCTTTCCCAGTGTTTATCTGCAATTAAGGCTCCCATTGTTCCCCAGCACTGGCCTTTTCTTGTAGGTTATATTCTCCACACAATGATCCCCATCTCAGCCCTGCAGCCCTAGCCTGGGAAACACTCGGCATCGCTGCCTCCACCGCTGGAGCCCACGCTTCTCCTCCCTCCTCTCCAAAATGAAGTAAATAACTTGCCACCCATGCGGCATTAAGAGCAGGCACCGCTGCAAAGTCCCACCCTCGCTGGCTTCTTGGGAGCTGGTGTGTGTAACCCTGACCTTTCTTTCTAACTTCTTTGGGTCAAAAGTATTCCTTGTTCACGGGATGAGCCTCTGGCAGGGAGGAGAGAAGATGAAGTACCTAATCCCCAGCCAGATGCTCAGAGGGTATAAATGGCTCCCCACTGATTTATGTCAGCTGAAAATATGACTCAACTGTGTCTCTAGGTTTCTGTATAGCATTGCACTATGATGCACTTGAACCCAGTAATTTTAGCCAAGCAAAAATTTCAAGCTACTGCAACAGGTGAAAAGAATGAGGAGGGGCTGTTCTCTTCTCCTGCCTCATCAGAACACATACTACCATCTTCTTTTAAAAAAAAAAACCAGAAAACAACAAAAAAAACCCCGAAAAAAATCCCTCATCAGCTATTCATCTAAGTTCTTGAAGTTTTTTATACTGTATTATGGTTTTATTTTTCATGCTCAGCCAGCAGAGAGGACGCATTGCATGGACAACACTGCATACAGGGGAGCGCAGGATGGCAGTGCCTGGGGTGCAGCATCCCTGCAATCCATCACGCGGAGAGGCCTTTGCATTGGAAGGAAGAGACTTACACTTGGGTACAACATTCACAGTTGCATGAAGAAACTTCAAAAAACCTTTGGTACTTCAGTTGCAAACTCCAGGCCTTGGAAGTTGGGGATGCTGGAGACTGGGTGTTGCAAGAAGTGATAAATTAACCTCTCTTTTTCAGGAAACACCTATAGAAGTAGACTGGGTGAGCTATGAAAACCTTATGCAATAACAGATGCCACCTTCTCCATATTTTCCATGGTTCCAGCCTACCCTACCTAGAGATGTCTGTCCCTCCCCTCTTTTCCTCCTGTCATTCATGTGCTTTCCCAAAACCTGTTTGGAGATGCCTGCTGACCAGGACAGGAGGCTAAAGCTGAGAGGAGAAAGCCCGGTGCTGGGCTCCTGGCAAGGCAGAGCCTGCAGCTCCGTGTCATCCATTCCTCATCCACTGCACATTCACGTACGATGACACCACATCATGGGCCCTGAATGCTCCCCCCTTGTAATTTTTGCATTCTGCTCCCTCTATTTATAAAGCAGGCTTGCCAGGCGAGGCACGCCGGGTAAACGCGCGATGCCAAGGCAGGATTAAGCCTAACTGCATTGCAGCAATTCCAGGCGCTGCCAAGCGAGCACTTCTGCATGAAAGAGCAATCACCGTGTCCGTCCCCCTCCTCTCCGCTGCATGCAGCCAGAGGCTTGGTACCGACCCCCGGACAAAGCGGAGAGCATCCCTCCATCCCGCAGCTCCCGGGGGTTTAGTCAGTCCTAAAGAGCCGCAGCGATCCCAACAGCGCCGGGCTGGGGGGTTAATACAACGCAGTGAGGGGGGACTCCCTTTTCACCTCCCTCCTAACACAGGCACAGAATTAATTTGAACTAGAGGAAGTTTCTTAAGAAGAGAAATTTACTCGGGATATCAATATTTCCAGTAATGGAATATCCACCATAACCTAGGCACACTGCTCCGCGATCAATTAGCCTCGCTGTTAAAATGTCTCTCCTGCCGCCTCCATCATCCATTCTGTCCATTAGGGAAAATCCAGTAGATTTAAAAATGAGATGCATGTCATTTCAACTTCTGTATCATTTTTTAATGCAAAAAAAAAGAAAAGAAAGGATAATGCTAATTAAAAAAAAAACCTTCCCCAAAAGATATTATTTTCCAGAAGCTGCAATTACAGCTCTTTTGCTTCTGACTCTAGACCAAGAGCTAATGAACTCATTGACAATATAACTAGCGTGCAAGGAAAGGGACTTGGCACAGCAAGAAGCCGAGCCCTATGAATAGAAGGTTTCGTACAGCCTCAGCCACGTTAATGCCGTCTCCATTCAAAAACATTGTGCCTGAGCATGGGGGAATATTTCCACGTTTGCCAAATGGAATAACCGTAACAGCAAGTTATTATTACTCCATTAAGCAACCGCAGCTATTTCTCTGCTCTTTCCCCAAGTTAAAAAACAAAGGCTGAACAGAACATAACTGTTCACAGCCTGTTTAGCAAGATCACCTATTTTTAATGCGACATCTGTTATTACGCCAAAGTACCCATAGCTCCTGAAAAAAAAAGAAAAAGCTGGATAATAATAGAACTTTATTAATTATAATCACCAGCAATTAGAGAGAGAATGGGCCCGATCCTGCTCTCACCTACAGACACCACAAGGGCACAATGCCAGGTGAGGGAGGGAAGGCAGGTCTGTGAACCTAAAGGCACATGAAGGGTTGCCCAGGGCACGTCCACCCACCCGTCCTTGACGAGCAAGAAGCAGATCGGCCCAGAAGCGAGAAGGAAGGGCGTGCTTGAGAGCTTAATGAGGCAGCAGGACTCACTGCCACACGATGCTTCCGAAACCCAAGAGCCACAGTGTAACTGATGTGGATAATAATACCTAGGGTCATTATAGCCAGAAGTAAGAAGCATTTTGGAGGCATATACGATGTCATGTACCGGGGTTAAGCCAGCTGTTAGAGGTTAGGAAAAGGGCCATTGCAGAAGAAAGATTGCTCTGCATCTGTCTGCCACTGTTCCTTGTGTTTCCCTCTGCGCCCTTGGCACCCAGCGCTGATAAATTTGACTCTACTCTTTGGACACCTATTTTTCTAAATTACTCGGTGTTCTCCACTTCCACTCTCTGTTGCAGGTACTGCTCAGCTAAGAACAAAGTAGTCAAACTCAAAGACGTCTGCTTTTGCTAAAGGTACCAGGGGATCATTAATTTCCAGGCAAATCAAGGTCCGGTGGCTTCAGATGTTATTTAGCCGGCAGCAATCTAAACTAAGGAAACCAACGAAGAGCAATTCACCTTTGCAGGAGACAGGATAAATTGTCTCTTTCTCTGCACTGGCCATAGATGGAAGAAGATGGTCAGCTCAGACTAAACAGCAAACTTTTGGATGGTCAAAGTCAGGTGAGATGAAGCCCACCCAAAGGGAGGAGTGTTACAAGCCACTGTTGTGTAGCGGTGCCCGACAGATTCTCAAAATGAGAATAACAATGTCTGCCATAATTTAAAAAAATAAAGGTAGTATAAGGTTTATTTCCTCACCTCTTAATTGTCAGTCCTGAAAGGGCTCATTTTTTGCATACCATAACGGCAACAAAAATTTGATAAAGGGATCCAACTACCAACCAAAACTGGAGGAGAACATTGGAGCAGGAGCCAGCAAAAGAGTGGAAATCACAGCAACTTCCACTGAGAAATCAGGTCAGCATTTCTATTCAATCCCAGTAAAATTCACTGGTATTAGCTCATTCGGCTTAAGAACATGAATGAATATGACAGCCTGGATATGGGAGCTACATTACAGCAGAACGGCAATGGGACCCGAGGTACCTGAAGTGGCTTGGACCCTAAACTTGACAGTAAAGCTGATGGTGGCTTCACTGGAGATGGGCGCAAAGATCCAACTTCAGAGATTAAGGGCTGGTGGCTTCAACCTGAACCTCTCTAAAGCTGATGAACGGCCCCACAGGAGCATTTCTGTGATTTGCACACTGAGTTTACTGACTGCCAGCTTTGGGTGCCTTCACAAATTCACCCCCAACAGCAAGCTCCACCACGACTGTGGGTTTTTCATACTCCAGACCTGCATGCTACAGCTTGGTCCCATCCCTGCCGCTCACATCCTTCTGCACCTGCTGACTTGGGCTAGAATCACAGGTGATAATATACTGCCAGAAAGTCTGTTACAATATTTCCCCATGCACCAAAAGCACAGGAATTTGGAGGAATTTACGAGAAACTCTGGCAAGACTCACACCCTGGTTCACAAGCTAAAGCCTTTCAAAGGAATTAAAATACTTTTCTTACGAGCAGCTGAACTCATGTCCGTGCTCTTATTGCTATCAGACAGGATCCCTGGGTCTTGCAGTCTTGCCGCTCTCGTCTTTGTTATTTTGAGAACTGTGCTTCACCTCTTTGTGCCTTTAGCTTCCATATCTGTAAAATGGGCTCTTCACCTAACTTAGAAGTCTTGCATCAACTAATGTTGCTAAAGCATTTAAAATCATGGCCATGGAGTTCTTGTTTTCTTGATTTCACCCTGTAAGAAGAGTAAAATTAAAGCCAATTGCTACAGAAAAGAAGCCTTTGTGTCTCATCTTCCTCCATCAGATTAAGTTTCTAAGGTATGTTAAGAAATGAGACCCCATAGGGGTTAGCGGTGTCCATTTAAATCTCTCAAATACCTACACGCAAATACACCAAGTGCACAAGGATTAACTCTAAATCTGAGTGGATTAGTCAAGAAGTCTTGCACAGCAATGTGGAATTGCTGGAGAAAAATATATAAAATTGTCATTTTTGTCAACTTTACAATACAACTTGATCCCCCATGTATAATGAGCTGTAAGCCTGGCAATATCGCAGGATCAGGTGAAGAGAAAACTTTCACTTGGGAAAAACACAGTGGAATTCACGGGGTCAGAGCATCAGAGACATGAGAGATGGGAAACCTGAGGCCACCTAGCTCCCTCACTCAACACCCAGCAGTCCCCACCGGCTGCCTTCCTGGAGCTCGTCCAGTCCTTCTTCAAATCTATAGTCACACACACACATATAAAAATATGTATTTACACACTCCCAAGGAATTAAAGACAACTATGAAAGATTAGGACGTGGAAGGCTTGATTAAACATATGAAATAACGTGAGCAAACGGATAACCTTGATCTGTCTTTTGAAGGCTATATACATCATCATACTAAAAAAAAGGGAGACAACTCCCTTTCAAGAAGAACATTTAAAATAAAGCAAGCCCAGTTTCCTACAGCACTTCCCTTGCTTATGAGATGTTTCAGCTGAAGGAGAGCAGAGAAAACCACTTACGATAACCTTACTGATCTATGCACTGACCCCTAGAAGTTGCTACCATGCTACATGGGTGGAAGAAGTGACCAAGGGAAAATTCCAGCTCTGACAGCTGTCCTGAGAAGTTTGTGACTCTGTGAATCTGTCGGTAGAAGAAAGGACGCACCACGCTGCCCTTCTGCCAGGTATGGGGGAGAAATATTAAAAGGCAGTAAGATTTTTTTCTAGGTTATCAAGGGAAAAGGGTCAGAACTGCTCCCAGGCTCCCGTAACCCGGATTGCATTTGATCCACAAAACTTTCCTCACTTTTTTCCTAAAAATTTCCCTGCCTCGAACTGGTTGTCAGTGGCTGCATGACTGGTCACAGCTTATTCATAGCCTTAATTAGCAGGTGTGTGACTGCCTGTTGAGCCACATTTTTAGATCTCCCGGCTCTTGCAAGCTGTCAGAAAGAAAGGCATTATTTTAGGTAAAATACCACCGCAAAACAGAGTGACATTCAGTTTGACGTGTGAGGATAAATTAAGGATGAGGATACGTTAAAGAAAACTCTGAGCGCCTTCGTCACATTCCTATATTCAAGGAGAAATGCAGCTGAGTTTCAGTTGATCTTGGCTTCTTCACTGACCTGTAGCAGTAAATTTTCCCCCCTTTTAGTGTTTAAATAGTTTGTCAGTGAATGATGCCATTCATAAAGTGCTGGCGATGACAGTTCTGCAAAGCTAAATGGCACTTAAATGTGCACCTAATAAATCTGCAACAAAAATAAACAGAGAGGATGAGGAAAAAAAGAGATTAACAATGCCAAAGAGCTAAAAAAAAAAAAAAAATTAAAAAAAAAAATCACTGGCAGGTATGAAAGGATATTGTCATTAAAACTGTTTGAAATGGTATTGTGCAGGATTGCTCCCATTTCCCACCCCTGTTTGGCTGACCTTTGAATTCTCAGAAGAAAACAGGCTTGGCTGTTATCTGGGAACTCTGTATTTGGTCAGATAAATTTGCTGTGGACCGTGCAGATCCATCCCTCCGTGTCTCTGTGCAGGTAACCGCTTCCACTGCGACCTCCTGAATTAGCCAAAGGGCATCCCCACTCTCGTGGAAAGCAAAATTTGCATTTATGAAAGGGTAACCCTGGTTCCATAAGGAAAAATGAATGCAAATACTCAAATTGCTGAAAGCAGGAGTCAGACTGGGGGGGAAGTAAGGGCAGAAAAGCTGGAACTACGACAATCCAGTAAGAAACAAATTTCAGAGAACATAAAGCTCTTGTGTTGCAAACAAGATGCTTATCACAGAACCACAAACTCCAAGAGCAAAAGTTTTAATAACTTAGCCTAGTCGAAGGTGGCACTGAAGAAATGTCACATGTATTTAAGAACTGGAAAGAAAACTTGAATTAAGCAAACAGACTGAACGCTGACTTTAATAACTTGGGAAAAACCCCCCACACCTAAATGTAGAGGAGATACAGGGAAATGGGATAATGTGGAAAGAAGTTTGCTATGCCTAATCTCTCTCTTCAATAAGGTAATGGATTTTCTAGACAAAGAAAATGCAGTACACCAGTAATTTGTATGGACAGTGTAATTCTGTATAGGGAATTAATAACTTCACTGACAGAAGTGGGGTTTTGTGTAAGAGGGTACAGAGATGGCAAGAGATCAAAGGAAAACGTGTCCAGAGGGAGACAAGTGGGCTCAAGAAAGTTTATTAACAGAGTTGTTCAGGATTCAGACTGAGACTAATTTTATATAACTCTTTAATTAAAACCCTGGGCAGAAAAAGCAGAGTTGAGCCATCAAAGTTTGCTGACGACAAAAAGCTGAGTCAGATTGCCATTACCGAAAAGGACTGTACAACCTGCAGGAAAAGCAGGAGATGGAGGACTGGAGCAGAGGAACGAGACACGGGATGAGCAAGCCCCAAGCGTGGTAATCAGGGAATGACCTAACAAGGTTTCTGGATACCAAAATCAGGTGGCCCATACTAAAAAACAATGTAACTGTAACTCCAAAATGAGCCAGATAAGGTACTTGTGCTGGAGATAGCACCGCTGTGAGACCTTCTGTGTAGCAACGTGTATAGTTTTCATCACCTATATTCAAGAAACATAAATTCAGCCTGGAACAGGAGCAGCAAAAGGATACCAGAGTGATCGGGGGAAGGAGTTTATCTCATGAGAGAAGCCTCCAAGAGCCTAGCAGGATGAAGGCTGCACCGAGATATGATCCCTAGCTATAAATACCCAGGGACAGAAGCAGCAGAAAGGGAGAAGAACTGTTTGTGCTAGTGGACAATGCTAGTACAAAAAATAAAATACAGTGAAATGGGACATACATAAGTGTAGATAGAAAATTTAATGAAGGACGACCACAGGAGTTAGCCTCTGGAACAGCTTTCCAATAGGAGTAGAAATGTACAAACCCCCTCCATTTGTTTTTAAACGGAGATGGAAATATTTATGAAAGGGAAAGTATGAACAAACACATGCAATTGCAACAAGCTGGTCTTCGTAATCCAAACAGACCCTGCTAATCCTGATTTTTATCTCCTGCCATCGTACAGGATCCCATCTTGAGAAAGCACCCCCCAGCACTAACAGCGGAGAATCTTGTTGCACGGGGAAAAGGGGAATATTTGTGTTATGTTTCACAAGCATCCATTTCCTGGTCTGTTGTTATTGTAACTACGCCGAGTTTAATCAAACTAAGCTGTTAGGAAGAACAAGCAGGAAATGAAACTGATAAAACTAGGATCCTCCAAAGAGGACAGCACGGCTCTTAGAAGCACTTGGGGAACATCACTGATTTGGCAACACTCCCCTGTTTACCTGCTCCAGATTTATCCTCCAAAACCTAGAGCTTAGTTTCTTTGCTGACAGCAGATCTTTAAACAGAGCTATTAGAAAAGAGTCGAAATGCAGAAAGCTTTCCTTTTCTGAAAGAAAAAAAGAGCATCCTGCCTTCGCAATCCAGTTGCTGGATTTGCAGTAAGTAACTCAACTTAGGAGACCCACCGCTGCGGGAGACCGTGCGAGACACCCTCAAAAGAGCTCTATCTTCAGAGGAAGGATTATCTGCTGCTTGAAAATCAGGATCTCTCTCGGGTGTCTCAAATTCAGACTTTGAAGACTGATCTTGGCCCTTGCTCCCGGGCCCGCGTCCCATACAAACTGCACGCGGCGCTGAGTAAATCAGGCTAGAATCCCACTCTCTGCTACCTTGGGCTCTCTGCAAATTACTGCTCGAACAGATGGGCTCCGTACTGTGTCCAAAAGGTCAACACATTTGGCCTAATCCAGACCAGGGCTGGGAGCCAGGGAGCAGAGCATTCCTCAGGAAGGGGGTCACAGAGGCAGCTCCACAGCTTTCAAACAGCTTTTACCAAGGGGAGGACCAAGTTCGGGGGCTTTCGCTTATCCCCGGGTGGCAACACGGCACGAGGAGAGAGGCAGGTCCTTGGGAAGGGGAATAACGAACCTCAGATTTAGCAGGGAAATGTCTGGCTGACGCTTCACGAATGAGTTATCCCGCCTCTCCTGGCAAGAGCTTAGAACAAACGTCAAGCCATTCTCTGCACTTCGACGTCTTCATCTTACTGCTCATGATGGGTGACTTTTCACTGCACAAATGGATCTAATTATTACCTCAGGGGTAAATATTCACTCAGGCACACAGAGAATAAGGCAGGTAACTCCCAGTCTGGGCTTCTAATCCCATTATCAGACACCTCCTCAGCATCATTATCCCAAATAACACAAAATGAAACACAGGGGAAAAAAATACCATTGTATTTCCAGTAATGAGAAGCATGGACAAGAGAGGAAATAATTTCTCTGAGTCATGCTCCCCACCCAAATAATAGAAATATCTCCATGTGGAGAAGCAGATGACGTTATGGATTAGCTGCACTTAATTTTCATCGTGAAGAAGTTCCTATGTGCAAATCCCAGCACAGAAAGCCAGCTCTCTCTACTTAGGTGGCCTGGACTGCGGCTATTTGCTCTCTTTGAGGTTTGCAGGGAGCTGGTGCCGTACATCCCTTGTTTGCAAGGGATCAGTCCTCTCAGACTGAAACCATCCTCCTCCGATCATCCCGCATCAATCCAGGGATGAGCACAGCCGCAGAATAAAGGGAGCAATTGTTCCGGATGGAGAAAGCCGTTCTGATGTGGTTTGGGAGCAGACTTGGGCGTCTGCTGCTCAAGAGCTGGCGGCATGGGTGGATCACGGTTCCTACCCCCGGGAGTCCCAGAAGGGGCAATCCCCCAGCTGCAGAAGCCCCGAGGACCTCCTGCGGGAGCAAAGCTGACTGGGAAGGGGCAGACGCAGCAAGGTTTGGAAAAGGAGCCGGAATTACAGGCAATCCGAGCTTCCAGTAAGAAGAGGGAAATTCCCGTCTCTCCTGGCAGGACCTTGGATGCCCAGAGCACCAAGGCTTGTACGTGCACGTATATGCTAGGGACAGGGACGGATGATGGAGGAAAAGTTTCTCTCTTCTCTGAGCTGGTGCCACCATCTCCCAGCAGAACAGCTGTGAGCAAGAAACCCTCAGCCTGTGACCTGTGTGTGTATTTATCACTTTTAATCCATCACTTCCAGCTTGTTGGTTTCTCATTTAGCTACGAGATGTCTAGGAGAGTCTGTATTCTCCAGAGGCACCAGGAAAGCTCCACAGAGAGCAGCTCTGCGATCTGGCTTTAAAAATAATCTTCCCTCCCTCCCCAAATGTTAGCTTGCTAAAAAGTACTCGAGAGCCATAAAAAATCTACAGGGTTTGTATCCAGCAGTCTCAAGGAAGAAGCCCTGCTGTTTCCATGACGGTTTACACCTCTTTTTTTTCCCCACCACTTTTGCAAAGAGTACTACTATAGTATCACGGTTACGAGGTGACACTGCTGAACAGCCACCCAAGCCGCCTAGCTGTGGCGGGGAAGGATGCTGCTGAAAACTTTCTCCCAGTGGTTTGCTTCTTGCAAAAATACTAGGGCCTGACTGACAAAGCAGCTCTCAGACTTGTTTTAACTTAATTTACTCCCTGCGAGAGCCTCTCTGACACCTTGCAGGGGTGCGGAATCTCTTGTACATAGGTCTACCCTAGCCAAACGGGCCCTAGCTCATCGGAGGTCTGTAAGAATCTGCACAGCATCAGAATTGGGTATCACGGCTCTGATATCACCAAGAAAGGTTTTGCTTTAGCTTAAATAAAAGCCGGGCTTTGGGTGTGGTGAGAACGGTGAAGTCTTAAGTGTCCAGGAACTTGTAACATTCGCCACCTGACAACGATGCTAGCTACTGTTTGGGAAAGACATTAATGGCCCTCGCATGGGAAGCATAAAAGGCCTGAAATATTTTACTATTGTTTTATCAACACAAGTTTGGTTCCTTTGGTTTTATGCAAATATGAGAAGCATTTGCCCAAGGGGTAACCATTGCTTCCTCTGCTTTTGTAAGTGCTCTGGCATGCTCAGCAGCCTTCTTCCCCAGGAAATTTTGGCTTATGAAAGTTCTTTTTGATAAATTTGTTTCTCGCTAATCTCTGGGGGAAAAAAAGCCCTCCTCCCAGTTGCATGCAGGAAGGTAGGCTGTCCAGGACCAGGATGATTTCAGGAACCTCTCTCAGTGAGTAACTCTCTCTATTACTCTCAATTGTTTGACAAAACAAGAGCTTCAGTGTTTCCAGCAGTTAACTTACATGTCAGAACAGCCTAGAGGGGTTAACTCTCTCCATTGGCAACCGCCTAGCAGTACACCTCTCCCTTTTGGCACCTACGATCCCAGCAGCGATAAGAGGCTTCCTTCCTAGCAGTTACTGCCGTGCTAAGGCGTAATTATTCCACTGCATTGCGACAGTACGTTCATGGAGATTAACAGTATGGGAAAGAACTAGAACTGGGGGGAAAGCCTAGAAATCACAGGGTATCTGGTTATGAGGACAAAAAAAAAAAAAAAAAAGAATTAATCTACTTCTGCTAGGGAAAAATATATTTAGATTTTAGGATTCAAATCCCTGCACTGCAAAATCGCCCTCATTAACTTTAACTCCAGGACTTCAAAGTCTAAAAGCTAGTATCTAGTTACGGATTCCTAGAGCACAAGACAAGCAACAAGCTGGGGGGTGGGGGGTTTGGGGGGTTTTTTGGTTGTAATTTTAACCAAATATCACTAATTTAAGAGATCTGAATTGCAACTACTATGTTTGCAATGTGCCACTCTTGTAAAAAAAGGAAAGCTACTCTGGTCCAAAGATTTATGGCCCCAAACCACCTTGTCTTCAGTTTACAGTAAAACGTGATAAATCCTACCTGGCAGTACCAGACCTTGGGAAGAAAGAGGCGCGAGGTTCTTGCAGGATGTTCATGCCCAACATCTAAGATTCCATAGGATTTAGGCTTCACCAAACCTCTGCCTTCGTCAAGACACAGATTTGGGCCCAAATCCTGTGCTGTAGCCTAAGTCTAATCCAACTGTTCTTTACTCAGCTACGTTTTAACTTATATAGCGTAAGAGGCAACTTATGAAAAATCTGTCATTCACCATCCTTGCATATATAGCTAAACCCCAGAAAAAACTCTTTACAGAACCAGAGCTTTATCTGTCAAAACTTACCAAAGTTGACTTTTCAACATGATTATTTTTCTCCCTAGTCTTTATTTTTTGTGTAGTTGGATACCATTAAGATTTTCACCTTTACTTTTTCTTTCACCTCCTCTTTCTCCCCTCTTTTTTTTCACCCATTCCTTTCTTACTGGCCTTTTCCATTTTGCTTCTGAAGAAAGACAATGGAGAGAAGGGGGAACTGAAAACCCACCCAAACACCAAATTTCTTTGTACTGGCCTGGAGTTAAATGAATACTTTAAAAAAAAAAAAAAAACAGGACGAAAGCCCATTCATCCTTGCTGGGACCTGGGGGAACTTAGCATCTTGCAGGATGAGCTCAGTGCTTTGCAAAATTATCTAAACAGTGGGTACAATAAAAGGTGGGTCCCAGCCAGAACTCCGGATATAAGCACTTTCCATCCCTGTAGGGGAGTTTGGATTTCAACATCGGGGCTTGTTTCTTGCTGTTAGAACTGGAAGCCGAACACCCCTGAACATCAGCAATGTTCAACCCCAAGGGCACACGTCTCTGATCAAACTCCTCCGATAAGTGACAAGCAGTCCTAGGACAGGAGATCTCGGTGCCTGGGATACAGAACAGTCGATAGCCTTTTAAAGAAATAAAACTATCTTCAGGACCAGTGCAAAGGCACTTGGAAAGCCCTTTGCTGTCACACTACTGATAGAAGATGAAGCCTGTTTGTGCAGGCTTCCTCAATATTGACTCCAAGTTGCAGTACACTTCGGCTACACTTCTGAACAAGGGTGCCTAAAATGAGACTTGCAATGTTCTTTTCGGGTCTCAGGAGCACGAAGCAAATACAACTCACAGCCACAAGAGCTGGGCATCAGCACAGCCCCCTTTAAAGGCTAAACTCAAACAGCCAGGCTTTCTCCAGCCCAGCCCTGAAGCCTATCTCAGCTCAGCCCAAAGCAAAGGGGAAGAGTTGCTCAATTCTTTGCATTTCAGTGACAAGACCAAAAATAAACCCAACGGAAGAAAACCTTAAAACAAGAGGAAAAGGAGCACTTGCCTACCAAAGGCTGGGATCACTACGTTCAATTCTGCTAGAATCTGTAGATGTTTTTCTCCAGCTGCAGATGTAACACAGAACAGACAACAAGTATGAAAAGATTTAGCCAAGAAATAATTCAATGCTTTTACCCTTTCTCCCCTGCTGTTTTCTTTCCATCCAAACACACGCATTCTGAATGTGCTTTCCATGAATATTCAAGAGATTTATCAGGAAAGTCAGTGAAAGTAATTCAGTGTGTGCAAGTATCAGAGAACATTTCAAGAGCTAATTTTGCACTTAAACAATCACATTGAAAAATACGATGCTAAGATTGCTACTCATCCAAAAGAAGAACAAAAACATCTTCAGTGTCTTATGGACTCATTAAAAACTAGCCCAGACAGCTAGAGTATTGCATTTTTATCCAGATTGACTCATAAGTGATTAGAATGGGATTAAAAAAAAAAAAAAAATCACTGGAACTGTTCCCACTGTAAAGTGGGGTTGAATCAGAAACAATTATTTTAATTTGGGAAGTGGGAAATGTCATTTTGTAAAATTTATTTTATTCTTTGCTGGAAAATGGCCAAATTTGTTTTACTTGTGATTTAGAAACGTATCTTTAAAATTTTTTGAAATTTTATATTTTCATACATTCATTATCAGTTTCATTGGATAGCACAGAACCACCACACACCGCTTCCTATTTCAGAGAAAGAAAGTAATTTTTTTTTTCCTGTTTCTACTTTTCCTTCCCCTCCCGCCATGTAAATCTATGAAAATTCCTCAAATTAGACAAATCCACTGGGTGCCAAATGCAAAAAAATCCCCCACAAAACCCACATGCATTATCCATTTTATGGAACACACGTTGGTTAAAAGCAAGGCTATACAGTAAAATTTCCAAAAGCTATGTTTAAAATACACCTCTGAAATTTTTTTGAAAAGTTCACTAGAAGGTATTTTCACTTTGAACTCAGAGAAGTTAAAATATCTTTGATGCCTTCCCCGATGGTCAGCTTTTTATGTTGCTGGAATGATCTGCACAGAAAATTTGATTTAATGAACTATTCAGGTTTCCAAATAAACCTAGTTGAGACTCTTGCAGACTTTTTTGCAATCTGATGGTGAAACTCATTAGACAAATTATTTCCAGTAAATTGCTCTCTTCACCCTCACCGAGGACTACTGCATTTAAGACTTGTGGAAACATTTTATTTTGAGATAACATTGCTGTTGCTACTATCCAAGAACAATAGAGGACGATTATAGATTTCATAGACCATCTAATTTAATTCCTGTATAAACAGGCCATAGGCCTTTTTTAAATTAAATGCCATTTCAAGTCTGATAGATATGGTTGAACTAAAGCACAGTTCTGGAAAGAAAAAGAACAACAAAAAAAAAGAAGACATCCACAGATAAAGAATGTGCAACAACATACTGTATCATAACTCCGGCCAAGCGCCAAAATCCTGCCCCCCCACCCTTGCCTCTCACTGTGTCTGTCATGAGTATGTCAGGGCTCAGGGGAAAGAACAATGGTTCAGAGACAAAGAAATTTTGATGCATTTTAATGGCAGAAGAAAGACTTTGTAGCTCACAGCCCGCGTTTTCAACATACCAGGCAAGAGGGAAATCTTTTATCCCATTTCCATCTCTCAGTGCCATAAAAACCAGCTAAATGGCATCAAATGCCTGGGATTTTCAAAGTTTCTTGCAAACGAGCATTGCCCAACTCTGGTGAATTTGGCTTAGGTTTAGGTGCAAACCTGTAGATGCACTTAAACCTGTAGATGCCTTTTCAAAGCTGATTACTATGTATTAAAGACATACTGAGTGGAGCAAGGTCCCACCCTGGCTTCGCTGAAGTCAGCTGGAGTTTCACCATGTAAGTATTACCTGATGCAGATGCACGTGCCATTGCAGAGCTACTGAGGAGGTGGTATTAAACCCTTCCAAACACCATTGAGCAAGAAACCGGGGGGGGGATAATAATAATAATAAAAAAAAAATTTCTTTCTCCTCACTCAACACTCCTTGGATAAGTCACTTGCAATCTATGTGTGTGAATCGTCACCACCGCCCCCAAAAAAGGGATATAAAGAAATCATCTTCACAGGGTCACAAAGACCCATTTACTAGCCATCCAGATGTAACTGCAGGAGGGGAGGTGACAGAAAATAGCTGTAACGCAAGTGCTTTCATTCTGACACGTTCATCAGGACCCAGTGACAAGGTGGCATTTAACAACACCCCTCACCTACCTTAGCAAGGTGCTACAAGGAAGTTTGCACAGTGCTTGCTGCACAGTAGTGTTAGGGAAAGTCTGATGACTCCCACTTTCTCCGGGATTTGTTAGAATAGAAAAACCTAGCCCAGAAAAGTCTCTGTCTAGCATTCTGAAAGAGAAACAACAACAACTGTTTTATTTATATATTTAATTTTTAATTAAAAAATAAAGGTTATCTTAATACATCTCTTGCAGCCTTTGGGCAAAATGCACCCTTAACAAGACTTTATGAAACATGATGCACATCTATTCTTGGCACACATCTTAAACAAACGTGAACTTTCTGCAGCAACTTCTTAAATCCATCATTCTCCCAAAACCCTGAAAACATTTAAATGTTCTTTAAAAAAAACTAAAAAATTAGAAGTGGGCCCAAAGCAAAAATCCCAGATCCAAGCATCCCAAAGCTTTTGGAAGAGACTCAAATCCAAACTCTCATCTCATTCGAAGTTTTATCCTGGATCACTGCAAATTCACAGACACGGCACCCAAACAACCAAGAGAGATGAAATCTGAATGCTGACCCGGGTATGAATCTCGCTTCAGAAGCTTTGATCTTTACACTGGGCCAAAGCAAACCTATGGGTCTGAACTCCTTCCTAAAATTGTTTAAGTTGGGCCCATCCCTAACAGAAATAAGTGCTGGTTACACGATGAAATGGTGCTGTCAGAGCTCCCCATTTCTTAGCTGTCCCTGATCTGAGACCAGACCAAGACCTCCATCCATTTGCACTACTTTAAAAGGCAAGGATAAAGTCAAGCGAACACACTGAACCCTCCAACACAGTCATATCACTACACATTTGCGTTCCGCAGCGTGAAAGGAGCCCTGGACCTCTCCGTTACTTGCCAGGAGCTGTCTCAGGTTTCTAGACGTGGTTTTCTCTGGAAACACGTTCAGGCCTCCGTCACTATCTGTGGGAAGGCTTACGCACACCGCCGGAGGGACGGGTCGTCACCACTCACATGGGATGTCTTTGTTCCACCGTGGCCCGTGATGGCTGATTCCCAAAGGCACAAAGTGACCAATCTTTAGACTTATACACAAGGTCTACATATATATATATATATTTATATATATATGTACACACACACAATTACATACATATTTAAATATATATATATACATATATATATTTGGTTTTGGTTTTTCTCTTTTATCTTTTTTTGCTTTTCTTTTTCCCTCCTTTCTTCCCCTTCTAACTTAATGGTGTAGTCTCCTCTGAGGAGGGCTCTGGTATATGTTCTGGAGAATTCTCTGTCTCCAAAGAGACTTCTGGCTTCTCCTCTGTCAGTTTAGGCTCCTCGGGGGCTTGAGATCCCTCCAGCTCCTGACTCTGCGCCTGGCTGTTCATTTTCTCTTCTGCTTCGATTTCCTCTGAGGTGGGAATGGAGTTTTTCTTTGGACGGCCTTTGGGCTTCGTTGGAGCTTCCTGTCCACCCTTCAGCACCTGGAGCAAAGAGATGAACCGTCAGGATCAATCTGAACTCCGCTGCTGGCAGACATCCTTTAGAGAAGGATGAAACTTGGCTTTGACCTCAAAGTTAATCCATGACTTGGTCACCATTTCAGCCTCATAGAAATGTCCTGTATTCATGGAGTGAGCTCACCCATTTTCTCATGTAAATAAAATGAAATGCAAACATTACCAGCAAGGACACCCAGAACTCTGGAGGTCTCTAAGTCAGTTCCTACAGGAGGCCCAAAAGCAACCTAGGTACACAGTCCTCAACACTACAGATAAGATTTTATGCAGAATTCAGTTCCTTTCCTGAGCATGTGCTTTATTCAAAGCCCAAGTAAGAACAGCCATAAACCTTAGCCAGGATTTCCTCTGATTGCCTTTCCTCCAGCCTTTTCGCTTTCTGAAATAGCCTTTTATTATTTTTTTTAACACCTGTATTAAAATGAATGAGACCCCTCTCATCTGAGTAAAGGGTGGGAGTCAGCAAGACAGGTCTGTTCTCATGTTTAATTCCCTCTCCCTTCACACCATCACTGCAGCAACAAGACACTTCCAACCAAAGATCTGTATCCAAGCTAATCCCAAATTTGTCTTAAGTGGCAGTAACTTCTGCAGCTATCACATACATTCAAAGATACAGTCTAGAACTGCGTCTCCTCTCCCAGATCAGAATACACAAACATCTCCACTGCAGAATGTCACAGCATCATGGCTCCCACCAAGATTTATCGGACAGTTGTCCTTTCTAAAAGCATTTTAACTGGAAAAAGGCCATGAAGCTGAGAATAAGTGAACGAGGTGAAAGGAAGATCTGAAAAGCAAGTATTAATGATACTAGCTCTCAAAACTGCATTGGTCTCCATGGAGCAGCACAATCTTTTTTGTCTATACACATAACCAGTCCCACAAGCATTAAGATCACAGGAATGCCAAAAATGCAGAGGAGATATTTTGGTTCTTCCCTCTGTTAGGTTATCATTTCTTTCATCCTTTTGCTTTGTATTCTTCCTACTGCCTATGGTCCCCTCCAGCCCACCACATATGCTGCAGTATGAACATTTTAAAAAAAAGAGTACGTCTCTTAAGAACAGTGATCAAGAATAAAACAAAATTTGGTTTAAATAGACACAGGTCACTGACACTATGCTCAGCTTCCAAATCTGTTCTTCTGAAATCAGTTTTTAAGGACCGTGGAGAAATGGTAACAAACCACCTACCATTTTCTTCCACTTCATCCTACGGTTCTGGTACCACGTCTTCACCTGGAGCTGAGTCAGCCCCAACGACTGGGCTAAGTCAAGCCTGGGAGACAAAACAGACATTGAAAGGAGTTTACAGAGGCCAAGAAGAGCTCAGATGCCAAGTGCAGCCAATCCAACACTGTAAGAGCATCCAACAGTGGGACCACCAGAAAAGATGGCTATGTGTCTCTCTAATCTGTTGTTTTGAGAAAAGGTCAGATAAAAGTGGTAAATACTGTGACTTTAGCATGTGAAGACAGATGTTCTTACAGAAGAAGCAAGAATATTTAGGAGTTTGTGAGCCATCTGTTCTCTTTCCTCCTCTGTGACCGCTGGACAGAGGAGCAAGCCTAGAAGTTGCAGAAGTTTGCCTGCCCTCTTTGAAGCCTGCTGTACTCCGACTGCTGACGCTCCATGTTTGTATGTGAAGCAGGAAGCTACTGGTACACCGCATCCCCAAAAAACAGGTCTATGGTGTCTGAAGCAAACACGTAAGAACCAAGACACCCAGCATCAGTCTGCCTTTGAAAGTGCTGCTCTTTGGATCATATTTCTTCTTCGCTACTTACATAATGGGGGTAATAATACTATCTCATTTCTCACAGAGTAGTAGTACATCTAAATTTATTAATTTCTTATGCTTTCTGCTATTATAGGCAATTTAGGCTTATAAATGAATATACTATTTGCGTGTTTAGCTTAAGGGTATATGTGGCAGACAGCCCATAATCCTGATTCATCCTCCACAAATCTCCAACCTATGCAAGTTCATCTGAAACCACTCATTATTTCTATATTAAAACCCAGGATATGAAGCAAATGCAGCTCAGAGTAACTCTTTACCCTTTCCCACAGGTGGTAGCACCACACATCTGGCAGTTTTGTAATGGAGTTGCACAACGGACAGAGTTGGAAATCCTCAACAATGCCAGGCAAGTGCCCCACAGAGTCACGCAAGTCCTGCAGGTGGGACAGCTCAAACTCAGAGTCACATTCCAAGGTGTTCTGGATTGTGTGAACTTCTTGGCAAATATTTCCCTGCCTTTGGATGGGGAAACACATTTGTCAAGGCCAAGTTTTTCATAATAAAACTTTTGTTTCAGCTGGGTTCCTAGGGCAATCAGACTCACTCTTATATTTACAAACACCTACGTACCCCACACCAGCTCTCTGTGCACAAACTCACACTCATGGATTCATGCTTTTCCCCACTTTGGATTCACTCTAGACCTACAAGCTTGATTTGCCTGCTGTCTATGCCACTACATAACATCTGTGAGATAGCCCATTGACTTAAAGATACCATTACTGTTATTTGAAAAGCAAAATCCAGCAGAGGCATTATCCTGTCGTACTGCACTCCCTTACTACTAATAACCCAGGTGCTTCAGTTGCCCTCCCAGCCATACAGTCTTGTGCCCAGGCCAAAAGCTGCAGGAAAGAATGCAGGTCACAATCCACTGCTTCACCATCACGTTTCCAGCCATGAGTTGACAGAGAGAAACACTGCTTGACTAACTCTTCTTGCCTTAGTGCACATGTTTTATCACACTTTGAATACCTTCAACCAGTTACCATCTCTTGCCACACAGATTAGCATAACCACCATTGCCTAGAAACCCGAGGAAACAAACAGAGGGGAAGTGGTACATGGACAGGAATTGCTCATCAGCCTCAAACATATACAGAGCCAAGGAACAGACATACGATAAAATTAATTAACAGCCTTGAGTGCTTCATCAATGGTGTCAACCATCTGGTTATGTGAAGCTGCGAGGAGTCAGTACAGGCGCATTAGGAACTCTGAAACTGTATGAGACAGGCTGGCCGTGCCCATGAAATTTAGTCTAGCTGCAATCCTTGGCTTTGGTGACAGGCAGTACAAGCAGAGAATGCTGATCTTCAAAACCAATTTAGATATTGGGAAACTGCCATCTGCGTCGCTCAAGGTCTGGTGTACTTTTCAAACCCTCTCTAGGTTTACAAACTTCATAGGAATTGGACAGGTCTTTTTCCTGCAATTTAAATTTGCAGAGTATGATTCAAAGCCTTTAAAAAAGCTAAAGCCTCTCCTTAGTTTGGTTTGTCCATTTGGTACCAAGCAGTCCCTAAGAACTTGCTTTTTCCTTCACAAAGATGAGGTACTTGCCTGTGCCTTCACAAGGGCAAGGTAGCCTTCAATGCTATGCAACCCTGGCTCTGTTTTCCAAGCTGATGGACAGGCCACCGCCTTCTCATTGAATCGCTACCCAAGTTTGCCAGATGAAAGCTAGTTCAGCAGACAGCTGAAGTTACAGCCAACCTCTCAGCTGCCACGACAGAGAGCCTTCTGCTCTGTACCTTGCCTATCTCTGAGCTTGGATGTCTGCTAGCAAGCACATATATCACCATGTGACATTTCCATTGATATAATCTATTTGTGTCACCTTTGATCCCAGGACAAATTTAATCTGGTCATCTGCCCAATGGCAGAGGCATCCCTGCAGAGCTAGAAGGCAGCACACCACAGCCAGGAAGCGTGCAGCCCTTTTGCTCATTGCTTTTCCTAGTCCAAGAGACTGACCTACCTGTCAGGGGTAGAGAGATACTTCTGCTTCTGGAATTTCTTCTCCAAGCCCATCAGCTGGAGCTCCGTGAAGATGGTCCTACTCCGGCGTGGCTTTTTTAACCGAGGGGTGGGCTGCTCTGCCTCCGACTCACTGCTGGCATGGGTCTCGCTGGCAGGTGTCTCTGAGCTCGTGGTCCCCAAGGAGGTCTGGGCTGGCAGCACGCGGGAGCTGGTGGCAGCTGGGACGAGGTGAGGGACCACAGAGGGCTGCCTGGTGATGACGGAGATGAGAGGATATGCCCGCAGAGAAGGGGACCCTGGCAGGGAAAGAAGCAGAGGTGGATAAAGGCCAGTTCAGTGGCAATAAGGTTAACTAATGGGAGCACTGGAGAGAGTAGGGGGCGAGGAATACCTTTCCTGACTTTGCCATTCACTTGTTAAATGACCACAAGCAGTCAGTTCCCCTCTCTGGACCTGTTCCTTCTCCCAGATTGCATGTGTTTAGCTTTCCTTGGGCTGGGAGTCTTGATGTGCATTTCCCTAGCACAGGGAAAGGAGGGCCTGCATTTCCAATGCCTTCTTTTTTTTTTTCTTTTTTTTTTTAGGAGCTATTACAACACACACCATTGAAGTCATCTGTCTAATTGCCACAAGAGATTAAACTCAACAAACGATGAAATCTGTCCCCATTCATGCAACTCTGCTTCTCTATGGACACGAGGACAGGGTTCACTTGAGATAGTTACCTAATCTCCCTTCACAGGCGACAGACAATGGAGTTCAAGTCACAATTCATCTCATCCTCTAGTAGGTAACTGAAAGAGTCAGATGAATCACACTTTCATCCTCCACTGTCTATACTGACCCCATTGACTATGCAGGCAGATGAGGATGAATACATCGGAAGCAGAGTTCTTCACTGACTCTTAACTCTACATCTGGTATGAACCAGTAGATACCAGCCCTAAAAAACAAACCAGCAGTTCCGCTCCTACCCTTTCAGGTCAGGGCCAGTCTGGGATGACAAATCTAAATGTTCCCAAACACTAGAGGAAGTCCTGATTCACATCAGACCTTCTGGATTTACAGCTATAGACAGATTTCTGCTCAGCCTTAGCCCCAGGAAATCAAATGTTCCTTTAAAACTCGGGCAGGGAAATAGGGCCACGTATGAGAAATGTACGGTCATTGCGAGATGGCACTCTATACAACTTTGCAACCAAACTGCACAGTCTTGGGCAAGTCACTTTCTTGCTCCGTGCCTCAGTTTACCTCATTTGCAAAATGGAAACAATCCTCCTTACCTACTTCACTGGTGGTAAAACATGGATTATATTTTAATGTACATAAAGTATTCTGAGATCTTTAGATAAATGGTACTGTGGAAAGGAACATATTACACCAGCAGGCCTGATTGTGAAACTCTTAATATGAATCACCACTAATGAAAATAACAAGCTGTAGACCTCAGTGAGTCTATTTCGGTGAGTAACTCGTCACAGTGGAAGAAAGGAGTTGCCAGCCTGGCCTGCTGATGACCTGTATTCCTTACCCTCCTCCCCGGAGTGAAGGGTTGTGATCGCATAAATCAGGTCCCAGGTAAGCTGCAGTGCACAGGGTACATCAAAGTATCGCACAGCTTGTTGATCGTCACTTCTCTCCACAGCTGCTGCAAGCTGTGCAAAATCCAGCTACTTACAAAGCGAGCTTGGAAAACTATTGCCAAAACACCATAAATCCCAACAGACTGGGATTTAAGCAAGACTGGGACTACAGACTGGGGTTTAGGCAGACTGGGACTTAAGCCTTGCTTTCTCCTCCACATCTCCACAACACTAAAAATCAAAATATTTCCATTAAATTTAAATTATTCTACTTAAACCACCAAGGAAGTACTTGAGAGATGAGATCAGAACTGCTAAGCCAACCTTCAGCTTGTATAAAGTGTTATCTACCTTTTCTTTCTGTGGATTTTTTTCAGCTGAAGACTGTGCTGATCTACAGCATCACCAAGTAACCTGGCAGAAATTCTGCCTTGATTTACAACTTCAGTGGCTGTTCAAAGATCATAAATTCGGATAGAGCTCGCTTTCCTTTGCTTTACACTACTAATTCTGCCCTCACTGATATTTATGCACCCGCTGACACCAGCCAGCCACACAGAAGGTAAACCAGATCCTGCTCCCATAGTCTATATCCTCCTCGCCAGTACCCACTACAGTTAGTTTCTGCCATCGCGGGAAAGCAAAAGCAATGCCAACCCACCAATGGAACAGGCGACTTCCTCTGTTTGAGCCCAATTTGCCAAAAAGAATCAGCCCCTCTTCCCTTCCTGAAGGGCACCTCCATTGTGAGAGTCCTGTGCAGGAACCCTGAAGCCACCTCCACCGTAAGAGATAATCCTGGGTGAGCAATGAGATGTGTTGATGGTTTTCATCTGGCAGCAGTCCTGGGACTTAGCCCTTCTGCACTACTGGTCTCGTTCACAGAGGCTCTAAGAGAAGAGGCTTCACGGATCCCAGTTCCAACCTGCTCTCAATAAGGAGACTGAAAACTGATGCCCTAGCTTACACAGCATAAAGGAGTGGATCCAGTCTTATTATATACCCTTATCCTGCTGTTAGGGGGTCCTGGTTCAAACCTTCCCATCACAGAGCTCCTGCTCCCCTGCAGGTTCATTCTCCAAGTCTTATCTCATAGTCTGAAATCCCATTCCTGTCCTTGCACATGGGCGGCTTCTGGCACCAGGTCACTGGTTAATTGATACTTTTACCCTTGTACCCCTGTATATTTCGAGCAGGGCTCTCCATAAACCACAAGATTACTACGGAGTAATAAATCACCAGAGCTCAGAAACCCCTGCAAGGCTCCAAGTGACTGAAACCTCTGGACGAAAGCATTTGTACAGGAACTCTCTTCAAGGGAGGTCAACAAAAGGTATTTGATATCAGAGCAATCAGGGATATTTGCTTTCCCGTATGGCATGGTAGCAGCATCTGGGACTGCTTGGAGGTGGGGGAGGCTAGCTACAGTGCTCCAAGAGCTTAAGATCTGCCTCCATCAAACAGAGGAAAGTCTCTTCAGGCTATTTTTCCTGATAATCAGGTAGGATCAGGAATAAAAGAACTGCTTTCCTCCTTCCAAGATCAGCAGTGAGAACTTGGCTATTTTTGCAGAGTAAAACAGCGGTTGGTTATTAGAGAAGCAGATGACATTGGAGTTGTTCAGGTCTATGCTTTCAAGTGCTGAGCACCTGAATGAGGGGATACATTTTCCAAAATGTTCAGCATCCAGCAGCTGTGACCTGGCCAAATGCTCAGAAAAGCTCAGCACATGCTTATTTTTGGTGCCCACGTCAGGACACTTATTTACTTACGGCACTTCTGAAACTGCTGTTCTACTTTGGTGCAAGTAGTGGTTTGCAACTGCTGAGTTGCTTCGAGCTCCAGGTGGTGAACAGATTTGTGAGGCTGTTGACACCAAGTGTCTTATATTTCTTTATCATTTGTGCTCATAAAAGAAGCCTTTGCTTATGGTTTGACACCAACAGTTGCATCAGTGCTTTTAGAAACCATCGTAAATAATGAAAGCATCTGCTGATGTTCAGCCCAGCCATATACAAGACTTCTCAGCTTTCTGCCCTCAGCCTGATGAGGACACAGGATGGTTAGGGCGTAGAGTAAGGACAGCATTTAGAGAAAGACATGGGGTTCAAGGCTGCAGATATTTTCTGCGGGGACAATTGCTGGCCAGAAAGGGGGCAATGCTTTAGCAGCTAACTCTCCTTGCAGACAGAGTAAACCAGAAATAGCTAGCCTCTACATTGCACTAACTAGCTTCTAGATCACAAAGAAAAAAAACTAAGTTCAGTGTCCTGTTCTGGATCTAGTTATCCCAAAGTTCAAAGGTAGCTGAAGTTGAGCCAGTCCATTGTCTCTAAGTACACTATTAACATGACTCCCCTTAAACCATCCGTACAGTTCTTACTCTGATAAAGCCTTGGCTTCCAAACACTATGAAATCTGAGGCTAGATCTAAATTTCACATCCCCCAGAGTTCAAAGGTATTTCTAGACTGACATGGTATTGTAAGAATGGAATAATTTCTTAATCTTCAACAAATTAAATGCTGGCAAGCAGCTCTTGTCTGCTCAGCACTGTTGTGACATGCTCTGTCTCCCCAAATGGGAAGGAATGGAAATGAAGCACTCTTCCTTTCTGTACCTGCCTTTCAAAACAGTTTCAGCTGAATGCATACAGTCCTGCATTGTTGTCTGAGCACATTTTCCAATCTTGACCCACTGGTCTTCTGCACTTGAAAACCAAAAAGCAGCCCACGCAAGCCAGAAAATGAGGAATTAGTTTGCTACCCTAGCAACATACCTCAGGTGTTTTAGTGTTTCCATCTAAAACAATCAAGAGGCAGCACAGTCCAATGGTGAAGCAACCAGCGGTTTAGGACTCAGGAGGTCTCAATGTTCTTCATAGGGACAGGAGTCTCTTTCTATGTGGTTTTTATACAGAAAAGTCCCAGTTTTATCTATTAGAACAGTCTTAATGACCCCAAAGTCTAGGGTAGTCTCAGGCTCACTTTGCTGCTGAATACTTCTGAAATACTTGGGAAGTATTAGTATAATCCATACTTCATACCATGCACAACTGAGGGAGTGGTGCTTAAGCAACAGAAGTTTTCCTGTAGTTATTTTTTAAGCATTTGAATAGTCTCAATTTCAAGCAGCATGGAAGTTCTTATTTCTGTCCATCTCCATAAAGCTAACATCTGGCCACTCAGATGCTAAAACTAACCAAAAGCTAAAAATAAAAAGGACATTGGATCTGCAGATTATTTTCTAAGGATCTGAAAACATTCTTCTTTGCTATTTAAATCAGGCCATGCTGGCAGCCACTGTACAGTAAATAACAGATCTGCCCCTCGCACAATGCACTGACCATACCACCTTGAAATGAATTGGCTTACTCAAGCCACACAGGTCTCAAAGAACCCTGGACTCCCGATTCCTAATTACATGTAAAATATTTGTCCTAGAAGGGTATCATGATCTAACGTATCCAAACATTTTTTTCTCACTTGTTTTGCTTTTCAGCAGTAACACAAAGAAGAAGGACAGAGAATTAATCCCATTTTTCTCCAGAAGGTTTCCGTCAGGAATGTCAATTTTTACTAGCCAAAACAAGCCGATATCCCAGGCGTAAATCTGCAGCGTGTCAGCCTTTTACTCCCTCTTCCCCTAGGTGTGAACACAAGAGGTAAACCACCAAAGACTCAGGCCTCACCACGCTGGCTCCAGCTACGTGAGCAGGAATTGGGAACACTGGCTTTTCATCACACCAGCCTGAAGTCACCTCTACTCATCTGCTGGGATGCTTCTATGAAACTTCTTAGGACCACTAGATAGGATGCAGTACACCAGCACCAATGCACCAGATCATCTTGCAAAAGTTTTAATTAAAAATAAATACTTCAAACAAATCTTTTCCCCTTCTTTTTCCTCGTCCCCCTCCTCCCTGGCTTACTTTCAACCCCAGCAGACACAAACTAGAGGGAAGAGAAAAGGGAAAGCACTAATTAATTGCACTGTTTGACTGCCGGCAATGGCAGAACAGTTTTCCTCCTAGGCAAACTCAGCTAATTCTGTTTTGGAAAGAAAGAAAAAGGAAGGAAAGATTTATGGATCAGCTCCTCTTGGCAGGTCAGCCCTGCTCGGAGGCAGAATAAAATCTCACTCAGAATGGGCTGCAGTGAAAGGTAAATAATAAAAGAAAATGAACTTACGACTCAGGAAGGTCTATAAATCTGCAGTCTCCTGAGTGTCAAAACAAAAGGGAACCAAGAAGGAGTGAGTTCATTTAGGAAAGAGCTTCATTTTGCTGAAGGAGCAGGCAGCCTACTGAAAGGAAGAAGCAAGCCCTGAGTGAAGCAAAGGAGGCAAAAGAAGCAAGGAAACGTTGAGAATGAGTTGAACAACACACAGTTTGTTTAGCAGGGAGGGTGTTACATCTACTTTTTCCACCACAGATCCCCAAAAGCTGAGATTTCCCAGCCATGCCATTCCAATGGATCTTCACTAAACTTTACCACCAGCCTCCACAGGAGTGGAGGCAAGCCAGAGCTGAGCATAGACCTGATATAATCCAGAAAATCAACATGACCCAGGAGTCAACTGGTTAAAGACAACAGCCCAATACCCACTGTGTACCCCAGGACACAGGATGTCCTCTCAGGTCAGCGTGGGCTCCTTTGCCTTGTAGCTACTAGAGCTAGACAAAGGCTGGTTAGGAACCTAGCATGGCTCTTACACATGCTTACCTTCCTTAGCCAGCACACACCACAGGGACCTGCGGCATCTCTCCTGTCCATCAGAAACCCTGCTGAGGGTAGCAAAGCAACTCTTGCTTTCAGGTTAGGCCTTACACCATCTACTTTTGCTGACATTGGATTTAAGCCTTCTCTGCTCCATCTGTACGAGGCTCAGGCCCTGAGCAGCCCCCAGACATGGGGGCCTCATCCTGCATGTCCTTGCTTCCCCTTTGCTACCTCCCAGCACCCTGAGCGCTGACAAGCGTGGGATCAGTGTCTCCCCAGGCACTGCTGCCTGTCTTTCCTGGAAAGGTGACTTTCCCTCACCTGGCAGGGCTTGTCTCAGCCTACATCCAGCATTGCATCGTTGCATAGCCAGGCTGTCGGCGCTCTTGCTGAGTGCAGCTGTCATGAAAGCAATCACAGAGCTGGTGAAGGCAAGGCAGCAGGCAAGAGGTGGTGGGACGAGGAGCATGCCCTTGCCAGCAAAGCTGTACCCTCGAGCTGCCTAGTTTACCACTGATGAAGCACCTCCCCAGCGAGATTACTTCTCGTCTCTTCCCCGTGCTTACGTTGTGTTTTTACAGGCACTGCCACCAGGATACCTCACTTATTTGCAATTGCATTATATTATCCAATAACACACAAAAAATTTAAGCCACTGTGTAAGTACAACAACTGCACTCATCTACTCTTCATGTTTTCCTTAAGCTCTGCTTTATGATTATTAACTATTAGAAGGCAGCTTGCATCAGGTGCTTCCGGAGATCAATGCTGTGCTCCACCAAGTGCCCTGATAAGGATGTAAAGGCAAAAGGAATGAGAACAGCAGCAACGGGCTGTGCATATACCAGGCGAATTAATTTCCCCTTAGGAACAAGAGCTTAGGAGAGGGTTGAAGGGAAATAACCAGGTCCCCCAGCCTCCTTGCAATAGCCCAAGATCCAGCCTTTTCCTAGATGCCCTGCCCACTGGAGTGCTGTCATTAACAAACACTTGAATTCCAAGTTAAAAAAATGAGCTGGGTGATGTTTATGCTATGCAGCATGGTGCTGTGCACAGATCCCTCAGCTATCTCTAGAATGGGAAGAAGCATAGCTATGCCAGGGTATGATTGCACCTGAGCTAATTATGGCCTGAAGAGAGGTGGGCTAATTAGGTTGTGAACACTGTGTTGACAGCTTGACAGTTTCCAAGACATGAGTCGGTACATTTGCACGGTGCAGCCCTTGCAACATGCTGACACAGATGGTCTTTCAGAGCTAGCTGCCCCTCTTGTGTCCTCTCGTAATGGGCTGGATGTCCGAGCATAGCCACAAAATCTTCCTGAAGCTGTGCCCTGCGCAAGTCAACTGAGCCTCGAGCCCAGAGGTGGTACCTAAGTATGGACTCAAATGTTTTTAGGCATCCCTGTCAAACAAAGCTTGGCCAGAGAGGTGGTGACAGATCATTTGTCACGAATCCTTCATATCAACCACTTCAGACATTGATTCTCTTCTCATTCTTTCCAGTCATACTGTAAGACAACCTGACAGAGCTTACCCCTCTTTCAATATTGAAATAGCTAGAAAACCTCCATGTGATCCTCAGACTCTTAAGTGCCATATCTCAACCCTATAATCAGATCATTCTGTGGCTATTGCATACTAAACAGGAATTCTGGAACTGGGAATGCTTGAGAACGCTCTTTACTGCCATTCCTCTTCTCCAACATCTCAGCACCTAAGAGGTTGGTCACTTAACTGAGAGTTAAAACTGTTTTGGGAGAGGAGATTTTTCTTCATTTGTTTTTGTTGTTTCTTTTTCTACTAGCTCTCTTTTTCTTTGGTTACATGTGGAAACCAGTTGTAGCTAAGCAAGAGCCAAAGTCTCTGCATACAAGCAGAGGTGAAGGCCACTTCTGGGACATTTTGAAAGCTTTCAAAAATAGTCCCAAGATTCAGCCCAAATGCACAGAGCCAAAATTTCCATGGGAAATCATGAGTGTCACAGAGGCTACAGGAAAGCAGAGCAGCCAAGCCTGAAATCTAAGTCCAGAACTGGAGCACGAAGAGACACTGGTGGTGCTCCAAAATAGCGTTCAGCAAGGTTCCTTGGAGCTATATGTTCATCATCAAAGGTTGCAGGTACAGTTCACACCATATTCTATTTCCACTTCAATTCAATGAATCCTATTAGCCTGACAAGGACCAGGAGTCTTGCAAAAATTAAATGCAACTCAGCTACACAGCAAAAAGTCTGCTTGGTAGCAAATGGATTCTCTCCTTTGTGGAAGAATCCAGACCCAACTGATGTCTGTGGCAAAATGCCCATCAGCTTCGGTGGAGCCAGGATTTCACCTGCATGTGTCCACAGGAGGAAAAGAAAACAGAAGTTAAAATTAGCGCAGCTAATTTTAGCACAGCTAAAATGATCCTTTTGAGGGCATTCTACTGAAGGCCAATTCTTCAGGAGTCTATACCTTCTGTGATGAGCCAAGTGGGGGGAAAAAGTGGCACCTTATTAAATGGTAATTTTTGACAGCAGCTTCTTAGGTGGGGGAAAGCTAGGGCTCATCCAGGAGCCCTATTCTACCTTCCCTAGGCACATTAGAGAACAATCACTTTTCTGTTCAATCAGATGTTTTTGAGGGAGTGGGCTTTCAGTTAAGTCAGTTGCAAACAAAACCACTGATGTCTGTAAACATTAACTTTTATAATAATGACTATAACATATTGCAGCTAGAAGGTGCTCCTGCTCAAAGCATCTCTCATCATGCAACTACCTGTCCAGCTACCCAGGGGTGAGCAGAGCTGGACACGAGCTGCAGCTGCCGTTCCCCAAGCTGTGGGCCACTTAAGAGTTGTGGTTGAGTTTAGCCCAGTTTCAAAGCCACAAGTGAAACTTCCTCAGTGCTTGGAGCTGAGATCCAGGTTTTCTGTTTCAAGCCTGTCCTCATTAGCAATTTATCAACATAATGTTTCAGTGTAACTTCTACATAATAACAGTGATTAATAATTTGAATGCATCTGAGGCATGCATGCCGGAGGCCTTCACAAAAACTAACCAGAAAGATAATTAATCCTTACTTAATAATGACATTTGATATTTATATTGTGCTTTTTTACATGTTTAAGGCACCGTACACAGAGTAAGTAATTGGCCTTGAACAAATGATGAGCCTGAGAGCCTCCCTGAATGAGAGCTTGTCTCACTCCCTGCTGCCACAGGCAGATGTATAATACCTTGCCTTAGACAGGACTGGATGTGGGGCAATTATCTATCTTATAAACGCAATCCAAAAACTCACCTACAGCATCAGTGTCTCCAGGGATGCCAGATCCCTGAAGGATGGCACCAGGATTCTTCTGGCAGGGTTGGCGATAACCATTATAACAAGCTGGCTTTGTTCGAGGGCAATACTGGTGGGGGAGGAGATCGGAATGCATGTTGAACCTGGAGTCGAAAGACCTGGTTGTGCTGCTGTCCTGGGGCTAGTCACTCTGCCACGGTCTCCTGTTATCACAGCATACCAATGCTTAGCTGCTGAGTTTCTCCTCAACTGTGGGAAAGATATAAGCAAGCACCACTGGGATGCTATAGGTTGTTCTCCCTGCACACAGCGGCCTTTCTTCCAGGCTGCCTGTCAAAGAGGGGAGTGTGCCAGGACCTTGTCAGATCCTCAATGAAAAAGAAAATTTATATATAAAGGTTGTTTTGTTTTGGTTTTTTAAAGAAGCATTTAAAGAATCCATTTGGCCAGCACTCAAGAAATCCTTTGTAGCAAATGTAATAGCACTCTGGCTTAATCAGTGGAAAATGAATCAGAAGAACTACTTTTCTATTTTGAATTATTCTGCTTCACGTATGCAAACAGCAACCTGCCTTTTGGAAGGGAGCCCCCCTTGACTCAAATCCACAATCTTCAGGCGAACTGAGCATGGCTCAGAGAGACCCTGCTCTTCGAGGCTACAGAAAAGTGATTCTGTCTGGGATTCCTCATCTTTAGCAGATGATCCCTTTAAATCCTATTCGGTGGGAAAGGAGGTGCTCTGAACCCAAGAAGATCTGTCTTAGTAACTCCTATTAAGATATATGGGCCCAAGGCCATCATGACTGGAAACAGCTTCAAATGGATGGTGGGTTTGGACGTGAACCTCCATTCCAGGACCTTACTGTTTGGGCTCCGAGGGAGTTTTAAGACCAGGCCACATTAGTCCCAGAGAAATAAACACGAGCACATCTCCATAAACGACAGCGCTCAGATGGTGCAGGAAAGTTACTGGGATACGAGCCACCAGCACATTTACCATGTCTGTATCGAGGGACAGTTTGGCTCCATTAAGCCAACTTCAATTTGAAGCTCGCCTTTTTGAACTAAGTCATGTTAAACACTTCAGCCAAGTGTTTCCTCCATTACTGAGGATAAGACTCAACTCTAGAGCTCATCACCCAGATTTAGCAAGCAAAGTAGCCAAAAGATTACAGAATCAAATAGCTAGAAGGAATGGATTTACAGGCAGTCTCCGGTCTTGTCTATTGGGGGTGGAGGAGAACCAGGGCACCAAGAAGGCACAACTCTCAGGGTGTCTAAGCTTACTCTGCAACAAGTTTCTGTCTTTACTGATGACAGCCAGATGACTAGACATCTTGGGACACTGGGGAGAAACGTAGGAGGCCAAATCCAATCCTCTGTCCAGATGGTGTCACCGGTCAAGGAGCAAGATTTGGACTTAGATTGAGAAACAGATCATCAGAGCTGAGAGGGTACAGTTTAATGGGAGGATAAGTCACGTTCTGTTCTTTATACTGCTCCCTAAGCATCTCTTACTGGCCACTGTCCAAGATACGAGTCTACATGGACTTTGGACTGACACATTATGACCATTCTTACATCCTTACGCATGCGATAAATAAATCTGCCTTCTCTCAGGATTTCACAGTTTCTGTCCAAGTTCAAACACATAATGCCATGCGTGCATAAATCAATCAGTCCTTTACTTCCTGCTCTGTTAATTATTATCACAACAGCTATAAGCAAACACTAGCCTTGGACAGCTGACTAGCTGTGCACACAAAAGCACTCTTCAGGTTTCTCAAGCCCACCCTTGTGTGAGCTCCAGCAAAAAGCTTGCCATAAATATCACTACCTCTTCCTGCTTTGAGCCTCTAAAACACTCTGGTGAGTGACACATGGGAAGAAAGAGAGTTCAATTGTTTCTAAACACCAGACTGTGTAAATTTTGCCTGATGGATCTTTCGGAAAATGCTTTTTTCTTCTTAGGAGAATAGTAGATCAGTGTTTAAAACACACAGACACCCCCCTCTTTTCCTCCACACTGAAATGAAAGGGGGACTTCAGCAAGTACCAGTGTTAACCTGAAAGAGACCTGCCACATCTTGGCAAAGCCTTTGCCTAATAATTGTGGCTTATCGTCTCAAGGGTTGCTTTATTAATAATCTTGCCCCTCTCAGGACACATTTAGCAGAGAGGTTGGTCTCTCTGAGCTGCATATATGAATCTTTGATCTTGCATCTGCCCTAACAGAGAGAAGACTCATCTCTGTTTCCTCTATGGACAAAAATAAACTCTGTGGACGATTTGGCTGAACAGCTGCACAAACAATGCAATTTAGAAGGATGCAAATGATACACGAGCAGGTTTTGTTCACAGCCTGTCTATCCTTTGTGTTTGCCAATTAAATCAGTGATCTTAACCCTGCTCTTGTGGCTGGGCTAAGGAGGAGAGACACATACAGGGAATAGAGCTAAGCATAATGCACACCACGGTATTACTTCAGGAAGCTGAAACCCTATTATCAGAATCTAGAGCACCTTGGAATAAGGATTTCCTCCAAAGTGATTTTTTTGGTTGAATAAGCTGACAAAGACTAGACCATAGCTTCCACTGGCACAGGGCATGGCTATTTTTATTCCCTCCACACCAAGTAACAGCACACCCATGTCACCCCATGGATTGAATCTTAACCAAACCAGAATGAATCAAGGGCAGCTAAGCTTTCACTTTTTGGATGGGGAAAAAAATATAGCTGAATTCCCTGTTTATAGAAACCTTGCACTGCAAACCATTCTGCAACACTGCTAAAAATCAGTGCTGGCAACTTCATTCCCAAAGCAGCTTACTTGACTTCAGGACTGTCTACATTATAAAAAGTTAGTCAAGAGCTGAAGATGTTGCAAGAACCCTTAGTCATGTGGCTTTATCACTGCCTCTACCTGCAGCTGTGACTATCCAGTATGGACATGGGGAGGCGGGATGCTCACATCAGTTACACGCCCAGTCTCCAGGCAAACTGATATTCCACTCACTTCAACATCTGTACTTAATTAGCCTGCCCTGTGGCCCAGGAGTGAGTGAGGAGGACAAGGAAAGCTGCACTCACTACTATGGACATCATGGAAAGAGCATGTCAGACTACAGCATTACACATGTCTTTTCAATACAGAGTACAGCCAGTGGATGAAAACACAAGCAGAGCAGACAAGGCAGCTATGGGCTTGATCTGTAGCAGGGAAACAGAGGTAAGCAACAAGCAGAATAGCCAATTGCTCGGTGGAGAAGGACCAAGAGGACTCCACACAACAGCTCACTCCACCCTACACCAGGGTGTACCGTCTGCACCAGATCTTCAGCCTGTACAAACATACGTAACCCCCAACATCAAACCCAGTCTGATTTATAGTAGCTGAGACCCAGCCCATTCATTTCGGGGTGGGTGGTGTTTTGGTTTTTTCAGCTGAAGCACAAAACAAGTTTCATCCCTACTGAAATTCATCTAATCTCAAAAAGCAAGGTGAAAAATGTCTCAAGGATGGGCAGTCTCAAAATGCACACACCCAGAATAAGCAGTTCCATGAGAAAAATGTCAACCTGAGAGTTGCAAAGCACTTTGGAGGCATGCAACCACGTATATGTCAGAAAAGCGATGACAAGGTTTTCCCAGCTACCAGGCTGTCTGTACCACAGCTCTGGTAGAAGGATAAGCCAGAAATTCCAGTTGGTGAGCTCTAGCTGTCCCAATCTCCAAGGAATATGAGCCCTCACTCCTGTCAGACATCAGTGTGCTGTTTTTTTTTCTGTTCTGATAGGAAGTCAGCCAAGGAGACACTGTTGTCACATCTCCAGACAAATACAGATTAGACTTAGGGTGGAGATAGGACCTAATTAATAATAAGGGACTGAATTAGGTTTCTACAGTGCTCAAATTCTGCTAGCTTTAATTGTGAATGAATGCCATTATGGACAGAAATGTTAGAAGGACACCTGTTTCTGACAGCTCCAATCTAGAACTACAAACATGCCCCTAGAAATGCTCTGATTTAGGGATCCAGATGGGAGACCCTCCCTCACCCTAAGGTTTGGAGGGCTCTGAATCAAAGCTTTGGTTATGACCCGTCTCTGGTTGTCATCAGCACATCTATTTACCTCCGATTCTCCTACAGCACCTGTCACTGAGGAATGCAGCATCGCTGTGTTCCACAGGTACATCTGTGACTTGATAATCTCATTTAAATAGCAATCATAAAAGTCAATACACAAAAACAACGCAGCTCTTTCTTCCCTCCGCACGTGTGTGGGTATACAGTTCCCGCTAGCATTAGAAACAACTCCAGGTTGACGGGAATATTGTCTCATTCCCACAGACTTTATTTACTCTCGCCTGCCCCATAAAGGACCAAAAGAACAAAGTTCTGTTCACTTAGATGTAGATTTTGGGGAAAGAGGACATTAGGCATAGTGCTTCCAACCCTGACACTGCCTTAATGTACAATCTCAGCCAAGCCCCTGAATCTCACTGGACTTCTGTTTTCCCCACAGGCAAAATGAGGATGGTAATACCTACCACACAAGGTTGTTGTATGGTCTGGAAAGTACTCAACCAGAAGGAAGCCACGAGGGGAGGCAGAGGTGTTATTATCTCACATGAACAGACTGCACGAGCACTGCATTGAGATCTCTCTTTTGTGTCATACCATTACAAAATTCCTTCATGTGTCATTAATATATATGTTAATATCGAAGCAATACATGTATCCTTTTATTGTGCAACCAGCAATGTTTCCACGGGAACTCCTCCAATAACAAACACATAATATGCAGCACATGTTTTTTCAAACCAAAATAACTTTTTTCACCTTTTTTTTTTTTTTTTAAATCTTCTAAACCAAGAAAGATATTCTGCCAAAGATCAGCTGTGGCTGCCAATTTTTACATGATGGTGACCTAAATAAGTCTTCAGGGAATATTTTTTATTTCCCAAATACCACCATTACTAGAATCTCTTATGTGGCACTGCTGGGATGAAACTCATCTTAGATTTGGCATTTCCATGCTCTCCCCACAGACAGCATGACAGACTCTTTACATTGCCAGGGTTTTCATTAAGCTTTGAAATGGGGGCCATATCCCACCTAGAATGTTATTACATAATCTGTCCAGAGAACTTAGGCAATTATTGGAATTTACTGCTATATGATGAAAAGCAACCAACACTACCAGTCCATCAAGCTGAATTGGTTTGCTTTGCTCAGCAATACCATAATAGTTATGAGGGGTCTTTTTAAATTCTGAGAGCTAAATGAGCCTTTAATTTATGTTTGGTGAACCACATAGGAAAAAGTGTTTCAATTCTAACATTTAAAAAAAAATCCTTATCATCTTTTTCTCTCTCTTGAAGTATCGATGTCATGCCTACAGCTGTCTCTGTTTCCATCCCTGAAGATCTGCTGGGAGACCAGATCCGAGGTCTTTCAGTTTATGCAGAGCTTTAGAAAGACTTGCTTGGACACTGCAACCAATTTCACTGCCTTGAAAGAGATTTTCTCCAATTAATTCAAGAGTGCTTTTTAAAGTCTTTTTCCTCCTTCCTTTATTAAGCCATTCTATAGAAATGAAAATCTTGAAGGTAGATGGATGCAGTGTTGAATGCATACAGATATAGATACATAGCTGTTTTAATAAAAAGATGACTTCTCTTCTGTGCCTCGCCTGTGTATTCAGACCATCACAAACACTCCACCACCACCCCCTTTACACATACAAAATGACATGGTGGGGGAAAAAAGTGCAACTGAAACTACAGCAAAATCAGACACTTACAATCTGATACAGGAATTGGCTCAAAATAACTACAGATCTCAAATTTTTTTAGTCCTTTATTAAAAATAAATTAATAAAACAAAGACAGACTGAGTTTAAAGCATTTGAATAGCTTACCCCTTCCAAATTTATAAAGTTTCAGACTGACAACACATTCCTACTCCTTTCCAACTTGGAGGGAACAAAATAAGAACCTCTAAAGAAAAAGAAAAATTCCACATTAAAAAAAAAATCCATGTCACTGGTCTTTGCACACATTACAGAGAGGCTAAAAAAAAAAGGCATAATTTTAATTATTTTCCCCTCTTTGCGGGTCACCTTTCATTAAATCGTTGAGAATAAAACATACTCCCACCAAGACGTTAACATCTCATTTCCAGTACTGCTTGGGTGAGGAGACCAAATAAAAATAAATGGCTTCTACAATAAGACACATCATCCATCGTCAGCATGTAAAACACAGTCATTAATCACAGAAGCAACCTACTTATTATGGGTATTCAAGCACTGGCAATACAAACGCTTATAAAACAGGGGCTCCTTTCATAATTCCCTGCCTTTGTCTCTCAATAGTTTAGAGGATTAACCCTTTTACAACGAGGGATGGGCAAACTGGTTTTGCCTAATTCCAAACCAACTTGACGTCATGGGTTCGAAAGTTCGACTTGGAACTCAAACATTATCAGATGCAGTTTGTGCTGAGGGGAGACAGCAAGAAAGAGCTCAAGGGGAGAAAAAGGAAGGCAGAGAAAGAGCAAATCAAAAAACCCAGCAGGGCACGGACAGAATGTAAAAGTCCAGTAAAGGGTAAAAGGATGGATAAAAATTGCTAATGAATGAGTTGAAGCCCCTACAAAGTCATAAAAGCAGCTTTGTCTTTACACCTGTCTTAATGTGATTTGTGGGGAAGTCTGTTCCCTCCCACAGACTTCTCTCTGGTGGGAAAAGAAATACAGATTTTATTTGTACTTAATTAATCCTCATGAAGAGCACAGTTAAACACATGCAATCCCCACTGACCATATTACTTTGGGCTTCTCTTGCTTTCCTTTACCTAATGGGAAAGTTGAGGCGTGCAGCGAGCGTTTAACTGGCTCTACATCATATAGTGAGTCAAGGACAAAGCCGAGTAGAGACGATCAAGCCACCGACCATTCAGTGCAAAGTTCTCAGCTATTCCATGGGCTCTGCAAAATCACAACCTCCATTCAGTTATCCCTGTTCCCAACAGTGGTATGCCCCAAGCTGCCAGCTAAATGAATGCTCAGCAGAAAACGTTCATGTATTTGCAGTCTGATGCAATTCCTTTTCTTTTTCTACACACCCAAAACTTCCATTGACTTCAAGGAGTAAATAAGAAGCGGGGACGGGGGTGGAATCAAGAGGTACTGAGAAAAGCAATATTTGGACATAATCTGCAGCATGCAAAGGGTTAAATTAGAGTTTAAAATACATAAGCCTCACTATTTACTGATTGTTGTAAAAAGTGAGACATCTGAATGAAGAAAATTCTTGTGGAGAGAAACTAGATGAGGTATGTATTTGAATTTTCTCACAATGTGCAAACTGGCCCCAGTTTAACCAGAGGCAATAACTTTTCAAACACTTAAATTAACTTTGTCATCAACTGGACAAACATTTCCAATGTCGGTATCAATTACTGGAGGCAAATGACCCATGATTGGCCCTGAGGAAAACAAACATTCGGAGATGACAAATTAAAAGAGTCCACCACATTTTAAGTCACGCTAAAGCTATGCGCCAGATACTGGAAACGAACACTTTAAGTTTTTGCTGGATGGATTTTTCAGTTAATTAACATAGCAGCAATAGGCAGCAGCAGCAGCTATTCCATTAGAACTTCCTTCACAGGTAAGAAATATTCAGCGAAAACCTTGCAGGCATGACTGGTTTCAGGGTGAAGTGGGCTATGTCCTGGCAAACCGTCACCAAGAAGTTCAAATCATTGCAGAGGTACTCAGAAATTCAGCACCAGCTCTGCTTCCTAAGAAATACTGTGTGTTTCCCCAAGATAATTCCCCTAAAGGAAATGTTTTTCTTCAAACCAAAGTTGCCATCAAGGCACCGTGATGAATGAAACTGTTTTCGGTATCCTTCACTGTCCAAAAGGATCTTCTATCCCCTCATTTACTACAGGAAAAGTACCATTTTTATTTTGCAGGCATACACTCGGAGATAGAGAAATACAATCAGCGGGTTAAAACATTATTGCTGGTTTTGATTTTTGAAAGTAATACCAAAGTTAAGATCACTGGTGAGTTAATATGAGTCAAACAAATCACGCCTAGGCTGTACTAAGCAGTCGGTATCTGTGAATAGATAATAGTAGTGCTCAGTTTTTAAATAGCTGTCAACTGACTTTAATGCATTTTTACAAGTTGTAACATGACTAATTGTGCTAATATTAAGAAGGGAGAAATAAGGCATGGATCACAGAAATCAGTTTTTTCAAACATATTAAAGCCACAGATACATAGCTATCAAGTTGTTTGCATTGCTTTCAGGGTAGCGTCTTTGTTTACTGACGGGGAAGAAAACAGGCAGTATTTTTTCCTAAGTTGAGCATATGCCATAGAAGTCCTACATCAATGTTTATCACGGTTGTATCCCTTTTTCCTGATTAACGCTGCTGGATGGGTATCACTTTTACCCTTCTCTGAAGGACAGACATTTCTATTTCATAGTTGCAAGCTCTTTCAAAAGCGTTAGTGGAAGCTATTAATTGATCCTGCTATTAATAGAAACGCATGGAAAACAGAAAAGGATACAAAAAAGGCAAAACAACTACGAAAACTGTGACAGCATGAAAGAAAAGGAAATAATTTGCCAAACTGAGTTTGCCAGACTAAAAACGAAGTCCATTTAGCCAGCTAAACAGTTCTGAAGACATTTCAACGCTCCTGTACTAGCTGTGCATGCAGTCAAATCGATCTTTTTCATTTGCACCCGTGTCCCATTTTCTGTCCTTTCACTGCTCTGCGAACCTCCAGCATCACCATCCACCGCAAAGACCTTTCGCAAAGCCGGAGCGATGTTGTGTCCTTAGTTCAAACAAGGATCAGGCCCTATCTTTCATTTTAAACACAGCTGCTTACGAAGACAGAAAACAAACCAGACCAATTTCAAACCCTGCAGAAGTCCTTTCAGCGCTTGGCATTGACCGGGAGATCATCTGTCTGTGGCGACGAATTTAGTTCAATCGGAGAGGGAGGAATGACCCCAGTTAACAGCTATTCCCTGTTGTATACAGAGCTGGCCAGGTCTCAAGCTTTTGACAGATCTTTAGGGATGGCACTTAGGATGCAGTGCTAAAACCTCCTGAGACAGCCTACCCCGTCAGACTATGCCTGCCAACTTTGAGCTGCTCCAAACAGCAGGAGATGCCTTCGCCCTGCTGGAAAAGGGACGGTGAGGAGAAATTCTGAGGACATAACAAAAAGGATCAATCCTGAATCTATTAAAAAAACCCACATAAATTGTCTTAAAGCGGGCTTGTGAATCATAATTTAAAAGATAATCTCCCTGATTTTCCAAAAACATTGCCATATGTTGTTAAACTTGAACGTATTTATAAATCCATCTTTTTATCACGTAAGTTATTTCTTTTTAAATAACATTTTGGATGCTGTACTTTGTTCAGCTGAGACAAAGATGAATATTCGTAACCATTACAGTTTTGAGATTAGCTCATGCAAAAGTTTCAGTAGTCTATGAGCTGATACACTAGTAAGCTCTCTAAATCCAGACAATTAGATGAAACAACACTGGGATTTCTCCAATCTCTTTTCAGTGATCTTTGCTGGGTTTTCTCATGCAATCGTTAGCCGGCTAGTCTCTGATGGACAGAAATACATCTCAGTATCAATTGCTGCGACATCTCTTCACAACAGACAGGTGCTATAGGGGTTAGGCACCAGTCTAAGAGGTCTCTGTCTCTCAGCCTCAAGAAAAAGGGTTTCAACAGCGCTGTACAAATAAAACACTATCAGCCTGGGATTTCGTAAATGCTTTTGTTTTACTGTAATTTAAGTACTAAACTACCTTATAATAATGTGCTTTTAAATGTTTACAGTTAAAGCATAATTGAATTTGACTCATTTTGGCTCTGAGCCAACTACGATTTAATTGACTTCAGTGGGAGTTGGATTGGGCTCTAAGTAATTTTAACTAAAATAATCCATCAATTGTTCCTCACCCACTTCATCAAACTCCTTCCCATCATTTATGATTGCTCTGTAATTTACTGCAACAAGGCGAAACTAACCCTTCTAACCTCTGGCATGGCTTCCTGTCCCTCAGTGGAGAATTTCACTACTATCCAGCAACCTAAACCAAATCTGCTTAAGGAAAGCAAAAGAGCACAACGAAGAGCAGACGGCAGAGATCCAAACTGCCTAGTACGGGGCTCTGCTGTTACAGAAAACTTCAAATATCAGCTCCTCCACTATTTAGTCACCGCAGGAACAAAATGAACCGTTAGCAAAGCTGTCAAGAGGAAGCTTTGAACAAAACAGACAGAAGGGTGAAGCGAGATGTATTCACAAACTCATGCAAATGTTTTGTGGCCAAAAAAAACCCATTTGCTTCAGACTTCTCATCATTATCTTGTATCAATGATTACGTTACTGGTTTCTATTTCAGGGGGACTTTTCATATTTTTTCCTCTTTGAGCCACATGAATAAATGCAAGCCAGAGCACTAGGCCTTCCTAAAGACATCTAACATTACGCAATTATACATATGTGATACATACAGCATGCAAGCAGATACTTTCCATAAGAAAGTACCACCACTGCTAATTTTGCTTCAAAGACAACAGGTTAATCTGTCGTAGAATACCCTATTTAAGTAACCACAAGCATATCACATATATTTCTGTGTCTTGCAATAGAAAAGGAGATGCTTTTATTAAGGCTTCAACCCTTCTGTGCTTACACAACAGTGTTTTGGGTTTTAATGTATAAACATAGGCTGTACGCTAGATGTGGCAATAGGTACCTGTACACTCGAAGTTACAGGAACTTGGTCTTGCTTCAACATTAGTTCTCAAGATGTCTGTTAAAATTTAATTCAGATGAAATCCAACCCCTGTAAGGTGAAATCCCAGGTAAAAAAAAAAGAATTTGCATCAGCAGGAAGACTAGCCATTAACTATCCTGTAAGTTGCAAGATAATCATTAGTAGAAATATCCAAAGCCAAATGGTGAGCCAAGTGTTTAAAGATGACTTGATGACTACATTGAAAACTCTCTTATTTTGAAGAAAATCCACAAAATGAGTAGCAAGATTATCTGAGTTACAGGGAAAATACAAAAGCTTCCAATTCAAATCTTTCTTTGCATCAGTAGTCCTGTTGAAGGTAGCCAGCCAACTGCATGAATAAAAAACACTGGCATGTTAAAGAATATACAAGATAAGACCCGAATACGCACATACAAACACACTTTAAGGTCACTGTTAAAGTTGTTGCACCGAATCTCACAGAAAAAAGAGCATATGTATTTGCAAATTTTCTGTCATCACATTTTCAAAGGGAATTTTATTTTTGTTATATAGGAAGTTCTGGAAAACTGTTTTTCTCCTTCCTTCAAAAAAAAAAAAGTGTGTTTGTTTTTTTTTTTTTTTTTACAGAAAAATGAAAAAACAAAGCAGAGATTTTGCCTGGGAGCTGTGAAGGGTAGCATTCTTTCAGGTTTTGTGTTTTAGACAGAGCTCAAATATTCTGGAAATAAATACTGCCAAAACCATAGTTTTATAAAAATCTTATACAGGGTAAAACCACTATTTTCCCACTCATCATGTATGCCAGGATATTCTTCTAGAAAATGTCGTCTTATTTTTACTGAAAGTCATTTCTTCTTACTGAACTATATATATTTATGCTCTACAAAAGTGCTAACTATGAAGAGGTATGCACAGACCAGTCAAAACAAGGAAATTAATGGCGGGTGGTGGGGGGCTGTGTAATAAGGAAGAGATGCTGGACTGCCTTTCTATGTGGCACACTTCAGAGAGAAATACAATGATATTGACCCCAAGAACACTACCCCTCATGAATTCTCATCAGGTAGCTAGGAGCAGAATCAAACCTTCAGCATCCTCATTGCATATGGTCTACCAGCATCACCCAGACCCCACTGGGGGCCAGGATATGTTCAGAGGACACGTGAGAAGCAGCAAGTATATAACTTCATTTGCAACAGCAGGATGTGCTAACTGCAGTCACAAGAGATTTGAAATACCAGTGCAGAGGTCCACGTTCGGGAAGATAGAGGATTTTTGGGGGAAAGGCTGTTCTTCCCCCTTCCCTTTAGTTACTTAAATGGGTCTCAGCGCGGAGTACCCGAACACCTGTCCAAAAATCAGCAACTGGTAACTTGGTGTTCTTCCGAGCTGTGTTCTGGCCAAGAGAAATGAGGGAGAAGATGCCAAGAATCTGTCAAACCGTAAAGTTGTAGGAGAGGAAAATGGAAAATATTAAGTATTTACTGTGTTAGCCAGGTCCTAACACCAAATTTCTCCATATTTTTAAAGATGTCATTAAAATGTAGCTTTGGGAATTTCGCATCACTCGACAAGGACTACAAGTCTCTCAGCAAGATTCTCCCCGAGTGCTAGGAACACAAGAAATAACAGATAACCTGGGGGGGGAGAGGGAAATCCATCTCCAGTATTTCCCTGGATGGTAACTTTAATACGACCTCACGATTTATTGCCGCTAAGCTACTCTGAAACTCTCACATTCATCTCACCCACACAATCCATGGTGGAGCTATCAGACACACCATGGCACAGAAACTGTTCCTAGCAGAGCAAGAAACATGAGCGATGCAAAGAGGGCACACTTTCCTGTGTAAGTCAGTGTGAGCGGACACTGTCGTGCCCATCAGGAGGAGGCATAACTTGGTCTGTCTCATCCGAGTGATGCAATGCTGTGCTCCACTCCCTGTCAAGTAAAAGTGTACGTAGGACATCGACTGCTCAGCTCCCATGAGCTCGTTCTTGTGTTCCTGTTCTGCTAGGGACTTTGTCTTGACTTACAGAAATACAGCTGAGATCACAAACCAGGTCCTAAACTTTCCAAGGAGCTATTACTTCCTAGCAAATGAAGCTCGTGTTAACGTGTTCTGGCTTCTGCAGTCCAGCTGGAGCAATTCTTAAACAGAACTGACTGAAAATGTTTCGTTGTAAATTCCTTTCATCAAAAAAGAAAAAGATAAAAAAGAAAATTTTGTAATACACAAAGTAACTTCATTGCTTTGCCAAATGTCTCATAAAAAGAAAAGTGTTAGAAAGTTTTGTTTCAGCCCTGAGAAGATAAGTTTTCAATATTTTACTCCAGATCAAGTATTTTCTCTGATCTGATTTCCGCCCCCGCCACACACTTTTTAAACCTTTAACTTGCCAAGATAAATCTAAACCATTTTGCTTCACTCTGAACTGAAAAGGGCAAGTGATCATTTTTTCTTCTATCTACCGACAAACCAATACATCAATTTTTCTGACTACTCCTAGTATTTTCACTTTGATGTAATTAAACTTTGTACATGGTCTGCAAATGCAAAGCCCAAGTTTCCAGTTCCTCCAAGCAGGGCTGCACCGTCTCCTGTAACTGGACAAAGTATCAAGGGAATGAGCATAAGAAATAGATCATCAGAATCAAGAAATTAAGATCATCTGAGCAACAGTGAGCAAGAGCAGAGCCTCTTTCTGACCCAGTAAATGCCAGCAGTGGATTAAGAAGCAACTCTTAGAGAGTGTATTGAGCAAGTCATCTACAGAGATCAATTCCTGATGTGACGATCAATTCCAGATGATCAGCTCTGCCATCTATCGTGTGCAGTTGCATGCAAATCTTCCTTCCTCACAGGCTTGCATTGAGGGCATGGAAGCGCCTTAAAGTCAGAAAGGCAGAGATTTCTTTCAATTGTCCAAGCCTGCTTACAACAGTCTTATCAGCATTAAACCCTTTCTGAAGGTGGATCAACAACCTCCCCCAATCAACACACTGCCAAGATTATGATACTGCGAGCTGTCCTTCACCATGCTCTGTCACTGGAAAATAAATGTAATGCTCAACAGAAGTAAACAGAAAAGAAAGAAAAAGAAAAAACAGAAAGTCTCCTTAGCTACTGCTCTGCTCTGTTCCCCGTACCTTGGTGAGTTGACTGGGAGCTTCACACAACTTGTTGGCTCAAAACAGTCTCACTTCCTTCTCCCCAACTTCCTCAGTGAAGATTCCTGCCCTTGCTTACACCCAGCTGGTACTGAAGGCAGCAATGCTGGGGGACATTTATTCTGCCAGACAAGTCTGTCTTTTCCTGCATTTTACAGTAGCAGGTTGAATAAAAGTCATAAAAATAATAATCGCAACAACTTGAGAGCTGTGGCGCTAGGTCTGTATTGCACAGGCTGCGAGAGCAGTGTCCAAACTGAGGATACTTTTCACAAATCTACAGCATTTAAACCTAAAACAGCCTGTAAATGGATTTAAACTGTGCTTCAGTGCAAACCATGAGGCTTTAGAAAATAAGGTATAGGTGTCAATTTTCCCAGTAGAATCCCACATTCGTTAATACCTCCTATTATAGCATTCCTCCGCAATGCTTATTCATGCTTAACCACAACCACAAAGCTGATTAGTTTCCACAGTAGGTTTTATTGCAATTGCTGGGGTGTGATTTTCTGCTTTGTTCTGTGTAGTTTTCCCTTTCATTAATTTCTTTTATTCACTATTAACTGTACTGAGATACAGACAGCAAAACTCAGTCTTGATTCCAGATTTTTTAATATCTAGCATTGAAACTTCTTTAGAGCCAGAGTTCCCTGCTCAGCCTGTTTTCAAATTCAGATTCAGATCTGGCTTTGCTTCTGAAATACCACCTCTAATATTGGATATAATCTGACAGAGAAAATTGACACTCTTCTCAGACGGTATAGTTATTATTAGCCAGGCCATTATCATTCCTCATACGCCACTTTTTGGCATTTCTGAACTATGTTTTCTACTAAAGACATCAAAACATGTAAAAACCAAGGCAGACATCCTGAAAAACACCAAGCTCTTTAAAATTAAATTTTGTGCCCAATCTTCAGCAATTACAGATAAATCTACTTTCAAAGACAACAGCAATTGTTCAGTTTACCTCAGCTGATAAACTGGTCTTCAGTGTGATTGCTACAGAAAGACTTCTTCTTATAGGGCTAAAATGGACAGGGAGTTATTTGGCTGAAGAGTTTTGAGAAAACTCAGACTTCCCCGAGATTGCAGCTGAATAAATCATGCTACAGGAGTGGGGAGACAGTCCCGACAGCAAATTCTGACTTTTCTAGGTTTTCAGGGGAGCACTCCGAGACATCAGTGTAAATGTGACTGCATCTTCTAGGATCTGTATGCAGTAACATCATCTCCGAATTATCTTACATTTTTATTAAGAATACTCAATAGCTTCCTAATACTGGATCAGTGACACCTCCAGAAGCAAATTTTTCAGGATTCATAGATTTCCTTTGTCATTTCACCTTTACTTTTTGCTATTAAACTATAGAACTATACTGATCTTTGTAAGCTAAATCCAATAAACATAAGGAGTTTATAACAGATTTTTTTCTTCTTCTTATGTTTGCACAAATAATCACGAAAAATCCCAAACAGCATTGCAGCAGTGCAGATTTCCACACAGAGACACTTACAGCTTTGCAATTTATGTTGGCACCTATCAGTCCCTGCTGCCGTATAAACAAGCATATTCATTTTGGCCTGCTTCCCTCTACAAATACATTTTGGGACACAGGTCTTTAACGGACCTCATGAGACATCAAGTCCCAGCTTCTGCCACCACAGGCAGACATTTAAGACATCTAGGTCTCCTGAGCATCCACTTCACACACCGCAAGACCAAAACTCTTCCCAACGCCTTGTAATAATGACTGGGATGCCACAGCAAACCCTTACATCTGCAGCGTACTGGGGGATGGCGATTCAACCCCAGCTGAAGATGGGAGGGCTGGCGGGAGGCTGGGTACACTCAGGTTTGAGTTAGCCTGGTAGAAGGTATACCCGCAACTTTGTATTAGCTTTATTTAACGGGATTAATCCAGCTGTTATGTTTCAGATAACGCGCTTTGAACGGATGGCATCTCATTTTTCCCCACGCTGGGACATACGCTACATGGATTCCCCTTTCCTTTCCCACAGTGCCCTGCTTTCCCCCAGGAACTCCGTAACAGTATCCATTCAATTTAAAGGAAAAAATTCCGCAAGTATTTGAGCAAAAGAAATGGCTTCCACTCCAATTTTAAATAATGTCCCAGAGCAAATTCAAACCTTGCCTGTATCAAGGCCTTTTTGAAGAGAATCAGAAGGAATCTTGTTGTGAGGTCACACATAAAAACTGAGCTGTTTTAAGATGCAATAAATCTACTTTCTCACCATGGTTTCCTAAAAAGGCTGACAAGACTGACTGAGAACCAGAAATATCAAAGCTCACACTTTATCGCACAAGCAATGATTCCCCGCAGGCCCCAGTGGTTCCAGGTATTGCTTAGTTTCATCCAGAAAACATCAAATAAACCAGGAAAATGACAGCTCAAAAAAACTTTGGGATAAGCAGTTCCCAATTTAATCCTAAAACAAAACAACAGAAGACAGACAAAAGAACTGGAAAAGAAGAAATCAAGTGATGGAACAATTCTATTCTAAATACCTGCCTGTGTTAAAACCCCAATTGCACGAATACTGAACAAGGTCTCATCCTCAAAAAAAACCCGAACACCAACCAACCAACCCACCACCAAATCAAAAGTTTCAAGGAAGCAAACCATAATTATCAGTGTTCTTTAAGTGCAACTTGTTCTACAGACTAGGAAGCAGAGTAGCAAACTTTCAAAAAGATGTAAACAAACTAAGAAAATTAAGGTTATGACCACTTCCAGAAGTTGTGGCACTTTTAAATATACACAGAGCAGTACAATCCCCTTGAACACAACTCCCCTTACACAGGTGTAAATATTTTTATATCAAAGGAGTTAATTCTCTCAGAAGACAAGTAAGGCCACACCGATATAATGCATCTTTGCGCCCGTAAAACTACATTCATGCAAGGTGTTGTTCTAGTATAGTGACTGTAGCAGATGAACGAGAAAGCAGCGCAGTCCTACCTGAGATATGTACTAGTAAAAAGCCTTCCTGTAGAACGGAAACAAATTACACTGATGTTCACTGGGATTTAAATTATAAGTCACTAAGATACTTTCAAATTTGAGTTTTTTTCTATGAGCTCTGGAACAGGTCCTGATAGAAACCTGGTAGAATACCAGCTCTGTGCCTGGCATACATGGCATAAACAATAAATAATTTGTACTACCAACTTTGCTAAAATAAACTGAAGACTCTAAAAGCTCTCTCTTCAAAGAGGCAATGCAATTCCTTTTAATCCGGCCATCTCAATTCATTTGGATAGTTTACAAAGGACATGCAAGACCAATATTGTTGATTATTAATACACAAAGTCATGAATTCCACTATCGCCAGGGACAGCACACAACTTCCCCCCCCCCCCGCCCCAAGTCCCGGCCATGACCATGCTGGCTTTTATTTTTCAAGCGGTTTTAGTTACTTTGATAAATATAAAGCATTTCCAGTTTGACCTCGTACCATCGTACACTGACAATGTCCTTTGATTCTTTATCACGCCCAGAACTACAAATATGGCAATTGGATTTTGAATGTATCGCGAAACCAAGATTTTAAAAAATCCAGGAAACAAATCAGAATTGGTATAGACTCACCTGCAAATATTTTTAAATGTAAAATTGAAAAATTATATAAAGACAATTTGAAAAGTGATTCCTATAGGACTCTGCTCAGTCGAAAAGCAACCTTCAGAAATTAGTATAACAAACCAAGCACAGTATACATTAACACTGTAATCATAACTTATACAAATTAATTAGATATGACATAATATGAAAAGCCAATAAAAAAATAAATATCATGAAACAAAACAAATATGTTTTCACTAAGTCATCACAATCCCAAAAGTCATAAATCAAAGAGTTATTAGCCACCATCTGAAAATATTTTTAATTTCTTTTTTTTATCATAACGGCACTGAACCTGGGCTAGCATTTTGTTACAGATTCAGTATGAGTACAGCCTTGTTTATTAGGCTTAACAAACACCACAATACATGTTCATACACCAAATTTTAAGCTGGTGACGGATCCTTTTTACAGGGAATTGCATTTTTCTTTCCAAAGAAAAATTTGGCTGGGGCTCGTTCCAAGCTCTTCGCAATGGGAATCTCCCCAGTGAGATCTGGGAGCTTTGCATTAGACCTCCTGAATGCTCCTTACAACTAAAATGTCCGTCTTCGACCTCACGATGCACAGGAAAAGCCCCGAACGTCCTTCTACCCCCCATCCCCCTCTACTTGACAAATTTGTTTTGTCCCAGTTCAGCTGCACATGCTTAAATATTTAGCTTTTGATCATAGCCGAAAGAAAAAATATTTTCCATTTGGTTACCAATGTTTTACAGATCTCTTCACTTAACAAAGGATGTTGTTAAACACACATGCTGCACAACTGCAACATCTTACATCTTTCAGCTCCAAATAAATTATATAGGCATATCAGACTTCTCTGACTTCACCCAAGATGAAAGAACTATTAACTCTTTAGCCCATGAAAACGCCTACAAATTTGACTCCTGACTTGAGAAAAAGCCGTGCCGCTGAAGAGAAGTTCAGCTGAAGTAAGTAATTACTCATCACCGTTTCAAACACGCCGAAGTCCCAGCTATGACTATCCTGGCAAGGTAAATTTCTGTGATTTAGGTTAACTCATTTTTTTTAGACCACAAAGAGACTAAGTGCTCACTCCCTTCTTGATTAACTCAAGAGACAAAGGAAATGCAGGCAATAAGTTAAATGCCATAGTGCTGTAATTCTGCAGTCTTTAGTCCCTAAGTGATTTGGGGCTATTTTTGTTTGTTTGTTTGTTGTGTTTGGGGTTTTTTTTAACAGATTTGTACTGAGTATTTTTCAAATTCTTTCACATTTAGTTATCCTTTGTGTACTGTCCATTTCTTAGACAATGACGGAATTTCCTTTCTTTTATAATAAAAAAATTTCCCATTACCTAATACATATAGGACTTCAATCGTACCTATAAACCTTAGAAGGCTTACAATTTGGAAGCGTGGACTTTTGTAGCAGTTTCTTTTATGGTTTTAATCCCGCAAGCAAATCTCTCTCAGTCCTTCACTTCTCAAGCACTGCAACTCCACAAAGCTTATTCCATCAGAAGCAGATATTCACAATCCACGCTGACACAGGGACAGGCCAGAGCTTGGGCTTGGGCTAGAAACACAACCTTGAGGGAAAATTCATTAAAGATCCCAGGCACAAAGAGAAATAAGGCTTTAAGAGAACGGTAACCACAAGAGTCTTGCTAGCATCACTCAGAATCCACTGCTGAGTCATTTGAGGATTATTAATGATTATTTAATGAATATATATTAGTCTTGCAAAGACAATGTTTGCTATACTTGACACAGATTAAAAAAATTTCTCTCTTTTTTCCCATGGGGGCAGTGAGAGTCAAAACAGCTGCTGGGACGCACCCCACCCATCAAAAATACTAAGGATCCCTTAGCCTAAAGGTGACATTCAACGCGTATTTTTTGATGCTGACTTAGTCATACATGCTTCTGGATGTTGGTAAATATTCAGGCTAATATTCCTTTTGGGTTCTAAAGGGAGCTTTCTTTTCTAATGCTTCCTTTCTGTACAGAAAGGGATAGAAATCTCTTTCCTTGTCCTGGCAGACTGAGGTCTGTGGAAGTCACGCCACTGACTCCAATGCGAGCAGAATCGGGCCCTCCCCACGTAACTGCAAGCTGCCACACACTGAGCCCATTTGGGACGTTCATGCCTATTTTGGCCAAGCACTCAATTTCACTGTCTACGCAGTAGCGAGGGATCAGCTCTGAAAAATTCCCTTGTCAGCAATATCTTGATTAACAACCAGCTCTTCTTGTATAAATATATGTCAGCAATTAGTTAGAGAAGGCAAGGAACGTCACGCACAAATCGATCGGAAGAAATAAATGTTGAATGAGGATCACACCACTCATGTAACTTCTTCCCAGAAGCTGGTCATCATGGGTCTTAATTCTGACCCGGCCTCCTCATCACTTCTGGATCTTTAATAATTAGTATTTACAAAATAAATATTGAGGTTGGAGGAAGACTTATGCTTGGACCAAGGATTTACTCTACTCATCAAACCCTTAGGTAACCTAACAGCAAGTTTTCTATTAGCACAGCTCCACTAAGACCCGAAAAGTTCCTTCTTATTTATATTCAGTGAAGCATTAAAAACAAAACACCAAACCTAAGCCAAAGTGCAGGCCTTGAATTTTTAAACACACCTTAATACAAACGCAGAATGGACATTCCCAGGAAAGAGAAAGGAAAACCGCAATTTTATGACCTCAAAATATACATTATTTTACCAGGAATTAGTCCTTTACAAATATTTTTCAACAGTTAAGATTTTTTGAAGAACGTATTTTTAGGTTTCAGTTCTATCATCTGCTTCTCTTAAGACATTAGGTGCCACCATTGGAAGCGCGGCCTTATGGGAAGAATATAAATCTGGAAAACTGCCTACTTCACCAGAAAAAAGGTGGGTTTTTTTTAAATTTTTTTTTAATCTGGAATGCATTATAACAATGATATTTTTACTTTTACCGTGGATTTTTAAAAGCTCACGTTACACCAATCCGTTTGTGAAATTCAGTAACACCCACGGTCAAGACCCAATCGTTCATATTTTTGCCTTAAAATCAGTGGTGTCTGTCCAGGACAGAGATGCACTTGCATGGCTTTATTTGCGGCGTCTATGTCTGCAAAATCAGGAGGAGTATTTTCACATCTGCTCTGTTAGAAAGAGCCTAACTTCTTTCAAAGGAAGAGAGAATTTAGGGTAGAAAATCCTGCGCCTCGATAGCGGTTTTTCTCCTTTTTCAAATTTTCTATTCGCTTCTCTGCGCTCCCACAGACGGCAATGAAAAACCCACGGATGGTTTCAAGGAGCGCAAGATCACGGCCGCTTCCTAACGGACCTGCGCTCCCGTGAACCGATTATCATTCCCACCGGTTATTTATTCGCCAACACCCCGAGGGAGATGAGAGCCGAATCCCACCGCCGCACGCCGAGATGGGCAACGCGGCCCCCGAGCTTTAACACATGCCATCTTCCCCCGGCCCTGGCAAACAGCGGGCGCAAACGCAAACCCGTTGGGGCCGGGGCGTGAAAACTGGGGGTCGTGGCAAGGACCGCGTTTGACGGGAGGGTCTCCTCCGCTTCGGAGGAGGGGGACGCGCAGGACTCGGCTGGCCCCGCCGAGGCAACAGAGGCTTGGCTCGCAAACCGGCCGCCCCGATGCATCGGCAGGGGGGCTGCTCCGCTCCCCTTCCCCTGGGAAGAGCCCCCCCCCTCCCCCGGCAGGGTGCGGGGCGGGCTGCGGTGCTTACCGGCGCAGGAGTGCAGCGGTTTGGGCCGGACCAGGAGGGACGGACAGACGGAGTAAAGAGAAAGTTTCTCGAAGTAATCGCAGGTCTCCTTGGAGAGGATCTCGTCGATCATGAAGGTCTTGTAGCGCCGCCTGCCTGCCTTGGGGCGGCCGGCCGAGGCCAGCCGGGGCTGCGCTTGGGGCTGGGGCTGGCAGTGCATGGCGGGGCGGCCCGCCGGCCCCGGGGCTGGGGGGCTGCGGGGGGCTGCCAGACCCGCGGCCGGTCGCGCATGGGCGCCCGGCGCCTCCGAGCGCTGCCCCCCCGGCTCCTGCCGCTGCCGCCGCCGCCGCTCGGCTGGCTTGTCCGCTCCGCTCCGCTCCGCTCCCCCCCTGCGCTCGGCGGCGCCGGGCTCCCCCGCTATATAAACCTTCCGATAAGCATCTCTCCACGGCCTTTTTAGGACGCTCCGGCTGTCAATCAGGGAGCCCGCTGCTCCCCGCCGAGCACCATTGTTACCCTGCGCCGGGCTGGGAGGATCCCGCCGATCCTCTCCCCTCCCTGCTCGCTATTTTAAGATACTGGGGTGTGTGTCTGTTTCTTTCTCCCCCCCTCTTTTTTTTTTTTTTTTGGTGCAAAAACTGGAGAGGTTCCAGATTGGGGCTGGCTTGCCTTTTTTTTTTTCCTCTCCCCTCCCCTTTCTTCTCTCTCCCCCCCCCCAGCCTGTAATTAGTTTAAAAAATTAAAAGCGCACAGCCCGCAAATGCGGGCTGCCGGCGGCGGAGCGGCTCTTCCCGAGCCCTTACAGCTTTCTCCGACCGGCATCAACCCTATTCCCCAGCCGCCAAGTGCTGCTGGAGAGTGGCAGGGGAAAAAAAAAAAACCCAAAAACATAATAATACTATTTATAGGTGCCTTGCTGAAGCAAACGCCTGCCTTCTCCCGAACGGCGTTACTCAGTCCCTGGGCTGAGGTGATTTACTGGCAGATCGCTGCTTATCTCAACCGGATTTTTGTCAAGCTGAGCTTTGAGCCCCTTCTGCTGAGGACAGGCCCCATGCAGCCCACGGGGTGCCGAGGTCTCCCCGCTCCGCCAAAAGGCGTTTTTCCTGGCAGGCCGAGCCCTCGGTTTTATTTCTCTGCTCTGCGGCAGCTCCCCTGATTTGCCCCCAAACGGGGATTTTAGCCCGCGGAGAAATGACACCGCGCCCCGTTTGGAGTCGGTGTGGTTTAGCGCAGGAATCACCAGGACACCTTCTGCAGGGAAGGCGGATCAGGAGGAGTCTTCCCGACTAACCGGTTGCCGCATGGTTTTCCAGAAACCACAGCCGGCTCACAACTACTTGTGGCCGCAAACTTGAAACGGGTAAGGAGAGGCTCGTTAGGGAGATGTGCTCCCCCCCCCCCCCCCCAAAAAAAACCCCACCAAAAAACCCAAAAAACTTTGCAGGCTTCATACAAGGATTTAAGTATAATCTGCAAGACGTTATCAGCCACCCTTTAGGTTTCGTGCTTTGGCGATCCAAATGGTAGCAAACTCTTATTTTACTCTTAGAAAACTCAATCTGTTTTTGCAGAAGGCAACAACCATCTCAAAGTCTCATAAATGATTTAGGCAACTTTTGTTTTGCTGGTCTCTATTTTTAAAAGCCCTCAAAAATCTATAAACTATCTTTAATCTCTTTGGTAAAAGCACTATTTCTTTTTCAATTGCAAGTATCATTTGGATTTAACTTCAGAGATACATTTGCTGATTTGTAGAGCCCTAAAACCAAAAAAAGATACTTGCGTTGTCCACAGACTGTCAAAACCGGAAGGCAGATGCAAGGAAATACTATACTTTTGATATATTCTTTGAACTTTTTTTCGTAAAAACTTGGTTTTAAAAAACACGGCACAGCAAATTATATTAAAGACAAACCAAAGCATTTTGCTCATTAAACCACTGGAAAGGCATTCTCATTTAAAATAAATTGGTTCTAAATGGTTTTGTTTCTTTTTATTTTGAGAAACTAAAGCCATCTTACAAACAGGAATTTAACTAGAATGGTAACAACAACTAAGGAGTTCAAGGACTTTTTCTCCTTGATGATACAACTCTTTAAATTACTTAAACTGTTGCTTTAATTCCTAAGCAAAGTACAGATATTTAAGGAGATTTGCTGACTTCATTATCAATGTAGCTTTATGAATACTCACTTGTAAATTCAGACATAAAACATTTTAGGAGCACATTTTCTTTACCTCTTTTTCAGATTTTTTTTTAAGGAAACAGAATAATTACTAATCACATTAACTTAAGCAATTAGTGCCTGCTGATAACTATTGCAAAGAATATTTCTGAAGCAATGTCCTGAGCAAGCTACTGATTTAAACCCCGAAGCAGCAGCAAACAGCAGCAAATGGCATTTTGCTCCACCGTGTTTCCTTGGTGTCTGGGCAGTAGCTGCAGCCCCCCTACCCCCACTCCAAATTCATTTTGCATTTACTGGCTTCGCAAAACCTGACAAGACGCAGCAGAGGAACGTTTCCTAAATTGAGAGCACGATACAAGCACTGGAAATCAAAGAGTCTTCCATGAGCCTGACTAGATCCAGCCCAGAAATCAAGAGGGGAAGAAAACCGTCAGCTCACCTAACTCGCACGCAAGTGACCGCAAGACGAGAGTCTCCGCGCGTCTTTAAACGTTTCTTTCTCACATCGGAAGGGCTGCATATCCAGAGATGTGGGGCTGGCACCTCTGCCCGGGCTCTAGAAACAAACACCTATGCCCTCACCAGAGCCCAGGGAGATGAACTGGCAGGTGGGATTAGCACACCCTGACATGTCTCTAGAAACTATATTTCTTTTATTAATGAATTTAAAAAAAAAAAAAAGTGGCCAGAGCAATACAGTGGGTTATGTCGTATGAAACACACACTGGCTGTCAATCAAAAAGGGGGTGCTTTGGTGAGGAATAATCAGGGGTTTTGTTTCCGAAATTAATGAAGTGGCTGGAATAGCAAACATCTGCCAAGGGGACTCAAACCCCGAGCAGCTGTTGGAGCCCCCAGTACTCTTCCCATGTAGGACAGCCTTGCTGATAAGTACTTCTCCCTAAGGTTTCTCTAGCAGTTGAGAAATGGGGCCGTATGGGAGGGTGGAAAGCAAAAGGCATGTTAGGAAAGGTTTGGAGGGCAGAAGACTTGACGCAGTTTGTGTGCGTGAGCCCAGCACCTGCACTCCACAAATGGCAGTGTGACAACAAGTTACCAGGATTTCTGCACATGCCCTTTTCCAAGAGGGAAAGGGGAGTTAATCCAAGGGGCACGATCCAGCAATTCAGTGACTGAAGCAATTTTTTATGTGTGTAAAACCAGTATCAGAATTGAGGAGGAAAATAGCACTGCTCCGAGCTTGTCAGTCAGCAACGGGTTGTTAATGATGAAGAACAGGGCGTTCAGCCCTCCACCAGAGAACTGAAAGTAGATCCTCCAGGAGGGCAAACATGTTCGATCAGGAAAGGTAATGGCAGGAGACTTTCTGAACTAGGGTTTCTGGAGACAACTTGTTTTAATTTGAAGACAATTTGTGCTACCAGGCACTTTTTGTGCAGTACTGGAACCCCACTGGTGCTGTGCACCTCGGGAAAATGATTAAGCACCTTACAGTAGACTTGTTTAGTCCCAGCACAAACATTATCATAAGAAGGTGATTAAGGCCATAGGAATTAAGCTGCTGCTGTATTACTAAATTTGTTATGTAGGTAGTACCCAAATACTTGGCTCCGCTCAGGGAAGAGTTAGCTGGTTGTGATTACTTGCTTCTGTATTTGTACGCTGCCTAGCACGCTCGGATCGTTTACCTAAGGAGAGAAATTGTCTGGTGGGTTTTAAGCTCACTAGTTTTCACATTCCAACAAGAATTTAAAATGCAACCCCCCTATTTTTTCCTGCCCATTCTGTCAAAAAAAGTGCCAAAGCCTTGAAGTGCATTGGTTCTTCTTCTGAATTCTTTTTTTTCCTTATCAAAAGAGCAAAGGTACCTTTTGCAAGCCCCTAACGTTACCATGTTTAATCACTAGAAAAGTCCCTTTTCCAGTGAAATCCAACCACCTTTGAAAATAGATACATACAGACCTAACCAATCCTATTAAACACCGACACTCTGATCTTAAGCATATGCCTTTTTTCAGCATGATATTGGGCTTGATACCTGATCCAGAATAGAAAAATCAAACAGGGAGGCACAATTTGAGCCAGTGTCTTGCTCAAGGGAATACAGAGGCTTTGTCCTGTCAGCGTGAAAACTCTCAGTGCATGGAAGTCCCTCTGAGTAAAAGATCTCAGCATCCAACTCACATAAGTTTCTAGGATATGCCCGATGCCAGAGGAAATGGCACTGCCCAGGACATTATTTTTTTTTAAAACCAGGAAGAGTATAAAATCTCCCTACACGTGCACACATAGGGTAAACCCAATGATCCCCTTAATCCTTTATGTTCCCCTGATGGAAATGCTTTTTGAGAGAAAGACAGACAGTCAAACACCTCTGAGCAGGGTCTTTCCCCCATCTCCTGGAAGGCCTCTGTTAAAGCAGGATCCCATCGTAGGATGGAAGAGAAACTGAAGTGTTTGTTGACTCTGAACTTTACCTTGGCCCCTTCGCAGATGGCACTGGGCACCGAAGTGTGCGATGTAATAGAAATGGCAGAACAGAGAGGTAATTGCACATGCTCACACGCTTCATTGGCTTCAGGGAGGCTGTTGCTTCCAGCTTATCTTTACAAGCAAATTTCACTCCTGGCCTAAGTGACTGCAGAATAGGACTGCTCCAAGTTGAGCAGTTTCATTGGAATTTTCTTCCAGCTCCCAAAGCTACGGAGCCTGTCTCAAGTCCTCACAATTACATTACTTCTCCTGTCACCTTTAAATTTGTCTGCAGCCTCTTTGAGTGCCAACAGACCTCACTCTGAGCCCAACTGATTCTGCTTCTATTCCCCCTACCCCACTGTGATGCTGCAGCATTTGTGCAGTCCAAACCAGCCCTTCCTTCGCTAGCAGGTTTTGTCCCTTAATGGACAGACCTGGGCTTATGGCAGCAACACTACAAAGTAGCCCTTGATGTGGTCAGAATAAACGAAGGCTTGAGTTACTTTCTTCAATAAAATTATACTGAAAGCTGAACTATCAGTCGGGACATCTTTGTTTCATTTCTTGCTCTGCTACAAGCCTTAAACCTCATCTCCCCTGCTTAGATCTATCTTTGAATCATCTAGAAATAGAGTATAATGGTATTTATCATGTGAATGAAGCCATTGGCTAATCCCCAGATTAGTTAAGATGCTCTGCTCTAAAGTACTAGTACAGCTAATAATAATTTTTATCAGTGCTGATAGCAGGCTCAGAACACACAAGCCAGAAAGCTCATCACACAGACTGAAGTCCCTTAGAAAGGAGACACAGATATGGTTTCAGTTCTGCATGCAAAGAAACTGAGGCAGAGGCTCCTTCTGTTGACCCTCAGGGCAGAAGCCAGATCTTACTCAACATCATGCACTCTCTAGGCGCAGAGCATAATCTAAATCCCATTATTTTCCTCCTGTGACCTCATTTTTTCCCCACAACAGCACTGGGGCCTGTGAGACAGTGTCTTGATATTTTTCCAGTTACCTCTTTGCAGGGGCACACAACACCTGAGCAGCTTCTCCTTTCCTAGGCTCTACTGCTACCAAAATCAAACCAGATCCTGCCATTGGCAGTGCTGGTGGTTGGAGTGGTTTCCATGAGCTCACTGGGGGCATTGCCTTGCCGCTATTCACGGCACCAAAGAACATACCAAACCGGATAGAATAAATCATTATGAATCCTGAGACAAACTCACTGGCAGAACTGAAAGCATTTAGAGAGATATTTATGGGGTGGCTCTGATTTTCTGGGTGTTGTATAGATACCACGTACACCTGAGTTTACGCCAAGAAACATATGCCATCTTTCAGCAAGTGGGGATTTGTTTTTTCATGCTATAGCTAAGAGGCTAGAATCTGGACTTGTAAACTAGGGCTAAGGAGTTTGGGAGCGGCAGCCAGGAATGTGAAGGAGCATTCTGTGTCATCCCGAGCAGTAAAACACAACAGTGGGACTTGCTTGTGTAGCAGAGCATACTGGTCATAGACAGGCCCACTGCTGAGGAAGAAAAAAAAATCTTGGAGAATATCAAAGAAGGCAATTGTTCCCACTGCTGTCCTAACCCCAACACCCGAGGCTCCAGTTTGGGCAAAACAGATGTGCCTGGTCCCCTACTATTCATCCCAAATATTAATGGGACAATAAATAGTGTTTTCCCCATGCATCCATTTCTCCAGGCAACTCCACACTGCATAACCATCTCTTCGTCATCATCCCACCCACCCTGCTGTCCTCTCCAGGATGCCAGTGAAAACCAAGACACCTATTTTAATATGGCCAAGGTAACAAAATCTCAATTAACCCACTTTCCTAGAGGGACTGGAGCCAACGGTAAGGGAAAGCATCTGATCTCATGAGAATGAGAGTGTTTGGGATTGGAACATCTTAAAAAAGCTCCCCCAATTTTTGGCATGGAAAGCTTCCCAAATCTAACACTGCTTTACTCTTTAATCCATACTCCAGCCTAATTTGGATGAGGATCCACATGCGAATGCTCACTGCTTCATCCAGCTTTGCCTAAGGCCAATTATTTTTTTGCACAAGGCTTGCTAAATCTCTGCCAAGCTGGATGGTAGCATGTTAAAAAAGGAAAAATCAAAATATTTCCAACTCCTATAAAAGGGGCCAGGATGTTTTGGTATTCTGTGACTGATGCTTTATTCATTATTCACGAGGATTATATCTGTTTGTTTTCTTTTTTCCTACAAGGCAATTTACCTGAAAGCAGAGAAGAAAAAAGATCCCAAACCAATAGACCAGAAGAATGTCTCCAGTCTCCATAGAGACACCAGAAAAACACCATGGTCATGTGAGTTGTACACAAGAAGCCTATTCATACTGGAATGGGTGGTGTTCCAGGACGTTAAGTAATTTTGACAATCTGCCACTATCTCAGCCTGCAAGAAGCCCAGAGGGAGTTATTGATGCCATCAAGTACTGATCTTTATAAATCCTTTCTAGACAGCCTTCATCATTCAGGGCTCTGCAGGACCCCAAATTCAAACCTGCAGATGGATCTTAGCACAGCCATTCAGAAGACACCAAGACCACCATCCGCAGAGAAAGCCCAGATGCTGTGTGTGCTGTACGAACCGCTCAGGCTTCCCCTCCCAAGCAGGCTGCAGAGAGTCAGGAATTGCCTGCAAGAAGCCCAGCTATCACAGTGTGCTACAAGAGCCCATGTCTCCCTCTTCACTTACCCAGGCACCGTGCTGCTGCAATTCACTGGTGTAGATAGACTTGTACTTAATTAATACAAGGACAAACAAGGAGAGACAGGGACTCTGGGAGTCAATAAATAACAGAGCATACTAGAATTTACTGTAGCACTGCTGGGTCCCTAGGGTTCACAGGTAAGGCTAGGACTTTCATGGCCTAACACTAAGAGAAGGGCAGAGAGATTTTCAAGAAGCAGAGCATGATCATACCTATAAATAGATTCATTCCTTCTAAACAAGGAAAGAGCAAAACCTCAGCTACAGCGAAAAACCCCTTTCAGAGGTCCTGGCCAAATTTACTCTTCTGAGGTAGCCCGCTCACAGCAAAAAGGACTTGCTGTATGCATGGAAGCCAGCCAAGGCAGGGTTTGGTGCTTGAAACACAGAGGAGAGTCTCTCTCCTATTTAAAGTGCCTGATTTGACTACCTATGATGCTCAGTGTCCTTCCTCGACCTGCCACAAAGTCTGCATGAAGTTCCTACCTGTGGAACAGCTCAGGAATCAATTTTGTGGCCAGAGTTGAAGAACAATGCCATTCCCAGAAGGATTTGTTGCCTGGGTTGCAGCAGTTGGGTATTTCAACATCAGCTAGGAACCAGCACACAGCTCTGAGGGTTTAGGAGTGCTGTATCTGGGGGACTCTGCACAGACGGCTGGGCTGCTTGCAGTACGCTCAGATTCATCAGCCCCAGCTCACTCAAAACGACTTGTAACACTGAATCCCTCAGAGTAGCCTTGGACTAAAAGATTGGGCCCTGAAGAATGACCTGTCTGCACCAGTGCTGTTCTGGAGGCAAATCTGTCACACTCTGGATTGCTTAACAACAGCCAAGGCACCCACAGGAATCTGCAATCAATCAGGTTGTGCCACTGCTCACCTCCACAATAACTGGCTCTGCCTCGCTTCCCTTCTGTTTGCTGCAACATGTTTTCAGATAGAACTTTTTGGATGATCCCAGCTCCCTGTGGGGACAAGCCCTGCCCCCAGCCTAGGGTTCAAACAAAACAGCTACTACCCATGAGGAGCAGGGAGAAATCAACTGTAATTCAATTGCCATTCAGTATAATTAGGACATTAAAATACACGTAGCTGTTAAGACCATGGTGCCAATGGTTAAGCCAGAGAGCTTTTACTGTGTTATCAATATAAGTGGGGGAGTAGGACATCAAACAACTGGTACGTGTCCAATCCCCTTGCATTTAAGGAGCACCTCCAAGTTCCTTGACACAGATGTCCCACTTTTCTGCCCATAATCTCAGCTTTATGCTTGACACTGAGCTGTTTGTCTTCTCTCAAAAATGTTCTCAACAGTCCTTTTCCAATGGTTTTCTGAAAGGCCTTAATCCCTGCTACCGGGGACCTTACCACTTTTGGGAGCCTCAGACCTGGTATTAGCTGCAAACTGATCATAGGTATAGTGTTTTTCATTCAGGGCTTAACTCAGACTGAACAAATCTTGATCATGTCTGTTTGCAAGCAAGAAATGTTCTCATTTGCCTTCCACCTATGTCAAAGATTTCCTAGGGCAGGTAAGGTTCCACTCTCCAGCTTGCTGTAAACAGCAACAGCAGCAATTGAAGAGCATTTTTAACACAGAGAAGACCGCTCTCTGGACTTGACCTGAAAGCTTGTTCCTGCTATCCGTCTACCACTTTGCCACCAATCTGCCATTTCTTCCTACTCCAGAGGCATTTCTGCTTACTACACTAATATTTTATATTCAAAATTCCACCCCCACCCCCCAAAAAACCCCAACCCAACAACACAGAAGGGAAGCTCATCTTCCCCTTTCCCCATTTATAAGAAAGGAAGGGTGCCCCCACCCCTGCATTTCCACCTGCAAGCACTGAGTAGGGATCACTGTGCTAAGTGCCTTCTGCACTATAAAAAGGGGACAGGGCAATTTTAGAGAGACCTGTAATAGTTATGGTTGCTAGTTTTACTGTAGTAATAACTCAAGCTCTGAAACTCAAACCAAAGTGTTCTAGCTATTAAAATAAGTAAGGTCAATATAAAATGAGTCTATATAGGCTATGATTGTATAACATTGGTCTAAAGGATACCATGAAGACAAAAAGTCTAAGATCTTGTGGTAAGAACATTTTATTATAGGCCATGCTTCATTATATAGAGCTCTTTCTTCTCAATTCCAAATTTCAAACAAATGTAGTACTGAAAGAAGAATGGTCTAAGACTTAGTTTCTGAAGGCTTACAACTCACATGAAATCTTACTTTCATCAGCTGTGGATCCCTATTGTAGGTAAGAAAGCTCCTTATGAGCTGCAAGGGGTCAGGGAGCACTCTGAGACTCCTTCTTGATTCTTCTCTGCATCTTATTCTGTGCTTTTTATATTAAAGAAAATTATTTACCATAGTTGTAGCTCTAAAATCTAGAAGAATACTAAATGCCTAGGAAAATAGAAGCATTAAAGTAGGTATGTAGACTGGCACATGGAAGAATAGTCAAGGCGTATAGAAAGTCTTCTATTAAGTGGGTGGAAAGAGACGATTCAGCTGCAGCTAGAGAATAAACCAAGATACAAAAATTCTCATAGTAAAACAAGCTTCTTTTCAACTTACTACTACTACTTCATAGCCTGTTAGTAATGAAACAGCTTACTTCAGCCTGTTCTTTTACAGTGAGATGTCTGTTCCTAGAATGACAGAAATAGGCTTTCTTCCCTTATATAATAGAGTAGAATAACAAATAACATATAAAGGAAACATACAGCATCTCTTCTACAACTCTTTCAGAAAAAAATTCTGGGTGGGCATGGATGGGCAGCTGGGGTGAGAAGGATGGGGCTGACTAAATGGTAATAGCATCACTAGCTGGAAAGCTTGACAGTAAGCTAGCAGGTGCTTCTGTCTCGGCGTAGTGCCTGAACATGGACATTTGATGTGCAACTAATTCAAAACTCAAGGGCATGCTTTAGACACCAATAAGCAGAGCTAGCCTTGCTGATCTGGGTAGAGGAGAGCAAGTTATCAACTTTATGTACATCAGCCAGCTTACAGCAGCTCTTGGTCCATTCCAGCATGACAGTCTCCTGTCTTAGCTTTGCCTATAATCAAAGCAGCTTGTGGATGCTGTAACAGAAAGCAGGATGGGAGAGCTGTGGGCACTTGGGCATTGGAAGCATGAAGGGAGATGTGAGAGCTAAGAAGCAAATAGAGCTCTTAGGAGGAAGGAGAGGAGGTTTGAATGACACTGCATGGACGGGCCTGGCTAGGGAAAATGGGGCAGGAGGCAGATGGCTAACTCCAGTAGCTGGTCTGTGTCCCTCTTTTTTTGTGCTGCTTCTTTGACCTGCATTGGCCAAAGTAATCTATGGCATACTACCTTCACTTCAGTCTTCCACTTAACACTTGCCGTTAGCTGCTATGTTTCCACAGACATGAGTGGGAAAACTCCCAGGGTCTTACAGAATATTAGGATTGTGAACAGGACCCAGTTTCACAGATTAATCCTGTTCCATTGCTTGCAATGGGACTATACTGATACTGGATAAAGATCTGTCTTGTGATCCAGATGAGGCAAAGCTTGAGAATAATTACCAGCTAATTAGGTCTCCATGGTCCAACTGTTCTCTTGGCTGAATCAGGATAAGTGGTTAACAAGAAAGACCTGCTCTGAGCTTAGAGCAGCATCCTTGAGAAAAGTTGCTCCTTTAAACTTCCAATGTGATTTTTTTTTTTCTATATATATAGTAAAGGCTCAACAATGACAATCAAATCAGGCAAAGGACGGTGACTTAAGGTGTACCAGTAAGCCACAAATGATTGTTGGGAAAGGCAAAGAGCAGGTTAAAGGGGTTTCTGTTCCTAATGGTTTTAAGCAGAACTGGTATGGCCACATTGCTACAAGATGCTCCTGTACAGGCGTACAAACAACTCTGCCATGTTCCAAAGGGCTCTCTTGATATGAGGCAGTACTTCAAGCAGAGAGCAGTTCTGTTCATCTAGTGCCCAGTTGTCACTTTGTACACTGTACATATAAGTAACTGTAGATATGCAGCCCGGATCGTGGGCTGGGATAAATCAGGCTGGTTCTGTTTGCTTCCGCAGGGCTTAGCCAACTTATATTAGGAGATACAGGTCTCTTGGGCAAAGGTACGTGTTGTCAGCTGCTGCTTTCTGTCTCCTCTGCAGGGGATTTTTGAGGTCTTGGTGACTAGCACCTAAACAATCTGCAAAGTGGGTAAAGGTGAAGTGTTCCTGGGCTGGTGGTATTTGTGAATGTCACCCCATTGCACTTCACAAACAAATAAATGCTCTCAGCTCTAAAATGAGCACTTACAACTGTTGTAAATACATGCAAGTAGAAGAGGATGACGATGTTATCCAAAGACAGACTGATTGGAAGTCCTGGACTTTTTCTAACCTTTTCACACTCCACTGCAAACTTGAAGAGCAGCTTGCAGGTCAGAGTAACAAACCTGTCTTCCGTGACAGACTTCAGTGGGATCTCCAGAGCCTTGCTTCCATTGGATATGGACTCGCTGTATTGGTGGTAGGTAGAGGTAGGTCAGCACAGCTTCACTAATTTTTCAATAAAGTTATCAATATCCATCAGCTGAGAATCCCCATTTTGCATATCCTGCTGCTAAATCTTGCTGGTATTGTTGTGGTGGGTGCTGACAGTCTGTCTGAGGCACTAATGAACCGGTCATTAAAATGCTAAGTTTGAGAAGACCGTTTGTCAAACACAGGGTGGTGTGTGTGGTTAGAATAGATAGCACCATAGAAACCCAGATGCTGGCTAAAGAGGCAAGAAAACAAATGTCCCTTTGGTCTGCTTCAGCCTCAGATGCCATCCAACCCATGTTCAAACATCCAGACAGGGCTGCTGTGTTCTTATAACCAATTGACTCTCCCTTTTGCAAGTGCTGGGTCACAGACATGTGGGTTATTCATGTTAAAAGACAGGCAACACAACTCTTCCATAAAAGTCCAACAGACAGACACATTAACCCCTGTAATCCCTTCCTGTGGTGTATATGACGCCACCTAGATTTATTAATTAAACCCTGTTATCCGGTGGCCACTGTCAATTAAGTGTTTCCTTGTAACGTGTATAACGAGGGCTCATTCATTAGCAAATGTTTCCATTACATTTAAGGCTGTGAGTCTCTCTGAAGACTTCTTTTTCCCCCAAAAGAGGTACAGAATTTGTTGTGGTTTGAGATTCTGGGTGAAGGGAGGGGATGGAGAAGTAAAAAACAGGAGTGACAGATAATGGATCTGTTGCTAAAATGCACAATTAATAAATGGCCATTGCTGTGCCCTGGGAAGGCACGGTGCTATCTGCAAACAACTCAGGAGAGTTTCAGGAGATGGATGCAATTCTGGGCTCTGCCACTTGCCAGCCCTGTGACCCCAGAAAAGTTGTAACGCACCCCTACCTTTTTTTATTGCTGTTCTCTGCTTAGACAGCTCTCTGGAGAACTGCGTGTACAACTGAAAAGAAGCGACCTTACGTGTGGGGCCTGCATCTTGATCAATGTCTCTGAAATGTAGCCTCACTGAATAGTCTCTTCAGGTGGCCAACAGTGGTGAGGTCTGACGTGTTTCTGACTCAGTAATTCATTGCAAGATTTGTGGTGCTGACACTCTTAAAGTACCAGCTTCCTAAGTTATGTTACTAGAAATATAATCACATCTCTGTCAGATAAACTCTGACTGCTGAGAAACTACACCACTGAAAGACTGAACAAAAAAGCACAAGAAGCTTCTTTCAAGCAGCAACTGTAATAATAAAAACTTCATAATTTTAAATGAGTACTTAAAATCCCATCAGACCTGATGTGATTTTCAGATCATTGGGTTTTGGTAAAACTGATCTAATAGAATAATTAACCCACTCTGAATGTTACCAAGAGTTCTTTCCAGCAGCTGCCTCAAGAGAAAGAGGGAAGTGACTAACTGAAACTAAAGTTTTTAGTAGGTACATGCCTGCTGGTTGTGCTAGAGCAGCTGTTGGGAGATGGAGCTACAGTTCCCCCTTCTGGCAAAATTTGCAGTTGCAAGTCCTTTTTAAAAACGGGATTTAAATTTTAAAAAAATTATATATTCAATTAATCTAAGGCTGGGCTAGGGCTCCTTGTGAATAAAGTTCAAAGCTAAGTATGTCAGACAAATCACAAAGTCTGCCTGTCAGGGAAAAAAATAACCAAATCCTATCTGGAGATAACTGACAAATAGCTGAAGAAATTAAACTCAGCCAGTAACTTGTTGGCTAACTTAACCCTAGTAATGATATTGTTAGTGCTGCAGTGGTGTTATGTCTTTGTACAAGGATCTTAAACCTTTAAATTTACTACACCGGCAAGAGAAAGCGAAGCTGCTTCTAGAGCTTCTTTAGTTGCCAGAGGCCAATTGCAGAGCCTGGAATTAGATGGTAGTGGAAATTTGGATATCAGTCTGAAAAGTTACTGGGTGGTGTCCCTATGTTGTTCCCTGCTTGTTGGAGTGCTGCAGTAGGCTGTTGCAAGCCAGCACTGAGGAATGGGGTCAGCAGCAAATCCTGAAAGAATCCTGCAGAAAAGATTTGAGTTAGATGTTCCCCCTCTCCCAGGTCCTCTGCACCCAGGCTGAGTGAATGAGCTGTTACCATTGAGCACATGGAAAAGACGACCTTATCGAATCAAAATCACTGGGAAAAAAAGACAATACCATCTGGCTACTTCTGAGAGAGCTAGAGACCATGCTGGCACTATCTAAGGCAGACTGTACACTCATCCTTCCCCACGCATTCCTGGGACATTTCTAATCATAACTGTGAATGGCATCCTGCGGTGCCTTTCTGGGATCAGGTTCCTCTCTATAAATGCCCAATCCTGTGTTTGGAGGCAGCAGAGCTCCGACTGAAGTCCGTTGCCTCACTACTCTCAGAGCTGCTATTTCAGAGAGGGCCCATTAATAAAGTTTTTAATAGAACGTAATTTAGATTTTTAGAGTATTGTTGTATATATTCAAAGTCGCATTTTTTTAAGGAAGCCAGCAAAAGACAGCAAGTATAAAATGATGTATTCGTTGTCCCTTCTTCTGAATCGTTCTACAGTAACATATGCATATAATCAATTATGGAGAGCAAAAAATAGGATTATTTTTAAGAAGCCCGCTTTACTTTTCCCCCTTTTTAGTGTCGGCATGTTCACACAATTCAAAATGGATCGAAGTGATAACGAGTAACTCAGCACATGGCCCTGTCTGCTCAGTTTATTATCATGCATTCCTATCTGACTATCTAATCTAAGATACTTTTAAAGGACCCATCATCAAAATATCCAAGTGCTGCCACAGGATCTAATTACTAATCTTCAGGAAGAAACACTGGCTTTGCTGCAAAGTTGGAATAAACCCCACTTAAATCTTTATGAAGCAGAGGGGCAGAAGGCTGCAAAGCATACGTGTATAAAACATAAAACTGTCTTTCTTGTGCATAAGTCTGTGAGCACTTGATGCATGACGCAATATAAAACTATTGTTCTATCAGAAACGATGGTGTTATTTTACACTGCACGAGACCATGAGTCATTAAAACTGTGTTGTACCATGTCCAAGAAATGGTTTATATTGGCCTGTGTTATTCATCACTTTCTTTATTGGTTGGCTTTTCTTTGAGCATGTTACCACAGAATTTGAGTGCCCTACAAGTACTAGTGGATTCATTCTCACAGCATCCACAGATAACGCAATGCTATCATTTTCTTTACATGTGGGGAATTGGAGGCAAAGATGAAGGATGAGATTTGTCTAGGGAAATAAGAGTGATTTTTCAGGGCAGCACTCTAAATGCAACCAGATGTCTTGTGTCATAGTCCTTCCCTGCAGGATCTTGACTCATCTAAATAGAGCATTTTCCCTTGTCTCCTGACAAGCCAAGGACAGGTTCACCAGCTGGACCGAATAAAATCATAGCCAACGTCTGTATCCTTCTGCTCAAAGAAGTTACTAAAACGCTTAAGGTGCAATAGGCTCACATTAACAGTGTTAGATACAGACTTTGTTGCTTGCGATATAAAAAGGAGGAACAGAAGACTAGGGAATGAGCCTGGGGTGAGTCTTTTATGCTTGTTATAGAAACCATCTTGCCTAATTCTAGGTCTCTCCTTTCTTCTGTTCCTGTGTCACTGCCAGTCTTATACTCGGTTCCTGCCCATCAGGAATATCAGGAATATCCTGCGTATCCATATTCCTGGACAGTTCTTCATCACAGACAGGAATAGGCTCATGAATCACATCCATGTGTCCCAGAAAGAGAACCTAGCAGTCTTCACTCCAACTCAGTCCGCACAGAGTTCCTCAGCTCCGTTTGATTTCCGTCAGTCAAAGCATGATCTTCCTAAAACCACTGTATAACTGTGGGTAGGCACAGTCTGATTTACAGTTTGTGTGGACTGGGTCAGTCTGTAGCAGTGTGTTTGCAGCTAAAAACTAAACCATTATTGCCAACTTGACTGTAACTGAAATTCCACTCTCGCATCACACCAGTATAGCTATGTTTCTAAACAAATGTATATAGACAGGGCTACCCAGTCTCATCTTAGTAACTGCCATCCACTTTCTCCCATGGACAGAAGTATAACCTGCATAATCTGAACACCAGCCCAGCCTTCTCTTCCCATTATTCAAATCACACTCCCTACCAAGCAATAGCAACACATTTATAGAGTTAAAGCACATACCATAACGTTACCCAGTCAGCTCAATGCAGATGTCCTTGAACTGCTCTGGTTAGTAATGTGGAGGAGAAACAGCATCTTCAGAAAGGCGTCCACACAGCCTTCATTTGATGGCATCCTGAAACAGAGAATTTACCCATCTGCTGAGATGTGCCGCTACAAAATAAAAGTTTTACATCTAATTTTAATGCATTCAGCTTTAGCATCTAAGTGCTGATTTAATAAGACTATTTGGAATTTGATTTCTAATGTTACAACTTCTACTAATTATTTTGCTTTTTAGTGCATTTATAAAAGTGGTTTTAAAAAAATATATATAATTTTGCAAACTCTTAGACAGAGCAGGATTAATCATCTATAAAAAAGTACACTTGTCACCGGAAAGCCTTTTTAAAACGTCCAGCTTCGCTCCCTAGTCTTGGTGGCCTGGAGGTAGCAAAGGTGCTTCTACCCTGCCAATCTACCAGAGGGAACACGGATGAGCCAAGCTGCACAGGTAAAAAACACAGAGCTGCAAAATGCCAGTTCACCACTCTCTACAGCCATGCCTTTCCAACAGAAGACCACCAGATGGCAATCCTCCAGAGCAGAGCCTCAGAGCCAGCATACGAGCGTAATAACTGCTGCAACATGAGTCAAGAGCACTCTCAACCCAAGGAAACCTGAGAAAATAAAAGACCAAATGTGCCTGACCTTTGGTGATTAATTCTGGCTGAACTTCTGTACCATAATGGGCAAAATCATCACCGCATGCCCTCTTCTACCTCTCATTTGTCTGTCTTTCCCACTCTGTTATTACTATTATAGCTATTTTTATTTTGGAAAGCAATAGTTACTTTTAATAGGATGGCACCCAGCTGGGATGAGCACCCCTTGTGCTGGATGCTGAATCACCATGCAATAAAAACTGTCCCTTTCACCATGATTTTATAATCTAATGTTACTCCGTTTCCCTGGGGGCACCCCCACAGACAAAGTAGCAGCTCCTGTGCAGAAGTCAGAAGGAATACTGCCTACCTGTTTCATACCAGATGGTTTGCATAGTACAGGGAAGGGGCTTGAATGAGCATGAATAACACTTTTCCTGTTACTCTTCTTCCTTCCTGTATTCTCCCATAATTGTATCATTAAATTTGTTACTTTAAAAACACTAAAATATAAACCAATCTCAGCCTAGGAGTGTTCATGCTGGGAAGGTGTCCTGGTTTCAGCTAGGATAGAGTCAATTTTCTTCCTAGTAGCTGGTATAGTGTTGTGTTTTGGATTTAGTATGAGAACAATGTTGATAACACACTGATGTTTCAGTTGTTGCTAAGTATCCCAAGTTAAGGATTTTTCAGTTTCCCATGGTCTGCCAGGGAGCAGGTGTACAAGAAGCTGGGAAGGAGCGCGGCCAGGACAGCTGACCCAAACTAGCCAAAGGGATATTCCGTATCATAGAACGTCATGGTCAGTATATAAACTGGGGGGAGTTGGCCAGGAGGGGCGGATCACTGCTCGGGGACTGGCTGGGCATCAGTCAGCGGGTGGTGAGCAATTGCATTGTTCATCACTTGTCCTTTTTGGGTTGTATTTCACTCTCTTTTTATCTTCCTTTTCATCAACAACATCATTATTATTATATTTTAATTTTTATTTCAATTATTAAACTGTTCTTACCTCAACCCATGAGTTTTACTTATTTTCGATTCTCCTCCCCATCCCACCAGGGGCAGGGGGGAGGAGTGAGGGAGCGGCTGCATGGTGCTCGTTGCTGGCTGGGGTTAAACCATGACAGAAGGACAAAAGCAGGCCTTTAATGACACTGGGACTGAGTGCATAAACTATCATTTAAAAAAAAAAAAATCAATGATGCAAAGCTTAGCAAATCAATCTCTTAAAACCCAGATGGAGAGGTGGTGTTACCCTGAAGATGGGGAAAATGAGAAAAGTGCCTGCAGTCAGTACCAGAAGGGCCTTCGGGCTCCTGAGTTCAGGGTTCCCAGAGCTGAACCCTTCTGCCTTCTGAGTCCTTCCCCACAGAGAGAGATCATCCAGGATGCCAAGCCCACAGTCTCCATTTAAAGTCATCTTTCTGCTTTGTGGAGTCTTACTGCTGTAAATGCACTGTCCCACCTCTGCTCTCTTGCCACCTGCATCATGCAAGGGTCTGAACTTAGCTCTGGAGTTATAAAATATTCAGCAGAAGTGAAGGAGAGCTGAGATGGAGCTGGATGCTGTGTCAAACAGACAAGGAACAGCAGGGGGAGGCATCAGGCCAGACATGAGAATAACCAAGAGAAATGCCCTGCCCTGTGCTGTTAGACAAGTTAATCATTAAGGTCCCTGTGGGTCTGCGTGTCTCCCACTCCCATCTTCCACTGTGGGAGACAGCGGGCCCTGGAAATAATTGTGCATTAGGAAAGAAATGATTTTACAGGCAATATACAGAGACAATCCTTTGTGCTCTTGTCAACTGCACAGCTGTGCACATCTGTGAGATCTTGAAAGGACAGAGTTACTGGAGGGACATGTAGAAGTCTGCCCTTTGGGTGTACTTTGGAATGCTGCTGATCTCATCCCCACCATTCAAGTCTAAAGGAGAAAGACAAGGATGCCACATGCATCCCTGGAAGAGGATGTAGCTCTCACCCTCCCAATGCATGGATGCTCTCAGCAACCAGAGGTTCTGAAAAACACATCTGGAATCACTTACAGCAGCATCTGGAAGCTGTCATGAACTGCAATGAGACACAGTTGTTTAATTATTCTGGGTCCATATCCTTTGCCACTGTGAAGCTGTCAGTGGCCATTCAACCTCCTCGGCACGGATCCCAGCACACCATCCCTGCATGCTACTCATCACATATAACACTTGTGATGGTATGAAGGAAGCATCAACTTTATCTTCAGCCCTGCCCTGATGGCATCCAGCACAAGGAAACAACTACGGGAAGTTCACTGTTACAGCAAGAGGAATGAAATAAAAAGGAAAAAGTCTTAAATACTCAAACAGCCTAGAACAATAGCCCTATAATATTCATAGTTTATCTCGCCACCAGACACAGATGAAGATTTCATTCCACAGCATCAATCTGTTCTTTCATAAAGTCCATCACGAAATCTCTTTGCAGCAGCTGTATGGTTAACAGTATCTTATGAGATATCCTGGAAGAGGAAAGGAGTATGAAAGTACCCAGGACAGACTTCTACTTTACCATTGTATTCTCAGTACCTCATGCTCTCTTACCAATATAGAATAGATGGACTTTTTGTGGAAGATGTTTCTTTTTGTTTCCCTATCTCTTTACTGGCATCTTTGCTTGCTCCTGGAAGTGAAGGAGTTAAGCAGACTGTACTGTGCATTTTAATCATAGCACAAGGGGACAGAAGCTAAGGATTCTTGCTCATTATCCCAGTGCTGAACTTCAAGGTTCAGCTTCCTCTGGAATCGTTTGCATCTTCCCTTTCCGTTTGCACCTTCCCTTTCCGCCTCCAGCAATGCCTCTGAGGTCAGTGTCTTGACCCAGGATGGATGGGATTAGAGCAGGAGGGAGGCTGATGCCTATGCTCAGTCAACTGTTTCAGAGTGGGATGGTGCTCCCTGTGCTAACAGGAAGCAGAGAAACGTGAGAAAAAATGGAATGAAAATAGTGGAAACCAAACAAGAATGTTGAGAAGTTCTGGGGAAAAGAGCAAACATGAAAGTATGTGGGATACAAAAGGACAGAGTGCACTCACGCAACAGTGGTTCCAGGGGCGCAAATGAGATGTACAGAAAATGCAAAGGAATGATAGAGAAATCATTAAACCACGACCAAATTCCAAAGGATACATCTAAGAGTTCAGCTCATGCTGCAATAAACAGCCAGATGGCTGTGTATCCCAGAGAGACGCTGCTGGGAAAGGAAATGGAGAGGGAAAGAGGGCGAGAGCAGGGTCACTTACACATGACTCTTCCATTCCCAGTGAAAGAGGAAAAGGAAACGTAGATTAAGAGGTCTTCATGGCCCGAGCACTGCCTGAGCCAGGAGGCAGAAGAAGCCAAAGAATGTCTTTGAACCTCTTGTGCTCACATTTTTTTCTTGCCCTCTTCCCTTCTCATTCTCTCCCACCATTTCAGTTCCCTCTTTTCTTACTTGCACATGACCCCTCTCTCCATTTCTGACAGTCTCTCTGCACTTTTTCAGAGGCCCAGGCTTTATAGCACCCTAAGCCATGTGTCAAAGTCTCACGTCCTCTCTTCTTCTGGTGCTCCAGAGCGGGGTCCCTCACAGGTCGTGGTCAAACAAAGGGGAAGCAGTGAGACAAGCCTTTACTCTTACAAAAAGTGCTCTCAGGCAGCCCCAGAGGTCCACAGGATCTCCTGGATTCATCCGCCCAGTGAAAAGTGGAAAAATCAAACACTCTACTAGGCATACAGGCTGGACTTCTCACACCAAGACAGTTATGGCAAATACTGTGAATTTAGGATTGCATCAGTTAGCTCAAAATAGGATACCTTCTTGTAGTTCTTGACACCCTCAGTGCTCATTATGTGATCCTGAATAAGTCATCTACCCATCTCAGTTTCCTCAGTTCTGAAACAGGGAAGAATGCTGACCTTACTTTGTACAGGACCCCCAAGATTGCGTGTTGAAAACATGAAACCAGTTTAAAGAAACATTATTGGATGAATCAGCTGCTATTAGTGTCTTCTCTAACTAAGATTTTAAAAGCTTCAGTCCTTCAAGCAGCTGCAAAAGTAAGAAACATCAGTGAATTTCAAAGCAGGAGGGTTTTGTTGTTGTTTGTGTTTTTTACTGGGCTGCTTCTGGCTTGAGCTGTAGGTGTTACACACTGAATACGGATTCTTTTATCTTATTCAGCTAGGGTGCATCAAAGACAAGCTCACACTGAAGGCAAGAGAGATGAGAGATTACTCTTTACACATCAGTTAGCCATTCACAGACAGCCCTGACCCTGCAGGGTGAAGGGCAGCAGCAGGAAAGGCAAAAATCACAACTACCTGGTGCCTCAGCCAGCTGGCAAACCAAAATCAAACTTAAAAAAAACCAAAACAACCCACAATATTGTTCTGTTTTGCTTTGATAAGCTCCTTTTCATTGAATAGTATTCTATTACCTGTACAGAGGCCCTGAGTCTTCAATTAAAATTAAATTACTATGGGAAATGAGGGAGCTGTGTTATATACAAAGTGGCTGTCTAAAAGGCACACAAAGTTTGGACATTGAATCAACATTAACCGAGTCCTTCTACTGTCTCTGTAGTTGTTAAAATTCTCATGTGGAATAAATCAACAGAAACTGAGCGTCCCATGTACAGCTATAGACTCTAACCACTACTGCAAAGCTAGTGCATGGGTGTGCAGCATTAGACCTCCTCTCTGCTCCTGGACACACCGCTGGCTTGTGTGACATTATTCTGCCAGACTGCACGGTGCTCAGACAAAAGGGACTGGAGAAGCTAATGGAAAGTAAAATAGTAGGAGCAGTATGGTATTATCACTGGGAATGCCAATGGGATTCCTGGAGAAAACAGTACCAGAAGCCATTACTCCGGACATATTCCCAGTCTGGCTGTAAATGGCTGACAAAGTTTGTTCCACCCAGGAATACAAAAACTTAAGAGATATTACCTACGAGCAAAGGGAGACGGCTGTCTAGCAGAGGGAGACACAAGAAGCAGGTTGCAGGTTACACTCCCTTCACCAACCTGGTTAATATACCAGGCTGATTTATCCAAGCTTTAAAAAAAAAAAAAAAAAAAAAAAAAAAAAAAAAAAATCTATTCAGGTGTCCTGGTTTTGGCTGTGATAGAGTTAATTTTCTTCCTAGTAGCTGGTATAGTGTTATGTTTTGGGTTCAGTATGAGAAGAATGTTGATAACACACTGATGCTTTTAGTTGTTGCTAAGTAGTGTTTATACCAAGTCAAGGATTTTGCAGCTTCTCATGCCCAGCCAGCAAGAAGGCTGGAGGGGCACAACAAGTTGGGAGAGGACACAGGCAGGGCACCTGACCCAAACTGGCCAAAGGGGTATTCCATACCATGTGACATCATGCCCAGTATATAAACTGGGGGGAGTTGGCCTGGAAGGGATCGCTGCTCAGGAACTGACTGGGCGTCAGTCAGCACGTCATGAGCAATTGCACTGTGCATCACTTGTTTTGTACATTCCAATCCTTTTATTATTATTATTGCCATTTTATTATTGTTATTATTATCATTATTAGTTTCTTCCTTTCTGTTCTATTAAACTGTTCTTATCTCAAGCCACAAGTTGTCCTTTTTTTTTCCCAATTCTCTCCCCCATCCCATTGGGTGGGGAGAAGTGAATGGGCAGCTGCATCGTGCTTAGTTACCAGCTGGGGTTAAACGATGACATCAGGAAAGGGAAAAAACCACTAGTTTTGCTTTTTTCCTCTTTGCTCTTTAAACTGCCTACTTTAGGTGGAATAAGGTAGTCTTTCTTCTAAGCTTTTTATTTTTAGCATCACTGTTTGTAAATTATTTTTCCTTTTACACATGTCTACCTTTACAAGGAGATTAAAGTCTGCTCTTAGGAAGATGTTGGTAATACTTCTGTCCCTGGGTGCTTGAATGACAGGGTGCAGTACTTTGAGAAGTCAGCATTTTTAGGGCTGTTTGCTTTCATCCTTGCTTTGAATCTGTTTTAGAACCTGCTGACTAAGCAGGGAAAATAAAGAGACCAGGTGGGGGGGCTGTCTGAAGTAGGAGGAAGACAACAGACTACTGTAACACCTTGTTAAAGGATCTCTTTTATACTGAGACTGCTAATAATGTTGCAGATGGTTTTACCATCACTTCAATCCCATAAGCAGGAGCTGAATATTAAAAGAAAGAACAGTTTCATGGATAAAATAGTAAACCACATACTGCAAACTGTAAACCAGGTACTGCGACTTTTATATATCATCTTTAGTAAGTCACTATGTGATAACTCATCCATAGAAAAAACAATTTTCTTTTCTGTCTTGCCTTTTGAAGATGCATGCTCTTTTGGTGTCTCACATGAGCCACACAGCATCTACCCAGTGGGACTGCTATGTCTCTAAACACCACCACAATGAGAAAAACAGTGGCGTGGGCTGAATCCTGGAACACAAAATTTGGCCATGACTGTATCATTTCTACTCAGCAGACAGGCAGATTGCTTCTGGCACCTTTAAGAGCAGGAGGCCTGTTTTACTGACTGGCTCAGATTCCAGATCCCCTAGAGCAATAGAAATTGAAATGCACTGTCCAGAAAGATTTAATAAAATAGTCGTTCACCCACAAAGATGGGCACCAAGCCATTCTCACTTTGCCTCTGCCTAGCAGCATACCTTGGCTGACAGGTGATCAGAGTCCAAGAAAGTCAGAACACAGAAAGAAGAATAATTCTTCTGAGTCAAAACAATTGCAGCATAGAAAACGTTTGCATTTCTGGGCTGTAGCAGTAACTGAGACAGATGCATTTCTCTCTGTCTGCCACAGCATTTGCAGTATTTCATACTACAGGACAGCTCAAGCTATGCAGGCTTTTCAATGGAATTTGCCCTAACTTTCTCCCAGTCCTGCTTTTGAACAGAAGTCCCTACCTGCCTCATTAGGATATAAAAAATTTTAACTGCATCTTTGTTGGAGTTCTCCTTGACTTGCTTAATGAGGTATAGGGTATTTTTATTATCATCATCTGTTTTGAAGAAGCATCTAGGATTGCCAGTCATAGCCCTGAAGTATCAGCTGCTGTACACATACAGAAAAATGGCAACAGACTTTCCCCAAGAAGTTTATCTGATCAGACCTGCTGAATCCTCCTTGTGACCCATACACGGCTGGCTCCTACACCTTCAGAAAGTGGTTTCTGCTTACAATTATATTCGTTCTCTGGAAATAAAGCCAGTTCATACAAAGTTAAGCTCCCCTAAACCATCAAGCTGGAAAACAGACCTAGGTCTTTTCTCACTTTGAACAGGAACAGGTTTAGGTCCATTACAACTGGTGAAAACTTCCCAGGGGATAATGCCAGTTAATTGGGAGGAACCTTTCAGATGCTCTTTCATGCTTCTTAAAATTGTGTCATTTAGATGTCGCACTTCAGCCCTAAACTGGACACTGGACAGCACAGTGATGATGAAAAAAAAACCCCAACAACCAACCAACCAAAAACCCCAAAGCAGCTTGCTAAAATCCATGCTTTTATCTAGGGCTCTCGGATACATGGGATTTTTGTTGTTGTTGTTCCTTCCAGGAAATTTTATCTGAGCAGAACTGGAGAACACATACACTTTCCTGGGTTTCTGGATGTCCAGCAGCAGCTTAGATCAGGTAGTTCTGCGTCCATGACTCCTGAACATATCCTTTGGGTATGTAAAACTCATCCCTACAGCACCTGCAGAGCAAGACTAACGCTTCCAGGAAACTCTGGAGCTATTAAGCATGTAGCTCACAATCGGCATATGTAGAGTGAATCCATGGTGTTCATGATGTACTATACAGAATGCCTGAACAAAAACATGGCAGTCCCACACCTCTCCAGCAAGACAAACACCATCGTTGTGAGACGGAGTTTGCTAAAAGGCTACACATCTAGAAACCAAGCACGTTAACTGTGCAGACATGTTATTCTGGGGCTGGGATCCTCCAGCTGTCTCTGTAGGGTGGCTTATATTGTTCTATGCTGGGACAAGCCCCAACAATTAGAAATATGTTGCATGGTTCCAGTCTACCCTTTGGCAGCTGCTTGGGTCCTCTCCTAGATCCAACAGTCCTCAGTTTGAGCAGCCTCTTCAGTGTGAGTCAGCAGGAGCTGTGGGCATTCACCACCTCGCAGAACATCACATGCTGCCCTTGCCAGCCCCACTGTCCAGATTCTCCATCTCAGGGGAAGTTTTACGGCAGTTGTAGTCACACCTTGCTTCTGTAGATATGCCCGATCCCCACCTTTGAGATGCATCAACACCCTGAAGAACTGCTACAGTTATCTGTTTCAATAATAATTTTCTAAAAATAGAAAGGACCAGTGTTTTCAGCTGATTTTAATGATGTTAGTCATCTTTGGCTTGGCACAGGGTTCGGAGACCTTTCTTTGTGTTTCCCTCCTTCCCCTTTCAGGCACTGCAGAACCTTCGCATAAACTCTCACAGTAAGTGGGCTCCTCTCTGGGATGGAGACAACTACTGAACATCCAAGTATTGAAACAAGCCTTATAAGGCACTTTGTGCTTATTCATGGAAAGCAACAAGAGGACAAAAGTCTCTCTCTTCCTCCTCTCTCATCAGTAAATATGTTTATTCCTCAATACATGAAAGAGTAAGTGGGGCAAGGAGCAAAGGGAACAGAGAGATCTCTGAAATGAGTAAAGACATTCCAGTAATTGAACAGCTCATATTTTGACACACTGAGTTATTAAATTTTGAGAACTGATGAAATATCTCTCTAGACATAGCACTGCTTCCTGAGTGCCAGGATAAATACCAGAGCTTAGGCAGCCTGATTTTCAACACAGATACATTGTCCATGCCCACAGGCAAGCCTACAGTTGCTGCTGACTGAGAAAACGTTTAGGAAAAGGCCTAAAAAGGAGAAGGTGGCTCTGAAGGTAATGGAACCACACTTGCTGCACACATGCCGATGGATGCTGTTCAACCGTGGCTTAAAGATCATTAAATTAGAGCCTGTACCTCAACATTCCTGTGAGCTCTTCCATTTCGTACTGATTTTACTGAAAGCTGAAGAACCTCCTCCCACTCAATCCCCTCCTCCAGTTTCTATAACCTGCTGCATTTCTAGCTCTTTTCTGTTCCAACGGAAACTGAAGGGACCACTCCCACAAGCCAAATTTAGCACTGTGCATCACTACCTAAGTATACACTTGGATTTTGGCTTGCAACCTGAAATATGCCTTGGATCTGACTAGACTGCAAATTTAATATTTCACAATGTATGTAACTAAATTGTTTCTACCCCGCAGATAGCTGGGAGCATCACTGTTAATAACTAATAATCATCCCTTGCACTACGTAGCATCTTTCATTCAAGAGTCTCAAAGCACTTAATAAGGAACAATTAATTAACCCCATAACACCTCACTGCTGTAATTAAAGCATCTATATAAGGAACAATTGCACCACCAGTGATTCCGGTTCCAGTAATTTCATCAAAATGCAGCAGATACGTCACAGCAGTTTGTCGTGCAATGCAACAAACAGTAGCAGCCTTAGAAAGATCCTAAAGAGTTCTGTATTAGGCTCTGGAGAGAGATTCAGAAAAGGAGAATGCATATAGTTAATTCATCAATGTTACAGGATTTCTGCACAACACGCTTTAATACTTCTCATTTATAGATACATTAATCACCAGTATAATTTTGTTCATCACATTCACGTTAGGTTACAAGTACCCTGTAGAATCCCCATAGAAGCCTCAATCTACAATTCCCATAGCAAGGGTCAAGTTTATGGATCAGTTAGGCAAGACTGCCACGAAGGTGGCAAATGAGTTTGGGTGTCTAGCTGATGCCTTATGAAATACCTTTGAGACTTTCAGGTTAAAAAAGAAATAGCATCGACGAGCATGTAAAGTGCTATTATCTCAGCGTCCTGGATATTACATTTGCATTCCAGAGCCCAGGGCATTAAGCGAACAACAGCCATTGCCTCACAGCCATAAAGGCCCCTTAAGGTCCAAGTGTTTATTAGACACTCTCAACAGGCTGGTTTGGGGATACTTCATGTTTCATTATCAGTTTGGATGAAGAGCTGTCCCCCATCTCTTCTTTTGCTAGTGCTACCCTTTTATACCTCCTTTTCAGTAACAGCTGTCCTATCTTCCCATATAAATTATGACATTTTATTCCAAGATGAAGGAAAAGGGAATTTGTCCCTTTAGAGAGCTTTCCTCTGCACACAATGCTTTAAGGCATCTGCCTAGATTTATATAATCCGACGGTTTAAAGATGAAACAGTAATAATAATCATAATGGCAAGACTTGCCATTTTTTCCAGCAGCTCTCAAAGCAATGCAGTGTTCTTCAACATTAAGTCTTAGACCATTGCCAGTGTTCTTGTAAACGGGAAATCTTAAGCACACTGTGGTTGTCAAAAGGACTTGCAGGGTGTCACAGGAGTCAGCAGCACATTTAGGAACAGTGTCCAAATATCCAGACAATTATGGTAAGGCCTAATTTTTCCTTATTCCTTTCCACTACGTGATCAAAGTACGTTTCCAGTGTGCTGGTTTATAAGAAGCGGCTGTACTTCATGCCTTGCTGCTCGCTCTCTCTTTCCAAGCCCACATACCATAAGACTGGATCAATACCCAATGCTGCAAGGATACTCTAAAGCAGTGCTTGAAATGCTAAACCTTGCGATGTCATACCCAAGATTTTCACAGGGCGCTGGACCACAGTAATAGAAGACTGCTGATACTGAGTTATCTTGTATTGTTAGGCAAAAACCACACAGCAATAAGAGACCAAAATCTTACCAGGTATAATTTAGCGTAGTTTTATTGAACCCAGAAACTCTAGACCAACTTAAACCAGTCGAAGCTATGGTAGCAAGGCTCCAAGGAAGTATTTAACATGCATAAAACCATCAAGATCCGGAGTTTCATCAAAATAGAAAGACAAGTATCTTGCTTCAACACTTAAGGCAATCTTTGGAAAAGGTCCAAAACAAGACTGGGGGTGAGATTTTCCCCACACACTCACTCTATTGCCTAAACAAAGGAGAGCCAGGTTATTTCCATCAAAGCTCTGCCTTGTGCTACACAAAGAGCAGAGTGAGTTCTGGCAGTGCTTGGACCTGAAAGGCAACATTGTTAGAGTGACAACGTGACAGCCAGTCAGCAATAAAAGCATTAACCCAAGTCTGGGTTTGTATTGCCCCAGATCGCTGCAAAGGCAGCAGAAAAGAACAGTGACTTCTGGGCTTGGGAGGCTGAGAACGCACCAGCTGTAACTTCAGCTGTATGGGTAACCACTACTTTAAAGTTTTAGAATGCTTCATAGACCAATTCCTCCTGAATAGGAAACTAATGAGTGGCATAAAATGTGCTGTTAATCAAAAGCTTCTAAAATGCCAAACCTTCTACATGCTTCGGCTCAAGTCAGCAGTTCTGCAGGGCTTGGTTTAGGCTGCAAACCAGCCCGCAGCCTCTGGCAGCAGTGTTCAGCTATTTAGAAAGATGTTCAGCCAGTATTTAACCCACTGTTAAGAGACATCCACATCTTGTTTAAATTTATCAGACAGCTTGCTCCTGCTAAGAAACATTTGACATGGCAGAGCTCTGTCAAACAGCTCAGAGGTTGTGGTTTCTGTCTAGAGGACCCAAGCCAATGTTAAAAACATATAAGGAGCACTCTAGCTCAGTGTGAAGTCAAAGAAAATGCAGCTAATCTATCTCAAGAAAAGAAGCAGCCTGCAGTGCTGTGCAGAAACAGGCCCCAAGTTCTCAGGTCATAACAGAATCCATAAAGCACAGGGTCTGTCTTACAAAAGGATGCGTGCCTCTTGCAGATCAAGAGGCATCGCCTACATTTACCATCAAGGTCCACTGTTCAGTACGTCAAAACAACATGCTGGAAGAGAAGAATGTTGTTCTGTTTTACAGAGCTAAAGCTTTCGGTATTCATTTCTGCCTTGATGCAAACGAAGCAAGCAAACCCCATCCAAAGCAAAATTAACTTCCTTGCTATTATGGCACATGGGACAAAGCAGCTAGTCAAAACTAGAAAGAAAAAGGGCAGAAAAGGAGACCAAATAAGCCACAGCATGCTGGTCAGATCTCCCAGACTTCTAGCTGCCCAAAAGTTAAGAAAAGCAAGAATAATCTACTTGTCATTGCAAAGTTTCTTAACTTCCTCAGATGAAATAACTTCACACTTATAAATTGCCTTTTATGTGAAATCTTTGAGATAAGAATCTCCTTATTTTATGTAAAGCACCTAATGTGCTGAAGAAGTAATTGATTGACTGCTGTCAGCAAGCACTACTATTACACTGGGTGCATTCTTCACCTAGAGACCTAACTGGATAATTATAGCTTTAAAAAATGAAAAATCTAAAAGAACTCAAGCAAGGGAGGGTGGGTAACAGTTTCTGCAGCATTTGTTCCTCATGACAATTAAGAAAAGGTTTCTTCAAGAACTCATAGATTAAGATACAGAAGACTAGATATTAAATTAAATACATAGCATGGGACATTCTCCTCTCATTTTCCTCCAAATTCGTGTACAGTATGGAGAACATGCCTTGCAAGGAATGCTCTTGTTTAAATGGCTTGATAAATTGGATTCCTTTGATGCTGTTTGCTCTTGCCTTCCTTAATCTCTCCTAATCATAATAATGATTTTTTTTGTCTGCAATGCATCTGACCTACTTCCACATTCCCCCTGCCCGCTATCCTGCTGTTCTTTTCTGTCTATATTCTTTGTCAAGTATCTGTATCCCCCCCCCCCTCCCTTTCCATTACATTTCTTCAAAAAAATTTTAAGATCCTTAGGCAAATCAGGAGATGTTTTGATTCTCACCACACAGTGAATGCTGGAAACCACATGCTAGGGTTCTTCCCCTTTAACCAGTCCAGGCATCAACCTTTATCAGTCCCAAGATACTGTTAGCCTACATGGAATTTGTTGAAGTATTTGAACCATAAGACTCTGACAGAGACCTACAAAGTGCAAGCAATTCAATCTTTAATCATTCCAGCAAAAAAAATAATTTGGCAATCAAAAAAAAAAGAAAAAGAAAAAGAAAAAAGCAATTTTTACACAGGGACAGAAGAAGAATAACTAGCTTTAAATAGTGGCAGGTGCATCACTTCAGACAAATTATACACCATCCATCTTGAACTCTGTCTGAAGCAGAAGGATAGCCCAGGGATTAGGGTTTTAATAGAGAATTTAGAATTAGGGATTACAGTCCCTGCTCCACTACAGCCGGTCTATGCAGCTTTGGCCATTTACAAAACAGGGCTAACAATTTTTCTCCTCTCTCAGTGATATTAAGAGACCAGCAACACTGAATATTGTCAGGCTGTTACGGCTAAGTACTGTCTAAAAAAAAGAATTCTTGGATGGGATCTTGAGCACCTAACACGGGAGCTTCATGGGCAATCAAACTGAAAGCCACAACCCCTCTGCCGAATACCCATGTATTGCTGGAATTGTGCTAATTCAAGACTCTTTTATTAACCTAGAAGTTTCCTGGGTAGCTGTAGTTTTTCACAGATCTAAACAGGCCCTGATCGGAGCAGAAACACTTCAACTCATGTGTAAACGCTGGTATAATCCAGGAGAGAAAAACAATGCCTTTTTACATCTCAAGCTCAGCAGTCACCTTAGTTTCTACTGCAGCTACCTCTCTTTTGTTGTTGTTGATTTTTTTTTGTTTTGGTTTTGGTTTTTTTATCTGAGACTGAGACCCTGGTGCAATAGGTGCCATAAAAATAAGGAAAGAGCAGCTGGTTGCATGCAAACCACTTCCAAACACAGGTAGGTGCTGATGTGGACCAGAGTGCCACAGCACAGAGGAACTGAAAGTAGCAGCACAGGGAAGTTTAGACCAAATCTCAATTTGTGAGGCTGTACCTCTTGACACAGCATGGAGTATCACTCAAGATGGGAGAGGGACTGAGTCTGAAGAAGTCAGCTGTGACAGAATAACACTGAAGACCTTGGGACAGTTACTATGTTTGCTCAGACCTTAATTGTTTTCCTTTTTTTTTTTTACCAACTCCACTCTTCCCTGGAGATCAGGAGAGGTAATAGAAATGCAGCTTTTGCACCAACACAATAATTTCTTTCCTCATTTCTAGCATATGCCACTAGGAAACCATTAGCAGAGGTCTTGCCTGCAGATTTTCATTTGAGAGTCAGCACTCCTGCAGACTTTGCACCATTCTGTATCGGCAACGCTCCAGTCTTCACTTAATGTTTTGAGTGTCTTGTGACCAACTAAGTGAGTTTGCTATCTGCCTTGAGAATATGACTGTCTGGATATGCCTGGCTTTTGAGATACCCATCCAGCTGAGTTAGGCAGGAGTCAGGAACTGCACACACAAACTCCATTGGTGGTGCAGCTTGTACTGTGACTACAAAGCAGTGAAGCTGAATCAGGTAACTGGAAATACAGTGTGGATTACCACCAGGCAAAGTGCAGTCACTCAGTCTCGGAACTGGTCTGCACATTGGGACTAATACTGGAAGATTTGGGGAGAGCAGTACAGAATCCTTGACAAAACTTGAAAAAAACCCAAACAAACAAGAGTTCTAATTCCCCTCATATGTGTCAATGCTTCTTAACTAATTGCTTCAGAAGCAGTATTCCTGATTTAGCTGCAGCATGGGGGAGAGAAGAACCTGGGCCCACGTTCAGGGAACAAAATGTTTAGAGCCAAGCAAGCAAAGACAAAAGGACAACAGGAATTAAAGGCTGTTGTTATCTGATCCAAGAACACAAGGCAGTTAGAAAAACAGTCTCAGACGTAAATTGCAATAAATGGCAGGTACCATAGTAGCTAGAGAGCTAAGAAACAAAGATATTTCCTGTGCAATAAACCAAGCAGTGTTACATAAAAGAACAACTTAATTTAAAGGGACAACCATCCTCACTCTGTGCTTTCCACCACTTTCAACACTTTTGTGACAAACCAACGAGACACCCTAATGTTGCAGCATCCAAGGGCATCTCACTTTACCACAAAATCTCTGAAGTTATTTTGATGGATGCCAAGCCAAAGTACAATGAGGATACATGACCAAATTCACACAGCTTGTCTCTGCCAATGCAAGAGCCGAATCTGGACCTCCCACAGTTCAGGCCAATGCTCTCAATGCTGGACTCCCTTTGAATACGCCACACCACCACCCCCCAACACATGCACACCTACAAGAAGGGGTGGGAAACTGGACTCAAGCTTACTTTATTTTCTTTACTAGAAACCCGGTGAATCAGCTCTTGATGAGAGTGCAGAACCATGCACACGCGACTGTTCAAAATTCAGGGGAATGCTGAAGGATGTAATTTTCTCCTTCCTGTCCTCAGTACCTTATATTAAATGAATTTGCTGGGTGCCATTCCTAGCACCAATGTCACAAAACCCACCACTCTAACTAACAGTATTTGCCACCTTGTCAGATACCTTACAGAGACTGAAGAGCTTTTTCATCCAAGAGCTGTCCTGCTTGCACTGTGCATTCAGTGGATTAATTACAGGTCTCATTCCCACTGGCTATCTTGCACTTGTCAGAAGAACTGTGTAAAACTCCCCTATAAATGAGAAAAGAAAGACTTGTAGAATAAGCAGGCTTAAAAAAAAAAAAAAAGCAGCTCTTGACTGGAGTATTTATGTCTAATAGCTAATTATGATGCTAAGTCATGGAATCTGATGATAAAAAAAAAATTAGCTATCCCCAGAAGACACACAATCTAATAAATGTTCATTGCAAATCTAGCTCCTAAATCTGCTGCCCGCTGAGATAATGAAGAATGATTCAGTCAGACCCAGGCATCTTTTTAATTTCAGATGCAAAACTGCTCAGTGTTGTGTGAGGCTGCTACAGACAGCAGCAAGGTAACTGTGGGGGACAATCAGCACAAAACAGGCTGATACAGCCCAGACTGCCAGACAGGAGGAGCACCCTGTCCAATTCCTTGGGGGCTGGAGATGAAGAAAGAAATAGGGCCATAATGAAGGCTCAGGGGCAACAATTGCAGTAGGATTCCTGGCTTAATTTTTGGTTTGATAACACTGTAGAGATGCACATGTGTTTACGTCCAGCCCATTTATGGAACAGAGATAGATTCTGCTCTGAAGATTTGCTCCTTGTTAGCTATTCTTCTTCTACCACAGCAATCTTCACATGTAACCTGAGTCCCTGGGAGGTATTTTTATTTATTAACGCCACTGGAAAACCTGCACCTGCCCTTTGGGTAGCAATACCTGGTGACCCTCCTTAATCCCTGAGTTCAGAACAAAGCCATTATTATATCACCTTCAAAAAATGATCAGCAGCTCCAGTGATATTAGGCTATGGAACTCTCATCTATTAAATAAATAGGGATGTGCTTTCTGTTTTCTGACCTACATATTTAATCAACTTGTATTTTCAAGGGGTTGATAGCACATGGCTCCTCTCCAAGGACAGCCTGAGAGTTTCCATATCATAAGTATGCTCCAAAAAAGTGCCACAACTGATGATGCAGCATTTTAAAACAAATTTCCAGATGCAAGGAGGTGCACTTCCTATCCACCTCCTGACAGGAGCCCAGCAGGTAAAACAGACCTACAATTTCTGAACTGGTATGTAAAACACATATTAGGGACCTGTCCTTGTAAGGGACATTTCTTATGCCTTTCTTGTTTACTTGCCCATAGGCCAAAACGCTTGGCCCAACTGTCATCCTAGGATGCTCAGAGGGAAAGCAATCGCAATAAAAGCTTTGCAGACTTGACCTAAGGCCAATTTCTCTTCAACGTAAATCAATCAGCAAGAGAACCTTTTAGCTAAATTCCCTGCTTATTTCTAACACTTTCTCATTCCTACCCATTGCCCAAAGCCACCCTCAACTTTTCCCTTCCTTCCAGTGTGTTTTTTTCTCCAGCTTGTCCCTATTCCCACAGCCCCATAAGCTATCTGGCTCTGTCTGTGATGCTGCCTCCCCTTATCTAGGGGTCTCCACCAGTGCCCAAGGGCCAGAGTAGCCTCTGCTGGCTGCAGTGCAAGTCTGGAACTATCAAGCTAATCTGCTGGTTCACTGGGTGAGCTCAGCATCAGATCAGTTCCTGAAGACATTTTCTACAAGAGAACTTTACTCAACCCTTTACTGCTATGCCCTGTAGGTACAAAAAGCTACAACAGTATCTCACATCTGCTGTTGAACTTGCCACATCTCTTGTGCACAATTCTCATCTCCTTTTCTTCTAACTTACATGAGATTTAATATGGCTTGGTGCACAGGACTTCTTCCACTGAGGATTTTGCCCTCTCCTATTCCAGACTTTTGGGATAGCTAATGCTGATACCCAGAAGTCTGAGATATGCCAGCAATAATCACCTTTTACTTCCAGTAAAAAGTGTTGTAGTCCTGGTATGGTGGTAGTAGTATTGTAGTCCTGGTATCTGCACAGCTCTGCAGTTAGATATCAACTCTAAACTGCACAGCTATTAAATTTGGTGTTCATATCCTGAGCTTGCTTTCTATCTGCTGTCTTCTATCCCATTCAGGTTAAACTTTGCAGTTTTTAATCTGTAGATTAAAAAAAGGTTAAGCTTTTTATACAGTACTTTAAGTGAAATAATGTCTGTACAAGCCTAAAAGAATTGTGCTGAAGTCCAACCCGCCCTTAAAAATTCCTGTGATTTCTGGTTTTTACTGCAGCAATATTAGAAATTGACCCTTGTTACAGCAAAAGTCAGTGTGAAGTTTTAGATGATTACTATGTAGTTTAGTAAGTTTCTACTGTAAGTTCTGTGAAGGTAAGTACTGAGCTTTGAGCTATTCTAAAGTCTTCAGCTTTATAGTTCTGTAGCCTATGTTAACATTTGTGTCACTCAAAACCAGCTACAGGTAATCTCTGAGGGCTTAGAGTAGGTGATACTCACTTTAAAAGACCCTTACACTTATTTGGAAGATCATTAAATTCCTACAGAATCATTTATTTGCTTAAACAAAGCACCATACAGTATTTTGGGTTAACAAAAGAAGTTTTGCTAAAAAAATATGCAAATAACCATTAGTTGAGTGCTAGATTAGTTAATTAGTCTTACTAAAGAATGTGCCCTAAAACATAAACAGCCTTCCAGAGCTTTTCTGTCATTTTGTAAAGTGCACACAACATGGGCAAGTTGCCACAAATATTTATACTTGTGAAATAACTTTTGCAAAAGATCAGATGAATGGTTGATCTTAAATGAGTGCCCTGCCCATGAAAATTAACATAAAGCAGGAAAACCTATGATGAAACATTACCGAATAACTCATTTGCAAGAGGAGGTTTCCCTTTCTTCCATCAGTTTGTATCTGGGACACTCAAGGACTAGAAGATTTAAAGACCTCTTCTAATAATTACTGAATATATTTATAGGTATTTGTAGATATTTTTGTCCTCCAAATAAATATGCAACACTAATTCCTGTTTAGCACTGAGCACCAGTATCTTATGGCAGCAACTGCTGCTAATTGTAATGATATAGTTCTCAGAAGTCAGTATCAACTGTGGCTTTCCCCAGCACCAATACAGATGTAGGAAAACAAAAATTCTGCTCTCAGATATAAGTCTATAAAGACAGAGGAATTCCCAACTTGTGTATTTGATATAAGTGACCACCCTGAGCTTTTGGTGAGCTCATAGTCAAAAGAACTTGGTTAAGTCTTGGTTCTTGTTACAGCCAGCTGCTGGAAAGTTTTACCCATCCCTGAATTTCACGGTATGTTTGTTAACAACATTTAACAAAAGCTTGAAAAATAAACTGTCCTCTATCCTTAGATGTGGGATCAGTTCCCTGGAACAACAACAGAACAGCAAAAAAGCTGTGTCAGCCCTCAAGTTCTAAGGTAGATGAAGATTTCACCAAAAATTTCAGTGATCCTCCCCATGCTGATTAACCCAACCAAAACACCACATGGTCATCAATGCAGAGGGTGAACTCCAGATGTTAGAATTACACAACGATCAGATGAAGCACTCCAGTTCAAGAAAGGAATAAATGGAAGATTAATATGGGACACAGCAAACTACTGAGGTCTTGCTCTGTCCTGCTTGGTCTCGAGCCCTCTTGACAGCACAGCCTTTACCTTTGTTAAGCATTTTACTAGTACTTCCCCAAAATACAACTGTGTTATACTGGGCTATGTCTAGAGTGCACGAGGGGAAAAAACGTCCGCAAGTTTCCACAAGCCAGAGCCTGCCAAGCATCTGCATCACATGTGACATGTTCACGCTTGACAGCTCTCAGGTTCTCTCGGAGGCTCCCTGAAATGCCATACGTCCATCTCAGCTCCAGAAAGCAGCTCTGCTTCTGCTAACAGGTACCAGAGGCCATTTCTAGCACCGCACTGTGCAGCCCCTCACTTTCCCTCCTTTTACTTGCTCTTCTTGCAGGACTGCAATTCAGCGGGTGCAGCTGAAAAGGCAGAGTTCAGATCTCATCCCAGTTTCCACCCTGACAGGCCATCACTTTGTTTTAAGCTCTCCCCATCTCATCAGTCCACCTCCAGATTCCCTCCCTTGGTGTTTTCAGGCACCCATCTAGCAGTCATCCAACTTCTTATCCTTTTTCCAAACTAAAGAGCTTCTAGACTTCATTCCACCTGCTCAGGGTTACACCAGCACAACTCTATGCCAACACACATCCAACACTGGGATATAAGGAATTGCCACAGTTGTCATCATTACAACAACTAGATGTTATAGCTCCTGTATCAGGGGTTAAGCCACTCTCTAACAGAACTGGAGAAAATCCAAGATTAAAAATGCAAGATACTGTGCAATTTTCACAGGATACTTGTCCAGCTTGTGTAGCTAGACCTCAGGCCTGATCCAATCTGCTACATTCACTCACTTCAGGCAACGGAGAGACATGAATAGAAACAGGCAGCTCTGGCCGTACACAGTCATAAATATACAAATTATTACACAACATAATTTGCATTAAATATGACAGGGAGCAGTACTAAATCAGTCACTGTGAAAACAAGGCAGGGGCTGGTCTACCCTGCATGTCTGATCTCCATCACACAGTGCCTCAGATACTCTTTCCCAGCTAAGGAACAGTGCTGGATTCCAGGACATTGCTGCATTTCTCTCAGCCCAGTATCTTTATTCACTCAGTGGTGTGCTATGATGTTTTAAGTTCATATTCTTTATCAGCTCTTTCCTCACGGGGTGGTTATAATGCTAACATGTCCTAATTCACACCAGTTTCCCAAACCCAGCATCATTTGTCCACAGGAAAAATATCCAAGTGTCAAGTTCTTAAACAGAGATCTTCAGCACTTGCTTAGTAAGTCACAAAAGTGCACAACAAGTGCTAACTCTATTCAGTCTTGCAGGGCCACTGCTTACATGCTTTATTGGCTCATCACCAGAGCAAGCTGAGGCAGTTCTCCACCCACACCAGTGCCCATAACTACTTGGCACAAGTGGTTTAAAGGGAGAAATTGTGTGAACAGGCAAGCAGTTGCAATACAGTCCCACTTCCCTTCTCACCAAGCTCACAGCTGCTGGAATGCGCTTGCCTGAAGTTTGATCTCTCGGAGAAACAGCCATGTGATTGACCCAACTAGTCACTTGATTTCACAGATGCTTCATGGCAGCATAGCTCCAGGAACATTTATGAGACTATAAAGGAGGGATTAAAGATCAAGCAGTCAAAAGAGCAACTTTATTCTATCCCAAGCACAGCATCACATTTGCACGCAAGGAGAAATAAGCCCAATAACTGGACGAATTCCTTTCAGCAGCCTTTGTGCTCATCTGGGTGAATTTGACCATCAAAGAGACAGGCTGGAATAGAAAGTTATATATTGTATTTATACATACTTGAACTTTACATATGCATTGTCCCAGACACTATGCGTGTACACTATTTTGTAAACATCAAGAAGTTCAGGGCTTTAAAGATCAATTTATTCAGTTACACACCTAATCTTCCTCATTGCCTCATATAACCAAACACAATGTTCTCCACAGGAGTGACAGAATAGTAATAATCTTAAAAGGATGGAAAAACATCCAATTCTTTGGGTAAAGGCTACAGAATATTGCAAATTTCTACTGTTGTTTGCAAGCAGTTTCAGTATTCAATGACTATTTCAGCGAAATCATTTCAGAGGATGGTAATTTTTTGGCTAAATAGCCTAAATGAATGGTTCATTAAAAATCTGATCTCAGTTATTCTGAATGTATATCTAGAATTCACTTGGATTCAGTGTTGTGCATGTGTACAGAAGTGTGCCCAACTACAGGATCTGTATCAACTACGCTTTGGTATTAAGGGCTTGTTTTACTTTGGGGATAGCAGGGTTCATCCCCACCAAAACTTTTTAACCCTCAAGAAAATCTCTTTGAGTTACTTACCTCTGATGCTAACCATGCACAACACATATGCCAGCATCACACCTGCCACAACCACATTATTTAGCTATCTTCCTACTGATTACTTCTGCTAGAAGACATCATGCAACAGCAACAAGTTGTGGCATCATCAGTGACAACTGCTCAACAGCTAAGGCTCTGTTCCTGGTTGTATGCAGTACAGTAAGCAGCCATGTAGTCACAGAATTGTACCTCTTTCATTTTGTGTACACCACACCCTTTCCTCTTCCAAGGATGAGCAGCTTTAAAAACATAGATATGTTTTTAGTTTTGTCCTACGTGAGTCAGGGGGATTCTGATACCTAAAGATACTAAAAAAAAAAAAAGCCATAAAATACTGTAGGAAAAAAATATCTCTCCTGTCTCTGATGAATGGGAGCTGAGATGTCTGAATACAAAACATTCAGGAATGGAGCACAGCATGTCACAGCAACCAGTTGAACAATCGGCCAGACAGAGTCAATATATCCATTGCCAGGAAAAGATACATTTATTCTCTGAAAACATGAGTAGAAATATTGGTAAAGGCAGAGTCTTTGTCTCTCCTCCCCCAGAGTCCTCTCAAATATGCCAAATTTCCTACTGAAGTTACTTGGATGAAGTCTCTTGCTCTTATCACTAACATCTACTTTTGGGAAAAAAGCCTGGCTTCAATTGTCAATAAGCAATGCTCCCGCTGGCTTCAACACAGGCAAGATTTCACACTTGATATCTCAGTCCTAACTGAATTACAAGCTCCATCAACTGCAATGAAGATTAGCTTAAAACTGAAGTTAATGAAACTAGTTGCATTTTTATGCTGATGCTTTTTTCATGATGGCAAAACACCTGCTGGTTTAGCTTCATAAGGATTCTGATAAAGTCGATGATCTCTCTCTGTAGTAATTATCCAGAAGCTCAAGTCCAACTTCAGAACCCCTCTATAACAATCTCTCTAAACATACAATAGTGACCCGTCTGGCTCCCACAACCCAGAAAGGATTCACCTTTCTCCCTGGGTTATATATATCCAGGAGACTTATTCCCTAAATGGTGGCAGGAACTGCCTCACTCATCTCCCAAATCTAGCATGAGCCATGACTAATGCTTGTGATGTGCCCTGAAATAGTGGGAGCAAAGGTGCTATAGAAATGCAAAGCAGCTTTCAGGAACAGAAATACATTGTCTCTCACTCTTCCTTTCCCCCACCGTTTTTTCTTTCACACTTTTTTATTGTGGTCCCAGTTTATTTTGTAAACAGAGTCTAGTACTGTTTGGCAATGGCATCGGCATCTTCTCAAAATAAACATATAAAGCTCAGAAGAAATCTCCAAATGCAACTGATTGTTCTAAATATTTATCATTTCACTCCAAGAAAAATATTTAAGAGAAGCAGAACATGAAGTAAAGGAAGGAAAGATAACATGGTATCTCATATAAACATCTTCTCAAAGCACAGCCAGGCCAGCCGATATAAAACAAAACTAAACTTTGAACTAGCTATCAACATAGCTGCCCTCTACAGCTTCTCTCAGCAGAGGCTGAGGCATCTTTCAGTTGACATTCCAGGACAAAAAAGCCCCCCCCCCTCAACCCCCACAGTTCTAAGCCAGGAAAAATCCCCTTCTTCAATTTCCCTAATCTTGTCCCTCAAATGGAAAAAAAAAAAGTGGGAAAAAAAAGTACATATCTAACAAGCCAAGTGGCTCTAAAAAGTCCTCACTTGGAAGAAAAAAAAAAAAAGTGCTCTTGATAACAAATAAATATGCACCAGGTTTTAAAAGCTGAAACTAAAACATCAGATCTGTAGGAACTGACACCTGGCCATATTCCTCCCTCTCGTCCTTGGGTAAGTTTTTTTTTTTTCCTGAAAGCACTGGCTAACTTGCTGATGAGGTGATCAGGGCCGAGTGACCTTCAGATCTGACATGAAAAGGGCAGACAAGCCCTGTGGATACACAACAGCAACCTATAACTGGCAAGGGCTGAAGCAATTCAGATCAGTCCTTTCCTGTTTGGGTGAACTGGATACAGGGGCTCTGTACTTTTAATTCAAGCTGAAGCATTTCCTGGCATCATGAAGAGCCATTGAAGTTTTCCAGAAAATTAGCAAGATGAAGGACTGGTGAACAAGAAACAGAGAGAAAGTTTGAGATGGGAAAACATTCTCCCTTTATGTCTTTTTTTTTAAAGCAAAGATGTTCAGACAAAAAGTAAAGGCAGTGAGCTCCAAATCACAAGCCACAAGCTTGGTGGGAGGCAGTTAAAGGGGAAATGCAGCAGGGATCCTCAGCACTGAGTCAAGACCTTTCTTTGATCTCCAGTTTTCTCAAGCTGCATTCCCACATGCGGCCCACCATTTGTTTTTAGTTAGACAGACATAATGAAAAATACTCTGCTTGGGAAGAGCAACAAACAAGCCTTGCAAAAATCATGCAGTGACAGCCAGTCAAAATAAGGAAGAACTAAAACCGCAAAAGAGTTGATGGCATCTAATAAAGAGGGAAAGGCTCAACTACTTGGGGATGCTCTGGGTATCTTTCATCCCAGAATTTCAAAGTCACTCAAATCAATGATGGATAGATAGGAATCACCTACTCACACATGACTAAATTTGCAATCTCCTCTATAGGGAACCAACAAACCCGCTTCCAGTGCCCCAAGGTTTTATCAGTAGTGAGCCATGTGGGTACGGTCCTGGCTCATCCCAATTAACTTGTCAGGTTTGACAGGATCAGAGTTGTAGGTTGCAGCACACACAAGCACAATACATCACATGATTTTGCCTTGTCATCATTGTAATGTACGTATTTTCTGCATCCTCTTTTGTTTATTAGCCCCCATAATTACACTCTTCCCCATTTTAGGCGATACTGTGCAACATCTTCATGATTTGCTGTCTCCTTACACATGGAGTCCCAAACCCACCAATGTTCTTAACTACAGTTTTGTTTGTTGGCATCTGGCACAGCATATGCTGACACGAGGCAGTTCACATGTCTCAGAGCTATTGTTCCAAACTCTGCACATTTACAGTTATCATCAGTTACTCGCGACAGGCTTTGAAAATTTTCATCACAACAACTAAAAATTCTTGAAATCTTTTAAATTAAAGCTCACAACTCAGAACTTCCGCACGCTTACGGCTCGCTCTTCTTAGTCGCCCAATCCATTAGCAAAGAGTGGTATCATTTATCCAAACACTCTGGATAGCTGGTATCACCAGAGTAGTCTTAAGGTAGATTACATAGTATATTTACAGTGTTTCACAGATGGAAGCGAAAACCAAAAAGCACCAAATCCAGCTTGTGGAATAGTTTCAACTATACCTCTCATTTAAAACATTCCTGAAAGCGTATCAAGTGGGCCATTTCATATTTGCTTTTGCAATGCAAATGTAGCTGTCACCCTGTGGTTAAGACAAAGTACATATCACAGCTCTCACGTGAACTGCCAGGTGCACGGCAACACGCACGATGCACAACACAACTCCACGTTACTCACAATTGTGCCTCTGGGCCCACGCCAAAGGCAGAGAGCAGTCTCAGAGTAACTGCTTTGTAATGCCACTACTGAAGGAATAAATATACACCAGCAATCAGAATTTTAACCTCTGCGGTCACCAAATGGCATAATTATCAGCAAGGATTTTCTACATTGCCTGCTGCCAACGAAATCAGGTTGTCCATTTCTGAAAATGCTAACGATACAATAAAGCATCTATAAAGCACATTATAAAGTGGTTGGGGTCAGCTACCGAAATGTGACACAGGGGTAACATCTCTATCAAAAAAGATCCTCTACTGAAGCATCGTGGGTCCTTTCATTTAACAAGGCGCTTCACTCATGTGGAGGAAGGAGTTTGTGGTTAATACCTAAACCTCACGTAAAAGTTTGAATTAACTTTGTCTGATAAAACAACACTGTCTCAAGACGAGGTTTAATACATCCGAAGCTTAACCGGAGGGGAAGGCTTTGTATTGTGAACGGGGTGTGCAAGTACTCTGTCCACAGGTAAGCAAGTGCCGTGTAAAGCGCCCTTCTTGATCTTGCACTAACACAGGGGAGGCGGGAGGGCCCTGGTGCAGGCAGGCACCCGATTTACACCTCTCCTGGCTGGGACCCATCCCTCAGAGAGGGAGCGTGCCTGGCCACATAAAAAAAACCCAACCAAAACCAAACCCACAACCCCCAAACAAACTTCAGGACCTCTCTGGCAAGATTTTGAGTCCTCTCCCTCCGACACAACTGCTCAAGCGAGAGGAGCAGCCCCAGCCCCACCACCCCCTCACGGAGAGGCCGCTGCGCGCCCCGCCAAGCCCCGTCCCTCCCGCTGCCTCTGCGGGGACACCCCCAGCGCCTTGCTCGGCACAAACCCCTTCCCTCCCATTACCAGCAGCCCGGGTGCGGTGCCTTTCCTCCCGACCATCCCACCCACGCACCGCTACAACCGGTTCCCCCCTCTTCCACGCAGCTCCACGCCGCCCCCGCGCCCACCCCGCTCCGGCCACACACCGCCCCGCTGCCAGCCACCCTCCGCTTCCACGACACCCTCATGACAGCCCCCTACAACGCCCCCGTCCTCCGGCCCTGCTGCAACCCCACTCCCCCGCGCCCACCCCCGGGGCGGAGCGGGCGGCCCTCCCGCCCGACTTGCCGCCCACCACAGCTCTGCCGCCGCGGCCCCCGGGGCAGCGGCCCGCCTTTCCCCGGCGTCAGGGCGGAGCTAGCTGAACGGCGGCAACGCGCATGGGCCCCGCAGCCTTTCTCTGAGCCGGGGTGGGGGGGGAGAAGCGTGTGTGAGGGGGGTGTGTGCGCGCCCGGACGCGGTTCCCCCCTCACCCGGCGGCGGGGCCCTTCTTCCCCGTCGTCTCCTCACCTGCGGCGGCCATGTCGGGGTCGGCGGCGGGACGCGGTTGGTAGGACGCGCCCGGGCTCGGCGCCCCCCCCACCCGCTGCGGCGGAGCGAGGTGAGTGCGGGGAGGGCGAAGGGCTGAGGGGTGAGGTCGGGGATGGGACGGGACGGGGGGTGGGTTTGTGTCGCGATAGCGCCCAGCACGTCGCGAAGGCGGCGCCGGGGGTGGGTGAGGGGAGGGGGCGCGGGCGGCGGCAGCCGCCTCGCCAACGGTTTGGGCCGTTACCGCCAACGGACGCGGCCGGTGCCTCGGGGGACTTTCAGCCCGGCCGTGAGGGGGAAGAGGAAAATAAACAAATAAAAGAAGTCGTGGCTCTCTCGTCGTGGTTTTTGTTTTCCTTCCTTTTTGTTTGTTCGTCTGTTTTGTGGCTTTTTTTTGCGTCCCCCCTCCCGCCTTTTCGCCCGCGATTAATGGCACGCGTTCAGTCGCCGCCGTCCTCTGGGGAAGGTCTGTGAGGGGGGTCGGTTTGCCCGTCGCCACGAAATAATTTGCTGGGAAAGAAGGGAGAATCGGGGGTTTCAGCCTGCTTCTGCCATTCCCGTGCTTTTCAGGCGTGGGGGGAAAAAAAAAAAACCCGGCGTCGTGCTCCCCGGCTAGCGTGCAGCTGCCGTCCGGCTTTGTGCTTGGCCCTCGTCTCCATTGTGTAGGCTGTCCTTTGTGGTATTTTTAATGGGGCCCTTTTAATGCCTTGTTAGATCTTTTCAGGTGCAGCGAACGTCCGCGGGTCTGCTTGGGTCACCGAGGGCGCTCCGCGAGAGACATCAGTAGGGTCGGAGACTGTGTGAAATGGAGGAGTGCCCAGCAGGCGTTTCGTGTATGCGTGCGTCCGTGTGTGTGCGAGCGTGGAGGTGGTTTTATCTGGAAGACCTTGATTAGCTTTCTCACCAAATTGCAATGGGGAGGCAAGCACGGGGTCATGTGAGGAAAGGTCTGTGCCACGTTTGGACTCTGAGCGAGCAATGGCTTCAACTTGAGAAGAAGGTAAATTAAGCGTTGAAACTTGCATGTGTGTACTCGCACACGTTACTGTTTTCCTTTTGCAAACTATGCGTCCCGTCTCTCTCCCCTGAGAACCCGTCTCGTATCGCAGACTGCTGCACCAGACTGGACCGACGGCTGTTGAATTTTAAGAAGTTGATGGGAACAAGTCATTTTTTGTTACATCTCTATACTTTCCACATCAGATAGTGCAGAAAACAGCACTTTGGACAGAGGCTCGGACAGCCTCCGCTGGGATGGACGTCCAGTTTGTTGTGTTGGTTGATATTGTCATTGGTAAGAATGCAATTCAGAGGGATAAGTGAAAAGGCAAGAAGGTGGAAGCTTAAAATATGCTATTTCATTTCAAGAAAGAGCTATAACCCTAAAGTGTATTATCCAAAGGTGACCAGACACTCCTCTTTGATAGGGAGCAGAATGAGTAAGTTTTCAAGGCTCTTAAAAGAATATCTATTTCAGGTGTTTGCTATTTGAGCATGGGATAGATACCTTTTTCTACAGAATAGGGACAAACGTCCTGCACGTGCTTATTTAGAGCCATGCAATTTCTTTCTCGCTGCACAGATGTCATTTCATTCCAGTTTTGCAAAATTAGGTTAGCCTTGAGTGAACAGTTTATTTTGACTGGTAAGTAAAATACTACGTAATCTTCGTGATAAAAGAGCAAGCAAATACTTCTTGCGCTTGGACTGATTTGTTTTCGTGAAACTTACCAGAGGTTGCTCGTAGCATACCAGGGTGTGTACCCTTGTATAGCTGATGGTTTTATAATGTTTGAACATATTGGAGCCATCTGGAAGAATCAAAATTTTATTCCTTTGAGGGCATATAGTGATTGAGATGATAAAGGGGGGGGAAAAATGGGGTGGGAGTCTGGCAATATGCATTTTGTAAAACCTATTATTTGGGGAAACGACAGAACTGAAAGTGTTAATGTGGTATTAATACTGTGCATAATGTACAGAAGTATTAGTCCATTGCCAGAAGCAAATTATTGTTCAGTTTTTCGGCTTGTGGTCTTAACCTGGGATTTGTTTGTTTAAGGTATATTTGTCAAGTTTTTGAAGAAACAAAGAACGTCTGAGGCAGGTCAGCAGAAGTATCACTGGGGAATTGTTTTACTTTTCAGATTTTATGTATGTTTGTAGCTGGATGTTGCAGTGTTTTTATATCACTTGCTGATGGACTGTGAAACATCAGTATCCCCGTTTTTAGTCTATTTTGCTGTAACGCAAAGTGAGGGAGATGGTGATGTCATTGAATTTAAGGGGGAAGGATTGCAATGGTGACTTACTGGCTGGGGAGAAGATCCTAGAGGGAGTGGAGGAAATCTAACAAAAAGAGGAATAGTGCTACTTCGGCCATTTTCCCCTGGGCTTCAGTTTCTTTTGTGAACTTCTGAAAAGGAACTGTCATTTTGCTGTTTGAATGCATTGTTTTGCATGAAGTGTCAGACCACATTATGGGGATGACTCCAGTCAACTTCCCCCATTTCAAAACAAACACGTCAAACATTGTAATGTGTTTATACAAAAATCCAGCGTGTGTTTTTCAGGAATCCAATATACATATTTCCAAAAATAAATGATGTTTTTCATACTTTATTATGGCTAGAAGAGTTTGTATAAGACAGAAAAATTGGAATGGGTTCCCTTGGCCTTTGCGTCCTCTCCACAAATAAGAGGAAGATGTTGGCTGTTTCGTGAACTGGGGGATTATTTTCATTCGTGCTTCCTCTCAAAATATTCTCATCCGTGTAACAGTTACTGTCTGATTGCAGTTGCAGTAGCTGTGAGCATGGCAAGAGCTATTGTCTCTCAGTTGTTGGCTTGGTACCATTTTGCCTGATCCCAGGGTAAGGGCAGAAAGGGTAGAAGATATAGAGAGATCTAGGCAAATCTGTAAATTTTACTTGCACAAACCTGGACTAATTGCTCTCGTGGGACTGTAAGTATGGGTGGCTTCTGTCAGGTGCAGCATGTGCACGTGTGGGGCCAGTTCCCGCTTGCAGATGTGCTCTTGAACTGCAGCTCCGGTCTCTGGTTTCAGCCTTTAGTGGACTGCAGCAGCATCTGGTACCAGCAGAGCCTGTGAGCTTGTTGGTGAGGGGATTTTACGATGAACGTGGTAGGGCCGAGCTGAGAAGGGTCCTGACAGACCCATTCTCCTCCAGCAGACTCGTGCGAGAATTTGAACTTGAAGGTGAGCACATGTGACGTCTGTGCCTGCAACTGTGAAAGTTTTTCAGATTCACTGGCTCTGGTAGCTGCCCTCGGGATGTCTGATCCTGTAATATGAAAGAAACAAATGGAAGTGTTTATCAACTTTTAAAGTCCACAACTGTTTTCCTTGGAAAAATAAGTCAATTTGGTATCTGGGGTGAAGCAGGTCAACAAGTCTGGTCAGTCGGAGCATGTGGATTTTCACAGTGATTTCTATTCTTATGCTAATCCTTTGAACAGGCTGGCTGTGCACTGTTAGCCAATGTGAGAGAAGGGATGTGCATACTGAGGACACTAAAGGGGAGCCATTTTTTGTAGTTATTATTATGCAGATTAGGCCTTCCAGCCAACCAGAATTTGGAGGATCGCATAAGCTGAGGATATAATGCTGCAGGTCAGCAGTCGTTCAGCAATTCTGAGCTGCTTTGATTGAAACTGTTTCATTTGAGTGTTAATTTTGCAGGGTTTTTGTTTGTTTTGTTTTTTGTTTTTTTTTTTAAATCTATGTTGTGGCTGAAAACAAATTGTTATCTTTGGTGCTGAACAGTTAAAGTTGGAAAACTTAACTTTTCATTTTTTAATTATTGTGTTGGTTAAAAAGTGTAGGAAGGCAGCAAAGATGTCACTCCATTGATACAGCTGTGAGCTGCTCATTTGAATCCTACTTCTACTTCTGTTGATGACTTGCTGTGTTTCTCCCACACCGTTTTTTCTGCATTGTCTCAGTTTTTGCTGTGTAAAACACTTCAAATATATGGATTGTTGAGTAGTCTGTGTGCGTATTTTCCTAGGGGTATGCGTGCATGCCAGTTGAAGCCAGGTAAAATATGTAAATCTTACTCGGAAGAGTTTGTTTGTTTGCTGTGTATTTGTTTCCTAGAAATAGGAAGTAATGAACTAACAGAGAAGTCCAAAAGAAATGCTCCAAGTTAGTATTTTATTGCATGTTATACATGCCGCAACTGTATGTGGTGCTGCAACTGTATGTGGTTTCTCTCCTGTAAAGATTCCTGCTAACGTCCATGGGGGCGTCTGCAATACAAGTTATGAGACTGGGGCTGTTGTTAAGCATGTAAGGAAGGCTTTGTGTATTTTATTTAAGTGGTGTTTTGCGTTGCTGGAGTCTGTATATACTTGAGTAGACCAACTTACCATATTTGTGTGTATGTAGTGTTAGATTCTTTGTAAGTGTGTGAAATAATTAAAAACTGCCCTGTAAACTATTTAGTAAATTGGATTTGCTTTACCAGCAGTGGGACAGGAAGCTAATCGTGTTTAAGCTGATGTTGACTTTTGCAATCTGATTTTCCCTGGGAAGAAACTTTATTACCTAGTTGTTAAATGCACAGTTAATTAGCTGCTGATTTTTTAAGCTGATAAACCGATGCTACCAGGTTTGCTGTAATCAGTTTGGTAAATGTGCCATGTATATGCTTCCTTAGGTTATTGTCTTGCTTTTTGATTAAACGCAATATTCATTATGATCATACTAATGATTTGAATATATTTAGATGGTATTGTCAAGTGACAATTATGACATTTAACTGTTGCTGTTCACTGGATGTTCTTTTGCTCTGTGCTTAGTTACACATGTGTAGTTCTGGAGTTCATAGTGTCATCTAGGAATCTTGTAACAGGTGAGAATATGGCTCCGTAGCTCCTGTCTTTTAACCTATAGTTTTAGAAAACAAAATACCCCCAGATCTCCACTTTTTAAAATCATTGTTTTAAGAACCTATATTTTCTTTTTAGTCTTGTTTCTGTAGTGAAGTTGCAACATTTTGAACATGTCCTGCTGATGTGGCTTGAAGTCACTAGTTGAAGCGATAGTTCAGCATAAACTACTGATGGATGAATCATTCATCCTCTTGTCATTTCAGTTGCTTTTGCTGATGAAGAAGCTGCAGTTGCTGCCCCTCCGTTCCCTTCCTGGTGTGTTCGATGCTTTTGCCTGTCCACATCTCAGCCTTTAATGTTTGTGGGTGGAAAAAATTGATTTAGTGTATCCATTATAACTCTTTAAGAATCAGGGAAAGTGGAGTTTCTCCCATTCCACCATTAATTCATTAAACCAGGACCACAAGAAGTTTGGAGCCTGGCTTCCTGTGGATTTCAGGGTAAAATTAAATGCTTAAATACCCCTGAGGTTATTAGTTGGATGGAGGGACACTTGGTCAGCCGCAGCCTGAGTTATGGCCTTAGACCTCCTTGTAGTGGATCTATAATATAAGGGTCACATGGTGTAAGGCACTGTTCTTGGATAAACTCACTGCGACAGTTCAAATTTAGCTTGTGGGTGTTTGTTTACTTTTTAAGCAGGCTTTATGCTAGTTGAATAAGTTGTCAGTCCTGTGTTACTTTTAATTTGGTCTTGCTCCATCTTTTCTGTCTTACAGCAAAAGTTTGCTCGTGTGACATCACATGCCATGATTCAAACTTGTGTCAGTGGGTAGTTCAGGAGTACATGGACATAGTAGTGGTCCCGCAGCCATGGCCCCAGAATCAGTTGTAGAGAAGGATAACAGTGATTTAATTGCTACTGGTAAGTTGCTTTTAAGATACAAGGATGAAAGGTGGTATTCTGAAAGCTTTGTCATCACTTACTGGCAGATTGAGATAATCAGTTTTGCTAAAAATATCTTTGATGGCAAGGTGTTAGGTTCTTAAGCGATTTGAGAATTCTTGCTTCTTAAAACCATTTTTAATCCTCTGTGTATTTTGTTATCTGAGGTATATTTATCACCGACTAAACAAATGTCTATTAAAATGTTAAAGTTAAGTTGCTTTTTTTAATTTCACTAACAAAGTTTGCTGGTATTTGGGATGTGAACTTTTTGGTCTCAATACTCAAAACGCTCGAGGTGCATGTAAGTGCTCTGGGGGAAAAGAGAAGATACAGTCCTTGGTGTTTTGAAAGCAGTTTGATGGTTTTTTTGGTGCCAGTGTAAAACCAAAAAGTTTTCCAAATCCAACTGTTACAATTTGGACATATTCTTACTGACTTCACTTAGAGGCATAACCATGGCTATTATGAAGAAGAATGTAGTTGGAAAACCCTTGTTTGATCATAATTTTAATTGTTGCAAGAGACTTTGAATATTTGCTGGGATTTACCCCTTTACTCCTTGTTATGATTTATGAGTGTCTTCATTAGATTTCATAATAGCCAGCCTAATTGCTGATATCTTATGTGTTGTGTGTTTTACAAGAAGCATCTCTAGAGAGTCAGCTGCCAACTGCTAGGAACAGTCAATCTTTTAAAAGGGTAATTTCAGTATTTTTTAAATTTATTTTTAATTCAAAAAGCCTGTTATCCTGCTCAATAATGCACCTTGCTTGTTTTTCCTCAAAATTTACATAGCAGCTGATACCATCTGGTAGAATCTTTACAAATTTTATCAACGATTTCCATATTGGCTTTTCATGGAATGTGAATGTATTTCAGTAGCTGCTTTCCATAGCTTGCCCTTATGATCATTACCTCATCCCTTACACTCTTGACTGGGATATAAACAATAAAAATTCCAGTGCATGTGTGCGTGTGTATGTGTGTTATTTGAAAAATTGCTGAGAGATACCACTTTTGCACTAAAATGTAAAACATGTAGAACTTTATAATAAACTCACAAATGAATGAGCAATAGCTATAAATACTATATTCAGATAAAATGAACAAATTTCTTTGATACAACCTGTAAACCAAAGTGTGTTGGTCCTTCCTCGCTCGCCTCTGTGTATAGGCAGAAGTGTAATATGTTTGCTGGAGGTTGATTCAGTAAGCAGGAGTTGATTTTTATTTCAGAAAAAGTTCTGATAACTTATTCTTGGAAGTGTAAATGAGATTCCATAGTCCTTCAGTTGCATGATGCACAAGGCAAGCTTCACATGTGAAGTTCAGTCATTGGTAACTGCTGCAGCTTATTTCATTGAAGAAACAGGAACAAAAGTTTGTTTGTAACTACTCTGGAACTGAGAACAAAGGCTGCGGGGACCTTTGAACCTTTGTGGCTGTGCATCTGAAGGAGGAATTGTTCAAGAATAGGAAGAACTGGCAGAAGACCAGAGATCTGCTTTTCCCTACATCTTTCTACAACAGTGTTCAACAACTACATTTAAAGCAAAAAAAAAAGTTAGTTAATTGGAAGACTTTCTTACTTGTTCTTCCTACCAAGCTCTGATTTGATAATCAAGTATGCAGGACTGGTTATTCTATCATTTCTTTTTCACTGAGGCAAGCTTTAAACAAATGAATGTGTGTGCTTTTTCTCCCTTTTTTTTTAAGAAATCTTAATGATTGATTGCATCCTTAAACATTTTGTTCTCTCTCAAATGTTCTGTGCAAATAATTCTGGCCTGTGAAGCAATTTGTTTCGCCTGCTTCCTGGTGGTGTTCTAATTTCACAATTATTTTTCATTCTGCGATAGCTGACTCCTCAAGGAAGATGGGAGGGAATAATCAGTGTTCTGAAGAAATTGCTACTTCTCTGCAAAATGTGTTGACTGGCACGTTGAGGGTTACAGTCTCCAGTGGGTTGTCCAGCATGAAGGTTCTGCTTCAGGCAGCAATTTGTGCCATATCATTCACCTTCATGAATTTTACAAGGGTTAAAGGTAGGATGAGCTGTACTGAAAGAACATATTCCCTAAATCGCTTCATGCGGAGGGAGAGAAACCACAGTATTGAGTGTTTATTATTCTTCTTTGCGTGATGAACATAACGCACCAGCTGGAAAAACCGTGGTTGTTCATTTCTATTTCTCAGCCTGTACATGTAGCTCATAAGTGTGCTCAGGCATGCATGTATTGCTCACGTGTGTCCCTGTTTCTCTTGCTGAAGAAATACTCGGTGCTGGTCTGGAATTGTTCGGACAGAAGGGAAAGGCTGGAGTTGCCCCAGACAGTCTCTCAGGAATCGAATCAGGTCTGCCCCGCAACCTGCAACTCGTAAGACAGCTGGCAGGAGGTCAGTGCTGTCGAAGTGGCGGCACAGTATGAGTTCTTGCATCTGGCGTTCTTCTGGCTGGCTTCGTTTGGTCACCGTTGGAGAGGGCACGCTGCATCATTTTGCAGGGGAGTGATGTTCAGGTAGCTGCAGCCAGCTTGGGCTGTTCTCTGGGTCACTGGTCCTCAGAAAAGCACAGAAAGAATTGGAAAAGCTCTAGATAACCAGAAGAACTGTAGCAATCAGGCATAATTTAGTTGATAGGTAAGTATTTCAAGCACTGATTCTTCTTGCTGCTAGAGAGGAAAACAATCCATTTCTTTCTTGGAGTGTTAAGTTGTTAGGGGCCTTCAGTCCCTTTTTTCCTTTTTTTTTTTTTCCTAAGGGGTGCATGAATGAAGGGGTGGCAGTCAGGGTGAAGTTTATGTATATTTTTATGTTGTACATTCAGCTTGCCTTTTCACCTGTCCCAAACGTCTTCTCTTGCTGCTTAAAACTGTTGTCCTCTTTCTAACCTTTGGCTGCAGTTTCTATGAAATTAGGCTGTGCTTATAGGGAAATTCAGCTTTCTGTCTTCCAAGCAGTATGTAAACCTGGCTCCCAGGAACATGGGGAAACTGTATGGCGGTTGCCCTTGTATCTTTGAAGTTCTTTACAGTATACTAGTTGGTTGTCGCTGTGCTTTTTGCTTCCTCCTCTGTTAAGAGGTACAGCAGTTTGAAATATGCAAGTAAGCTATCATTTTTTAAAGATTTCACTATAGGGAGTATTCTTTACCTAATACTTTCAGTCATCCATATGCAAAGTGATTGCAAATTGCATAAGCAAGCCAATACATCCTTGGCTATTTAGCTATGGAGCCATATTGCATTAATTTAGGGAGAATTTAGCTGTCTAGAATACAGCTTAGTAGCTTTCTGAACGTTTTCACCTAGATTACAAGAAAACTTTTTCTTGATTGCATCTTCGCTACAGGTACCCCTTGCATTTCCTGTTCGTCAAATGCCAAGTTTAAAAATTAAACCGCAGTTAACTTCTAAGATTAAAATTGGAAATGAAAACATATAGATCAGTGTTTTAGAAAACTTTGTCAGTTCTTATCACTAGAAAACATGTGTGTGGAGGAGGGATGCCATATGGCTGCTAAATATAACACAACTTTCTCCTGAAAGCAGTCTAAAAAGTACAGAAGTTCAAAATCTGGTATCTGTGTTTTTAATAAGAATGTGCTGCAGATTTTAAGAATCTTATGAGTGCAAACTAAGGTAATGGGAATAGAGCCAAAAAGTAATCCAATAAAATTTAAGTATTTCCTGTGAAGAGGTGATACTGGCTGACACAATGGAGAGATGCTCAGCATCTTGCAGATACTGGACCCTTTGTTAGCAATTTCTTTAAAGTCTAAGGCTGGTAATAGCTGACCAGGTTACGTCAGTTTTCTGTGCTCCCTACCTCTAGGTCCAACAGCTTGTATTCTTGTTTTCTTTAAATATTTGCACTGTTACATCCCAGTGCTGGGATGCTGGAGAACTTGATCTCCTGCTGTAGCTGTTTGAATAAGATCAGGAAAATGTGGTTGTGGTGGCAAGACTTGAGAGTAGTTATTCTGACTTTTTAATTTTTTTTAATTTTAATTTTTTTTTAATACTACTCACCTTTTATGTTTTTGTGGAGATGCTGCCAAAATAAAGATGATTCCATGTTTTAAGAATACAAATATAATTGAACTATGGTAGCATTTCTAGTAAATCATTTAGAAGTTTTATGTGTGTATGCATTTGAAAGGAATGAAAATTGGCGAAACAGTGTGCAACATAGTATTTCTATGTAGATTTTAGCAGTGGACATTTTTTGTGAAATACTTTGTCAAGCATATTGGCCGTTTTCTGATGGGAAAGCCTGTGAAGAAAACAGAGCTCCAAAATAATTGTGACCCCCCCCCCCCCCCCAAAAAAAGAAAATTTTTCCCTCTGTGTCATGCTGTGTCTCTGTCCTCTTTTTGAATGGACACATCCAAAATAGGTATTGAATTTCTGATCTAGCAAGGCATTTTAGAATATGTCTAATGTTAGCATGTGAGCAATCCTAGGGCTTCGTATAGGATAAAAGGCATTGCTGAACTGAGGCAGAAATATCTGATAGGAAAAGCTTATCCTGGAAAGGAATCAGAAGAGAAACTATGTTGGTTGTATTCCTTAAGGCCTTTACAATATTTCAAAGGGATGAGTATAGATTTACTGATGGGGGTTTGGTGACTAAAAATGCAGTTATGCAAATCACAGCTTGTTGGAGCAGGGAGAGTTAATTTATGCACTCAAGCACATGTGCTCTTTCACTGTTTTCTCTAAGAAGTTGAATTATGGACAACAAGAATGCACTTTGTTGTTCTTTAATAATAAATAACAGCATAGCAGTTTTGATCTTCAAAGCACTGCTCAGACCTTAATTAATCTTCATAATAGTCCTTTGAGAGAATTAAAAATACTCCCTATCCTCTTGGACAAGGAACTCCTTAACATGGAGATGTTAGAGGATTTGCTGAGGGCCATATTGTCAGTGACTGCTGGGACAGTCGCTCAGAAATTCCTGGCATTGCGTACTTTGGCTAGGTCTTGAGGCTGTGTTGCTTCTCTCATTTACGCGTTAAAATTTCCAAAAATTTGAATACATAAAGAAATGTAGCTCTAAATTCTTTGTGTAGTTTTTGATTTCTATCTGAGTGTTAACTTATGCATATGTATGTTGGAATTTCCCTTTTGAATATTTCTGTAGGCACAAAGTGCTAAAGGTTTGTGCGCGTGCATGCGCTGCTGAGAGCAGCGTGTGGGAGCAGGTATGCAATATTACACTTCAGAAAACCTGGGTCACAACTTTGTATTACAGGAGTGGCAAAAAAAGTATATATGGCTTTAGAGTCTGTAGGACGCATAATAAATAGATAAAAAGTGTCTCTCAGCCTGCCTTCGCTGATCTTCCTAATTCTTTATAAGGTTTAAAATATGGAGAAGAGGAGGAATTAATGTAGATGCTTGATTTTCAAGGTTTTTGCTAGGTAATTGTTGATTTGCATTCTAGAACAGATTTAAAGAGTACATCCCTGTCTGAAAACCTGTAGTCTACATGTGGAGAATAAAGTAAGAATAGCAAAAGAAAACTGAGGCTGTTCAACTCATCTGGAGAAATGGTTCAGCAGGAATTATAATCTAAAGGTGGCAATCTCTCTATATAACCCCATGTGACCAGAGTCTGGAGAACAGTGAGGCTTTGTTAAATGTGCATTTTTCTCACAGACAATAGGAGGGAGTATTCATTAATAAAAGAACTGTGTGAACTTGTTACCGCTGCACATAAGGGACTCAAAATGCTAGCTATCATGAGAAATGCGTAGATATATTGCAGTATTCAGGTCTGTGTTAGATTCTGACATAGCAGACCCGAGGTCAAAATGTTTAATGCTCTTTGTAAACTCAAAATAGTTTTTCATAAACTGGGGTGCTTCAAAATAACAAGTAGCCACTGACTGGTGTTTTTAGAATGAACTCCAGCTTTGTTGTAAAGCATTGTAATTTCTGCTGGAGATTGCACCAATTTGCATGAGGAATGAACATGGAGCTAGCTTGCAAAGTAAAAATCTGACAACCTGTTAAACAGGTTGAAGAATTCTTCAGTATGAACAGCTAAGTCAGCAGAATGCTATAACTAATGCCAGAAAACCCTGTTATACGTAACCTGGTGACCTTGTCATCTCAGAAGACCTTGCTGACAGCATGATGCTTCCAGCTTTGTTTGGGTGAAGGTCTTTTCAGCATTTCAGCATTGCCGTGGTTCAAGAGCTCCTAATTATTTGGTACATGCATTCAGAGGAAGAATCTGGGAAGTGATGTAGATGTCTTTTTTTTTTTTTTTTTTTATATCTGTTAGAAGTGCAGTGACTTAGGCTGACTCAAGGGTCAATATGAATACTGTGATTTGTTTTGAATACAAAATGCAAATAAAATGTCCATTTAGGAAAGTTGTTAAAAATTTTTAGAGTTCTGAACTATCTAGTCTAGTCTTCATTCTAAATACTGTAGAGATTTTTATTAGCAAAATTGTGCAAATAACATGTTTTCCTATGTTGGGCTTAGGCATTCTGTTCTCTGTCATTTTTGATACATGAGAGTAGTGAATCTTGATTGATAGAGGGCAGAAGATTTCAAAGTTAGGTAACTGCAGCCCCATAACCTATATAGTGCACGAAGCGTAAAATCTTCTGTAGGTCTGCCTTCTCTGAAATGTGTTACTAGGTTTCTGGAATCTACTCAAGTCTTCAGCATGATAAACTGGACACAGCAAACGAGTCAGAAAATAATTTGTGTATTGTAGTTTCTCAGGTACTGTGACAATAAGGAAAGGTATTGGTAGATGAATAACCACGTGATTCTGGACCATCTGTGTCTGATAACCGATATGTGAAATCCGATGGGGTAAGCTTTCAGAGGCAGAGATCTGATGCCTTTCTCAAGCATACCCTGCAAAAATGCTGCTGGTTAAAAATAACATTGGGGGGCATGAACTTGAATAGCTTTCACAAGTTTTTAAAGCTATTTTTACAAATACAGCAGCTTCAGTGGGATGACAGTAATGCACAGGAGTGGTTTGTTGTTTGGTTTTTATGCCTGGAATTCACTTCTGGGCCTAAGTGTGTGCAAACGCACATAGTGCTCCTGCATACCCTGATAAAGGCCCTTTTTTCCCTTCCTGGAGGGCATTCTTCATGCTGCATCATAGCAAACTTCTTTGAGACTGGAGAGACTTTGGTATCTTCTTAAAAAAAAGTAAAATCTTATTCCTGACTGGCATTATGAGCATTACTGATATTTCATCTACCCATAAAGACTTTTAGAAATTAAGATGAAGGTATTTGACATGTTAATGCATGGGCTTACATAAATGAGTTAAAGTATTAGCTTTTAAGTCTTCTAATTCTTGCCTGAAATTTGCTAGCAAGTTGCTAGACGAAGTGCTGTACGAGGGGCTAGACAGTAACTGTATAAGAAGGAGACATTGAAAGATCTTGCTGTTATATTTGATTTTCCAAAATAACAGCATAGGCAACTTGTTCTTTTCCCAAATGCTGCATATTCTAAATCCGACTTCTCTCTGTGGTGTTCAGAGGCTAACTCTTCCTTTAGGAACAACAGACCTTGTAAAACACATGACAGCGATGCATGGATTTTTCTAGTTGGTTCAAAAGGTCTGAGTTCAGCAAGTCTAACAAATCAATAACTCCTAAGAACTCAGGTTGTTCTTGTCACTTAAGAGAGTGGCAAAAAAAATTAGTGTTTTTAAGTGAGGCGAGCATGTGTGTTCAGTAACGGTGTGGTCTTAGCTCTGCATGTGTCAATGGCACTAGTTTCTTTGCAGAATACACTGACGCCTTCTAGCCACTGAACTCGTGCATTGTGGGCTGATTTGCCTCATGTTTGAAAGGATTAACGTTGGAACAGCACGTGAATTTTCTTATATCGCTGCTTAAAGTAAGATAGTTCCTGTTTGTGTGGGGAAATATGGATAACATGTAGCTTTAGAGAATGCTTTTTGAAAGATGATTTGTTAAGGTTGTTTGCTGACTGACATATGGTATGACATACGGTGCTATTTACCACCTCGGTGTCTGAACTTACAGGGAAATGATTTTCTTTTTTAAACATTTAACTCTATTAAGTACTTGTAGACATCTTCCAACATTGTTCTGGCCAAATCAATTTACACTTTCTTTTTCTGTTTGTCCCATCTGTTTGTGACTGTTTGTTTTCTTCTTTTTTTTATGTTGTAAATAGATGTTAGTGTTTCAAGGGCTGAGGGTCTCAGTAGCAACTAGCACTTGCAAATCTCTCTTAACTTTTTATCTGCAGCCTTCCAGGTGTTAGGTTTCTCTTACCCTCCTATGAGATGGACATGCTTGCAAGGCCAACTATGAGGCTGGAAAAATTGCTCTCTAGTAAAGTCTAGCGTAACATCTTTCAAAGTCATCCTAGTTCTCCCCAGGAATAACAAACTTTTGAAACGGTGTAATCAGTGAGGATGAAGAAATGATGTCAGAGGTGGCGTTGTTTTGTTGAAAATCTGGTTTGTGGTGTAAGAGGGAAAAGATGACACGGAACAAGCTGTTATCTTAAAACCTGGGCAAAAGTAGCTTTAAGACAGTGGAGTTTCAGGAAGAATACATCATGCCTTTCAGCCCTGGTGGAAGATGTTGAAATGAAAAGGCTTCAGAGGGAGAAAAAATGCTCTGGACTTTATCAGGCATGACTCCTGATACCATGGAAGTTACTGTTGGGTTTACTGTCTTCCAGCTGGACCTGTGTAGGGATTGCAATGAAGATACTATTTATTTGTTTTTATATTACTGTTTTTTCAACAAATAGTTTAAGTATTGCCCTTAAGCATATGCATAACTGCAAATCTTAAAACATGAAGTGAAACAAATGCTCAAGTGTAGATTTATATAAAGAGAAATGAAAAAAGGACTTGAAGTATGTGGGGGGGGTTGTAGAATGGCTTGTGTTTTCTAAGCTTGTTTGCATCTTTCTAGCTTATATTAGTCTCATTTCTCTTGCAGATGCTGCAGTTTTACAGAAGGAAAAACTGTGAATGTATACAAACAGTTTGAGAATTTTTCTTTTACTCTGATTCTACTTTTGTCTTCTCCAGTCTCATTGGGAACAGTCTGATTGAAATGTGGATATACATGCCTGATAAAACAGTGTGTCAGAATTTCTTCCTATCTGTCCCACTTCTCTCTGAGTAATCAGTCACCTTGTGAACATTGATGTAGAGAGAAAGCAATAAATGTTTCTCCTCCCCCATTCTTCTCTGCTGTACTGCCTTTTTCTTTTCTTTCTTTTTTTTTTTCCCCTAAGTCACTAAGGAAATGGTGTTAAAAGTTTTAAGCAATAAACTTGTATAGACTGCTATATTTGCTGCTTAAATGTATTGGTGGTAGAAAAATTTGAAGTGAAGGTCTAGCTTCCACCAGTTTCCTGTGTTTCCACTCTATCCCAGATACATGGCTAGGTAATCTCATTCCAGGATGCTAAATGTTGGTGCTTGTAATGTATTTAATGCAAATAGTAAGAAGCATGTAAAGGAAAGGGGTTTTTACTTAGGTTATTAAGTTCTTCATGGTGTGAGGCTCTTTCACTAAACAGAGAAAAATATTCTTATATGAAGCTTTGCGAAGATTAAGAGATTCAAAACGGCGTGGATTTGTCATTTATAAATTTGTTTCTTAAAATTAGTTTTTAGAACATGGCGTAGTGGTTGAGTAAGTATGTCAGAACTGCAGGATAATGCAAGATAGGGAGGCAGTTTAGGTGACTAGTCTGACGCTTAAAGCATAGAGGAAGACTTTAAGAGGCTTTCTTAACTATATAAAACGTCCTTGTGAAAGTGTTTAAATGAGGGTTGGTTTTGCTTACAGAGGCCATACATTTAAATAAGCTTAAAATGTAAACACAACTGCATGCCTTCTGGGGGAGACATAAAACACCACACTCTTTTTTTTCTTCTTTTTTCTTTTTTTCCTCCTTTCCCACTAGAACTTTGTGCTATCCTAAGTTCGCCGAATGACACCTCTTTTGATCGTATTCAGGAGAATTGTTAGTGTTTTGAAGTAAGTTTTATTGTCTGTAACCATTCACATTGAATTCTAGCGATTAAACACCTGGTGCCATAGTAAAATAAACTGTATTCTATCAAAGTGCTTACTGCCTGGAGGACTATTACAAAATCATCAATCTGGTAGTCTTTTCCTTTTCCTATATGTGGTAGGATAAAAGATGTTCTTTACAGGATCTTAGAATTTAGTGGAGGTGGAAAACTACACGCCAAGTGGGAGAGAGACTTCATGTAAGTGCCTTGTGATCACAGCTCAACCATTCTAAAAGAGGGATAGCACAGGAAGCGAAACGTAGCCATCTGCCGGTGGCCATAAGGTCTGTGTGAACGCTGCTGAAAAGTTTGTTGAAACAACTTCTTTGTGAGGTAAATGTTACTTGGACTTTGCTAACCCTCTGCAGGAGTTCCACCCACAGGATGCTTTCTCCAGAGGTGAGCAACGCGGTTATTAAAGCACCTAGGTTCAGGTCTGCAAGTGCCTAGAACCCCATGGCTTTCAATAGGGGGGGTGTGCTCATAAAGAGGAGGTGATTCCATCAAGTCTCCATCTGTCTTCAAACAAATGGACAAGCCAGTTTAAGGTGTCACTCTCATAAAGCAGTAGAATCGGCAGAAAGGCAATGTAGTTGAGCTTCACCAGACCCAGTTCCAGTTGGTGCTTTCTTGCAACCCCAAAGTTACTTGAAGTTTCAGTCTACTGTGCTGGACTGTGAACTGGGGCAGCTGACGTACAGGTGCTTTTCTCAGTCTGCAGTGCCTGTTACCCGAGTACTGACTGCCTACCAGTGGGGCAGTTGTATCTCAAGTGGTGGCGCTGAGACTTGGTATCGCAGCCCTGAATCTCCTGTGTCGCTGTATTTCATTCGTCGCTGTTATATTTTTTTTTTAGAAGTATTTATCAAATCTGTGTGTTTTACTAATGTGTGGCAGAGGTGTCTCATTAATTTCACTCAAAATATTTGTCAAACTGCAAAGAGCGTACCTCAGAGTATGCTAATTTGCTTTAGCAGAACCTGAAGGTTGAATTTGAACTTTTTTCCAATGTTGTGAAAAATAAGCCTTTTTTTAAGGTTAAAAAATGGCTGTCAAATATTTAAAATAAAAAAATTTATTTATTTAGCCCATATTATTAGCAGCTTTTTTAGGTTCCTTTTTTTCTTCCTAACGTAGAAGGGGGAGATTAAATGGCCATGTTTTGGAAATGGGGATAAATCTCTCTGAAGTGGCTTTAATAAGCCGTGCTTCATTGTTGATGTCCATCCTTTGGAGAAAGCGTTGATAGAGCAGTTGAAGTTTTTGCCTCCTTTGATGTATGAGGGTTTGACATCTCTTCAAAATCACTATTGCTTTAAATAGCCCCAAATACTACTTTGAAGCAAGATGAGCAGGAAAAGCAAATGACTGAGAAGACAAATTTGCTTAAGAACTTCCCATTTAGGCAAAAGGTGAAACTGGTTTTCATCTAGCATTCCTAATTTATAGTAAGACTGATCAACAGAAGACCCATATTAAGTGTTTCGGGACACATGCTGAAATCAGCTTCAGATCAAATAAATCACATGCGTATGGCTGTGTTTTTTTTAATAAAGTTACAGATGCAGATTTCCAAAGCCCATTTGTTGAAACAATTTTATTTTATAACAATTAAAAATACAGGGTTGTTACTTTATAATGTCAGCTTTTTGGGGGACGGAGGCATATCTACGGTGCGGAAGGGGATGTTTGCCGTTTTATTTTTCTAACTGTGCTCAAGGGAGAGCTTCAAGATATGACGGTATTGTCACCTGGTCTCTTTCGATATTGCTGTGAGTGCATGACATTGTCTTGTGTTTCAAGCCAGTCATAGTTATAGTTCAGTTCTGGGAAATGACCTCTAAGTTGCTGGTTTCTTTCTCATGACCTAAGTATAATCTAGGTGGGATCTGCATGCGTATATAAATAAAAAGTACATGTACCTTTCTGTAACTTGAGTAAATAACTGAAAACAGCGTGAAACACGTCCCTGATTCCTTACATGCTGTGTGTATGCCATACTTGATGTGGTAATAATTGTGGAAATACTTGCATATTCATTTGCCTCCTATGCCTTGCATTTTTCCAGAATGGTTTTCTGGGTCACTGACGACTTTCCTGAATTGCCAGAACCTCAGTCTGGGGAATGGACCCAAATATTCAGAAAACCTTGGAGTATGATGTAGCTTTTTCTGATTGAGAGCAGAAGTGTAGTGATCCTTCCACCATCACGGAAGAAATCTAGAATACCTAGAATCTAGTTGAGCTTTAGAGATACCAAACCCAGCGAACAGAACTTGTTACCTGCTTCCTTTGGCTCTGCTGGAATTGGTATCTAAATGCAAGAAAAAAAAAGTATCTCCAATCCATTATGTTTGCTTTTTTAAAAAGTGGCATTTGTCCTTCAGTTTTCCTTTTTATTGAAGTAGTAAAGATTATAAAAAATGGAAGAAACCCACTTTATTCAGTTACCTGTGTTTTTGGTTGTTTTTTTAATTTGGCATTTGCTTTTCTTTTCCTTTTTTCTCTCTCTCTTTTTTTTTGTTGTTGTTTTTGTTGTTCCTTCATTTGATTGTAGAATTGAAGTAACTGTTTGGTTTTTGCTTTTTTTTTTTTTCCCTTGTGGAAATCTCTGAAACTCTTTTAGTTATACTGCCATTGAGTAGTCTTGTTGCTGCAGTCCTTTGAAGAATTGGCCAACGTGATTTCATAGGTGATTGAAATGGGAGTGTATACTTTGGGTGCAGCAGTCCTGTATGTTGCCTGGCACACTTGAAGCCTGGTCTGTAGCGTGACATCTGTGTAGAATCCAGTATTTTAGGTACGAATGTGTTAAATAATTTCTGTTGCTGAGCAGTCGCCTACTAAGGTGAGTGGCATTCAATTTTAAATGCGGTTTGCGAATAGAGGGTATCTGTAACCTTAATTTTGTCAACAGTATTCCTGAATTACATAATTTTAGGGATAGGGAAGAGGGTGAATCTTTGAGTAAGTCTTTTTTGTCCATGCTGTTTCTGACAGTTGAAATGTTATTGACCAAAAACATATTTATGTTTGTTCAGCATGAATATACTCTTCAGTAAGAGTTACCATCTGTTTCGTTTCTTCTGCATCTGTGAAAACTGTTTTGGTTTTTCTTTTTTCCTCTGCGTAGACTTATTCTTGTTTTTAAAATCTGTAGTAGATGATTAGTAGTTGTGTTTGGTGGGGTGTTTTTGTGTGTTTTTTTTTTTTTTTTTTAAAAGCCCATTGTCAGTTCATTACTTAATATAATTGCAGATACACTCCATGCAAGTACAATTTAAAAGCAGCTTATGTTTTTGAGACTTTCTCTCGCATTTTTGGTTTTGCCAGATACGTTGAGTATTTGACTTCTGTAGCTGTTTTCTAGCAGAGGGAATTTTTAACTCTTTCCTCCAATGGGTTTGATACAATACACAATTGTAATTGTGCTCTGGTGTAGCTGATAGTCAGCTCTACTGTCATGTAACAAAGTCCTCCTCTCCTGTAGTGTTTGGTTATTGTATTAAGCTATGATCAATCAAGCTATTTCAGGTGCACCTGAGCTGCAGCAAGAGATTATCATCTTCTCACTGCCTCTTGCTTTCCCCTCAGGCCTGCTGGTCTCTTTGCACATGTTGTCGCTCCTTAACCCGACCCTGCCAAAGTGCTCTCGGTCAGAAATACAACCAGACCACTTTCAGAAGGCCAGGGATGAAGTCGCAGCTACTGCTGTACGCTTGGACCAGCAGTAATACCAGGAGCATTAGTGTTAACTTCAGTGAGGATTACATTCAACTTCTGGGCTTATCTTCCTGCAGTTGTGCTCCTGCTGACTTAAAATGGATTTGAAATTTTTCAGCACTTGGGAAGAAGCAGGCATCATCTTGTAGAACCAACACAGGAGTCAGCAATGGTGTAGTGGTTACAAGGTTTCCCAAGTGCTGTAATGGAGGTCAACATGGGAAAACTTTTAGAGGGAATTCCAATCCCTGTAGTCTCAGGGAAAAGCACTCCCAGTATAAGTGGAGATTTGCTAACAGCTAAAATCTTTGGTATGTTAAACAAGATGCTGGAAATAATTTTATTTATTTAATTTCCCAACAAGGGAGTTCATAGTTACCTACCTTTTTGGAGATCATTCTTAAAAAGAAACTTCCATTTTTCACAGGTGTCGATGATAGTTGATTATGTTTCTTTTTAGAACTGGTAAAGCACCACTCTTGCACACTGCTTTTAAATTTATTTTTTCCTTTGTTTGAGAAAAAAAACATTCATTATATGGCTTGTGATGTGAGGTTAGCAGAACTTAATGTAATGAACATGATTGGCTTGAAATGATACAGTGGAAAAAAATCCCTGGCTCAAGGTAGTTTTAAAAACAAATTAATTTTCTATGCATCTGACTGATGTTCCTGTGGTGCTTTGGTTCTTTTTTTCCTTTTTGTTACTCTCTTGAAAGCTTCAAGGAACTACCAGCTAACCTGTGGCCTTAGAAACACTGTGCCTTCATTTGTAGTTGAAATGTCCTAAATAAGATCTTTTCCGCTTTAAAGGAAAAAAAAAAGAAAAGAGGGGGAAGGAGGGTCCAGGCGGTTGTCAGTAGTGGACTATTTTAGTCATGGAGTGGATTGTTTTTATGGCTCCTGTGTAAGTAAATAATGGTAACAGGTGACAGGAGGACTCCACTACGTGTTGTAGAATATTATTTGGGATGATGAACCTGAATTGATGAAGGATTTTTTTTTAATGCACTGGCTGAATGAATAATTGTGACTGTGAGGATGTTTGAGCAATATGTAGTCTCTTGAAACCAGGATGTGTACTTACAGTAGAGCTATTTGCGTGCTTACAGTAGAGCTATTTGCAACTCACTAGTATTTCGTGACAGGTTAGTTATAATTCCTTCAGCCTTCATTAATGATCATTGTGAATCCTTTAATTGGGCTCCTTCATGTAATTTGTGTGTTTGCTAACTTTAAAATGCATCTCTGGGGGGGAACAACGTATTTAACAGCACTTCAGAAAAAAAGAATATAATCCTGTCATCGAAATCTTGCAGTCAAGTCCAGTAGGACTGTAGAGCAGTATTCTTCCTGACATGGTTTTGTTTAAAGTTTTTTTTATTGTTTGCTCTATTTTCTTTGCTAATAAACCAATTTGCTGTTTCTAAGTCGAATAATTTGAGTATCTTGTTTTTAAAATATGTTCTTAAAAATCCTTTGCGTAGTTTATCTGTGATAGAAGTGAAGCTAGCCAACCACAGTGTGTGCTTACAGGCTCAGAGACTTGCAGTTGCCAGACATGAGGATGGATTCTGCTGAGCTACAGTAACTACATGGGAAAGTGAATGCTCTAAAATGTAGTAGGTTTTGCTACAGTTATGTTTACAAGCCTTCACACTTCTGGAGGTGCAGAAAATCAAACATTTCAGCAACAATTTGCTTCATGAACGCTCTTCATTGAAGTTGCAGATGCACTTGATTTAGGACAGTGTTCCAGCAGTTGCTGAACCTTCAACACAAGCAGCCCCACTGATGTCAAGGAAATTAATGTATTTAACATAAAGCATATGCTGAGCTGAAATGAGACGTAAAACAGAATATCATTGGATCTTGTGAATTCTAACCCATTCCTCTGTACTTTTGTGAGTAAAAGGGCACTTTCTTCATTCTTGTTTTGCAGCTTGGTTATTCCTTTTCGTTAGCCTTTTAAGATTTAGGGTTTTTATTTGTTTTTCTAAAAAAGAAACCTGGTAGTTCTTGCCCATCTCTGTCTGTAATTGAACTACATAGAAATTACTTTACCAAGATAAACATATAAAAAAAATAAAATTGTTTGGAAACAACCTGAGCAGGCACGACATCTGTCGGAAGAACATCCATACCTAGTGTGCCAAGTTAAGAAACGATATAGGTTAGAAACATGCCATGTTTGAGCGACTCCACTGTGCTAACCTTTTGCTACTTTCTGTGGCCTTTGCTCTTTGGCTGCAAACTGGACTTTCTCCTCCCATCTTTTGCAGTAGCAGACACTCAAGGTTATCCCCTCTTACCACCCATGTTCTTGGACTTTATTCTCTCATCTGCAAGCTTTCCTCTTCCTAACTAGGTAAAAGCTCATTCTTTCCTCCCCAGGAAAGCTGTGATCTGTGTTGTGTGATGTTACAATCCCTGTAGTGGACAGGGCTTGAATGTTGTATTGTGCCGCTCAGACATGGACTGTGAAGCTCTTTGCGTAGGTGGCAAATATCATTAGTCTCATTTTACAGATAGGCAGGATGATCTTCTGTAAAATCACGTGTAATCAGTGTTAGATCTGGGGAAATACTTTTGATCTGAGACCCTATTCCAGCTATTCAAGAATGCATCTGGTAGGCAACTGGGAGTACATATGGCCACCACCCTGATACGTTGCTGTGCAGCATTATGAATGCGAGTGCATTCATGAATAGATGCTGAAAATCTGTTTGAGTTTCTGTTGACTGAGCCTCAGACATTGGTCTGTCCTTGTTCTTCAGTTGCACCAAAGTTTAGGCCACAGCACTGGTTCCTTTTTTTTTTCTTTCTTTCTTTTCCTTTCTTTTATGCAAACAAAATTTTGAAGCTTACATTGCCTGGCCATGCCTCTTTAAATGTAGATTATTTTATCTGACAAGCCCTGCATTTTGGCTGCACCTTCTCTTCAGCAGACTTGTGTATTTAAGAGGAGGTCACCACTTGAGCGTGAGAAAAAGTGGTTTATTGAATTGCAAAAGAGCATACTTGTCTCTTTGAATTCCTTTCAGAACAGCCGTACATTATGTGTATTGCTGTTCTGAATTGGCCCCATGCATTTGGCAAGCACAAATGGAAGTGGGTAGTGGAGCCAGAACATTGTACTTGCTCTTCTTAGTGCAAGATCCTGAAGATTGGTGTGTCTTTAGGTTTCATTGAAGTTACGTATTATTAAATGAGTCAAATGTGTGTTTGTGTGTAATAGTCCATTTGTAATAGTCCATTTGTAGCTTGTAATAGTCCATTTTATTTCAGTGTTTTTGGTGGTTCAGAATTTTTCACCCTATATTCACATTGAAGAAATCATGGCATTAAAATGCTTTTGGTAAGGTAGAATAATTTATGCCCTGAAGCAAATACATTAGAAATATGAACTTTTTAATGATTAACTTTAGAGACCTATCTCTGTTTAGCATGTTGTAATTGTGATCCATGTTCCATAAATGTTGCAATGGGGATGTTAGACCAAAACAGTGGTGGCAGTTTACGGTATGCCAGTGCAAAGTTACGTCCTCATTTACAGAAAAAAATACAAGAAGAATATATATTGAGGGGAGAATTCTCAATATTGTTATAAAATTTAGCATTCATTTCTGATTCCACTGAAAGTTTTGGGGAAATTTAGTTTCAAAGACCACAAAGAAGCACTGGGCACAAAGAACTAATAGAAAATAATTTCACATCATTGCTTGGAAAAAGAAAATCTGTACATTTCCTTTCTTTCCTGGCTGTCCTCCAGCTGCTGTTGGTGACATCAAAATAAACTCTGTCTTTTGGGCAGAGAGAGGATTGTGAGTTTGATCACATGCTTATTCCAGCTGCAAATATTTGTTTATTCTGGGACTTGCAATCATTTTTGTTTATTGCATGAAATTCTTTTTCCCTTCTTGATCTCCAGCACTTGCTGTAGATGAGGTCTTCGCACATTCTACTCCTCTACTTTTTTTGTGTGTGCGCACGTGTGCATGTGTGCACACACACATGTATGTGAAAGCCCTTCTCTGCGTTTGATTGAATGAATAATGCATTGAAGTATACAGACTCATCTGCTCATAAAAGCAAGTATATCTTGGTAAATGGGGCCTGGAGGCTTACAAATAAAATGTCTCTCTGCTTTAGTTCAAATATAAAAATCTGAGCGGGTCATCTTTTATGATTTCTCTATGGCACACTTTCTGTTTTTAAAAGTTACAGCAAATATGAAAGCATTGTCATTATTGGCAAACTAATCATGCCAAATTTAGTTGGCCTTTCAAAGGCTTTCTGTAATTGAGTTGTTAAAGAAATTGGTTAGACAGAAGATATGCAATGGGAAATAATAAAGCCAATTTTCTTTGGGGAGTATTTTTAATTCATATGTTGTATATTTGATACTTAGAATTAAATAATGGAGAGACTAGTAACTGCAGACTGTTCCAAAGGGAAGTATAAACAAGGGATAGGAATTTCCCTCCTGAAAAATAAATTTCTGGGCTGGCAAATTAGTCCTCTCTTTATTCCCAGATTGATATTTACAATTTATTCAACTTTGCAGCATCATCCTTGTTTTGAGGCAATGTCTGCCAAGTGCTGTCCAGGAGTTAATTTATCTTGGCATTGACTTCTATCTAAAACATAGATATTTAACTGAAGTCAAATACTCAAAATTATGTAGACCTATTTCAGTGAAATTTTGCCAAAGAAAGGTTAGAGAATTGTTCCCCAGCATAAAATAGTTGATGGTCTCTTTCTCAGCTCCTTGTTCTTTGGTTTAAGTACTAGTCTTTCATACCTGTATAAGAAGCTCAAGGAAGAACTACTTAATTGTAAGACAGATTTAAATCGTGTGAATGCTTCTTAACAGGGTGCCACAGCTTCAAATTTTAAGATGATTTAACAACAACAACAACAAAAATCCGTATTGGTTAAGCTGCAGAAGACGCATGTATCTAATCTTTTTCCCAAAGTCTTTTTGTCATATTTGTTTTTAAATAGTTTCTTTCCTAGTGTTTGAGATGCTGAGTTTTCAACTATATCTTATCCTGTTCTTTTACAAAGTGCATACACAAAATATGTAAGACTTTGCAGTTACGACTTTAGTGCTGGAGGAGGAATTGGAGCACATTCCCATCTTTCATACAAAGGTTCTGCCTAGTGAAGTCTCAATCCATTGCCCTCCCTTGAATCAGACTTGTAAAAGTGACCACCTTGTATATGATGGCTGGAAAAATAAATAGAATAAGTAAGATAATCAGAAATTTGGAATGGGACTCAGGGTAGAAAGGTTCATAGCCAGTGTGGCTTGTCTTCCCCCTTTTGTCTAAATTGTAAGGTCTTTGACAGAGAATCCATGTTTCATGGATGGCACAGTCCTGAATATGCTGTTAAACTTCAGTAAATCGTAATAAAAAGTAACAGCCCAAGGCACTTTTTTATGCAAGATGTGTATTCCTTTCGGTAAGACCATCTGTTTTTAAACACAGAACCAAATGACAGTGCTTTGTGCCTCAAAAACTTAATCTACAATATGTACCAACAAGAATTAGTCTCAAAAATGGATGCTTCTTTCAATGGAAACTCGGAGCTGGAAGCCAGATACTGGTTATAGTCCTGCACTTGCTGGTGAATTGCTTTATGATTTTGGGCAGCTCTTCTGTGAGTTGGTATCTTCATCTGTAACACGGATGAGGTAATGGGGGATTGGCAAAAAAAAACCCACCCCAAAACAAAACAGGAAAGGAATTGTAAGGTTCAGTTGTGTAAAGTCTGTAAAATACTTGAAAGATCCTTAGATAGAAAAATACTGCTCAGCTTATGAAAACTGAGCGTTTCAGAATGACTTTCACATATGGCTTTGAGGCCTGCATATAATTTATAGGATTGAAGATGCCACTGTTAACTGAAAGTTGAAGCTACTGCTCTTTTTGATAACTGGTCCCAAATACATTGGTAAAAATATGTTGGCTGTGTCATGCGACGTCTCTGCATTTGTTGGTGTTTTGCCACTTCTTTTAATTCAAATGAAGTTTTCTTGTATTTCCTTACCTTTGTGTCATTACTGTGGCTTTGGAAAGCAGTATAGTTATGCAACAGGAGATATGTAGATTGCATTGAGAATAATCAGCATTTATTGTACCATGTTTCAAGAAGTATTACGTATTCTCCATGTTGATGTAATTTGTTCCCAGCTTTCTGATAGCTGCAATTCTGTGTTTGTGGGAGGAACTCTACAGAGTCAGGCTGCAAGCACGCTGGCATGTTTCCTAAAGATACAGGTATTACTTGAGCATGTTTTATATCTAGAATCCAGGGCGACAGTTTTCTTCTGTAATTGAATGGTTAGCTTCATTTTTCTTCCTTTATTGCTTCCCAGTGATTAAGTTCCATCTTCCCACTAAAGGGCAGCATAGTAAGAGTGGTAGTAATAGGTAGTAAATGGTAGTAATAGGGGTGGAGGCATGACACGGAATTCAGCTGAGTGTGGTGCTGTCTCATTTTCCTTGATTCACATTGAATAACAGCAGAGTAGAAAGGACACCCAAAGGTAACAGATGCTTTCAAGTGATAGCATTGTGAATTAGTACCTCCCAGTCACTGCACTGCAGGCATGGTGTCTCTTTCTGTTGAGGCATCAGTCCAAAAAGCATAGCTAGGTTATTATTTAATGTAAACTAAGTGTGTCTGAAGGTCTGGTGCTCCTCCCGGTCTATAAAGATGACCGAACCAGTAAATTTCACAGGCCAGTCAGCCTAAACTGATGCATCTTTATGAATTTTTAGTGGAGCTAAAACCAGTTGAGGATTTGGTTCTTTGTGGGTTTGGAAAACTTGTGTCACGATAGTGTAGGACTGTATGTATATGTTTATGAGTGTGTAGTAATCTATGAAGAACCACAAACCACATGCTGCGAATGTATTTACATAAAGCATTGTTAAATGTTCTGCTCTGATTTTTATAGTGTTGATGAATTTATACATTGTTCAGTATATCAAGTTCTGAAAATGCCTAAATTTAATGCAGCATAAGATCTTTCTACTGATTAGAGGTTTCATCTTAAGTGGCCATTATGCCTTGCAAGTACTAGGATTTCTTATTTTGGCATTAAATTCCAAGCTTTGGAAAATAGTGCAGATGTTTTGGAGCTGTTGGCGAGATACCACATCTTTCAGACCTGGGAGGCAGCGAAATGGAAGTTACCTGGAGCATATGTTGACCAGAACTGGGTTCCAAATTCTGTATTTAGGTCAGCATGGATGTGGCAAAACAAAGAGAACTGTTTTCTAGCTGAATTTACTGAGGTTAAAATACATATCCATCTTTGCAAATTACTGTGAGAGAGGTCAAACTTGCATTTTAAGTGGCAAGTGCTACTGGGCCAAGCCTGTTAAGTAAGATTAATAGGATTGGAGGGGTGAAAGCAGACTTTTTGGGGGGGGTGGGGTGGGGGGATTTAGCTTCAGAAGACGATATACCAGTTCAAAAACCTATCAGGGCCCTGAGGGCACTAATAGGCCTTAATGGCACTGACCAGCCTCACCTGGGGGCTTTACCCACACCTGTGGGTATTTAGGCTCTCCTCAGTCTCCACCTGGGCTGTGCTGGAGGAGCGTTGGTCTTCTGCTTGGCCACCACCATGCCTGTGTCTGCACCCAGAGCCCCATGATCCGGACCTCAGCCCACACAGATGGGCTCCCTGGCTCGGCCTCGGCCCTCTCCAGTCGCTATGGACGTGCCTGGTGTGTTCACTGGACCTGACCCTAACCCTTGACTTACGGACTGGCTTCCCAGCTTGACCTCGGACCTGCCTCAACACCTCCTTATGGTCCGGACTCTCGGTTGGACCTGGCCGCCGTCTCTGGGTCAGTCCTGCTCACCTTGCTGGGGTGCAGTGGGGCTGGGCCCTGCCATGCAGTCCTGCTGCTCTCTGACAAGACTGGAGGCACCTAAGCTAGGATATAATTTATTTTAACTGTTTGCCTCTCAGAATCTGTAAGCAAGCTTATTTTACACAAGTCGTTCTTACAGGAATTCAACAATTTAACAGCTGAATTCAGCTTGTGTACACAACCGACGTATCAGAAACAGGTATGTTTCAAAATGCTTTACTTTCTAAGAGTCTTCCTCTAGTTAGCTTGCTTTCCCTTTTTCTTAAGTGTTTTTATTAAATGTAAATGCTTGGGATTAGGTATTTTTCACAGTTCAGCCTCTCACTGGTTCTAATGGTTCTGTTGAAAAAAAGTGAAAAGCTTTCTGGAGAGTGATACTCAAACAGTGTATGTGTTAAGCCTCTTGCTCCCCCCGCAGCTTTAATTCCAAATCAGCATCCTATCCAGATCTGCTACTGCATTTTCTTAATCCTAAGAAGTTCAGGATTTTTTTTTTTTTCCCTCCAGAGGAATTTTAATTATTTTTGGTAGCACATGTGTGGAAAAAAAGAATTAACACCCCCCCCCCTTTTCCTGTAGTGTGAATATGAAGTCATTGCTATTGTCAGCTCTCAGTGGGTTACTTGCATATAAATAAATTAAAGGTGTGGGGGGGGGAAGTAATCTTTTGTTAACGTTGCATTCTGTTACTTGTGGCTGCTATGGTAACAGATGAGAGAGAGACGGTGCTTGCATGGTAAAGCTTAATGGCAAAGCAGCAGAATGTAGTGATGAATTTAGCGGAAGGGAAGAGAGCACAAATCCTTTAGCAATGCTGTGAAATGAGTCACCAATTAAGCCACAGATGGGGAAGGGCTTCCACATTTATTTACAAATGATTTAAATCAGATTTTGTTGATTATATTTAGAGCAGGAAGAGTGACAGACTGGAACTTTGGGGAGCAGTAAATTAGACTGCATCCTTTTCAGATGATTCTTTTTTTTCCCCACCTTGAATCAGCTCCTTTGTGTAGCTTGTAAAGGTGGCATTGCTGTCGTGATTGCTTCTTAAGAGAAGTCCTGAATCATGTTCCTGACTGTGGACCTTGCCAAGAAAAGTCAGTGGGCAATTTTCCTCCCTGCCCCCCCTTCAAGATTTTGGTCTGAAGAGGTGCATATTCCCATTTCATCCTGTTAGGCTGAAAATAAAGGGTTTTAACCCTCTCTTTCTTCAGAGGATAAATGGTGAATGTTTTGACTGCTTTTTTCTTTTACCCTTCATTAGTATAAAGCACTTCTTGCACACTTCAAAGCTTGGCTGGAATAGCAGGCTGTGTCATAAATCAGGATTGAGTTATGAAGAGAGGGTTTTGTAGGAAAGACTGCAGAATGTCATCTTGTGCTCTGCTTGGCTTTAGGTAATACTTTGAACTTGATAAATGTGATGAGCCCAATTCTGTACTCGGCTGGTTAGTGGCCCCTACTTTTAAAACTCAAACTCCTGTTGGGTGGTGGGATTTTTTTCCCCCCACATGTATTCTGGCATGACTTCTGTTATGCTGAATTATAGAGTGATTTCTTTGAGCTCCTGGGGAGAGTACTTGCCATCTCGAGTTCTTCTTGGTGAAACATCAAGAGAGAATTATAATTACTACTTGAGTGGGAGTGTTTGTGGTAAGTAGAAAGTTCCAGAGCACAGAATCTTTTCTGCAGAAACTTCACCCAAAGCCTTAGCATTGTGGGTGTCATGTAATGGAAATGGTTCCAGAAGTTAGTAAACAGATTATTTACTGTCAGTAAATAGTGCCAGACAGTGTAAATGTCACAGCTGTGAAGTTTTTAGCAATGCATGGTTTTCAGAACTGCTGGAGGGAAGGAATGGGACATGACAGGAAAGGCAAAGGGAGGGGTTTGCAAGAACAAGTGAAACGTGAGATGAAAAGCTGAAGTGAAAATGGTTGGAGTGGAGGATGTTTAGAAGGCTGTCAGAGGAGGGGACAGAGGAGTGACGATAGGGTTTTTGTTTGTTTGTTTGTTTTAGTGGAGAGAGGAGAACACAAGAGGAAAATTTTTTGCTAGGAATGTTACAGGTGGATGAAGGATTTTGTGAAGAGCCTGTTGGCCAGACTAAAGGACAAAAGAAGTCGTGTACCTCAGCTGCACTAGTAAGAGGGAAAATCATTGATACTGTGAGTGGTGCTTCCCTCTAAAACTGAAGTGGTAGGGGAAGAACTGAATAAGCTACAGAGGGCAGAAAAATGCCTTGTTTACTGCAGATACAAATTGTAGGGAATAAAGTATCTTTATGTACCCTGAGAGGGTATCCTGCTATGACATGCTTTTGCAGATGGTGTTGGCACTTTAAAAAGCTTGCATCTATATTGCCTGTTTTCAGATTTCAATTTCATTAAGAAGGTAGAACAAACAATATGGCATGACTCTTGTCAGAGCTGGCTGTGGGGTTTTCTGTGTTGCTTTGTGTTTTGGTATTACTCTTTCTGCCTGTATTGGAAGCATAATACCTGAGGTTGCTTCATGAGGGTAGAAGTAGATGGTGACTGGAACAAGATGGGAGAAGAATTAACTGTGGTGAAAAACCAACTTTTCTGTATTCTCCAAAACTGAGCAGAGTTGTAAATTCCAGGAAGTTAAATTTGGGCCTCCAGTATGTGCTGTGAGCTTGTTAAAATGAGTACACTGTCACTGCTGGGCAGGGAATATGTCCTTGCCATCCTCCGGAGCGTGTGGAAGAAGTCTACTTTTACAAAGTGAGAGGCTTTGTGGGACCTTATCTGTCCTGTTTGATTGTCACACCCTCTGGGGAGAGGTGGAGCAGGTCTATAAAGGACTGTTGATTTCCATTTCAGGACAGGCCTTGCAATAGGATGTGAGAGGGAAATACTCTTGGGTCCTCTACAGCCTAATTCTGGTTGTAGGAATAGCCTTATTTTGCAAGCTTCTGTGGTTTGAGATGTGCCCTGAAGGATAAGGCTGAAAGACTTCATTGTAAGATTTAGTCCTGCCTGAGCTGAGGAGGGCAAGCCATCGTCTTGCCTGCGATGTCTTCGTTAGTCTTGGAAATGAATGTTTTTGTCATTGTTTAAAGGAAAGTCCCATTAAAAGATGTATTTCAAACAGTGCTGCTGTGCAAATGATTAACAGTAACACCTTAGATTATTACTGGCTTACTGTTTCCTTTCTCAATTTCACTTGTATGAGGTATATTTCATCCCTAGACACTTTTTTTTTATTTTCTGCTCCATAAACCAGCATAGTGCTGAATAGCTGATTTGAGCAAGAAGCACCTTGTTAAAGGTGACGGTAAACTGAAGGTAAAGTCGAGGTAATTTCCTTGCCTCTGACAAAGTGGTCCCTTTTTGTTGAGATGGTATACCATTCCTGCTAAGGCTGGCTTTATTCCCTGATAATTGTAAAGCAAAATTATTTGTGGAGAGTTGGGATTTTTGCTTTGGAAATAATTTAAACCGAACCAAATTGCAGATAGGGATTTAAAAAAGAAATCTTTTCTTTCGACATCCACTTCTACTACTACAGATGATGACTACTCAGCCTTCGTGTGCCATGTATGCAGGATGTGCTGAATTCTTGCTGTTCTCTTGGTGGACCACAGTCACATGCCAGTTTTGGCTGCCAGGGGAAGGAGTAAAACCATGTATTAGGAGAGTTGAAGTGTTACAGGAAGATCATAGAGTTACTTATAGCATGTGTATGTGTTTTATTTGGTGAACTCAGTGTTTTATAATTACTGAGCTGCTAACAGTGCTCTGAAATAAGGGAGCTGTCTCCATTCTGGACCTGGAAAGGCAAAAGCATAGATGAGAAAAACAGTAAGCATTTGAAGTCATTGGGAAATAAAGATGCTAAGCAAAGCCTTTCCTGTGTCAAACAAAAAATGAGTCTACAGCTTGAAATAGAACAGGGATGCTTGACTTGCAGACTGCACTGCTGTGAAGTTACTCTCATTTTCTAGCAAGAATCCTATTGGTGTCATTGTAGTGTTGGTAATAAATTGAACCAGAAAGTGTTCATTTCCTGCTTTGCAGTGATTTCCACAGAATTTTCTCGGTTCTGAATAACTACTCCAAACAAAACATGCTGTTTGTTTTAATCTGTCTCTGTTGGGAAGTTCAGATTTTGACCCTTCATACAGCACTTCAGGATTTTGGTTTTTGGCTGGGATTGTTTGTGTGGGGATTTTTTGGTTGTTTTCTTTTTCTTTTCTTTTTTTTTTTCCTCCTTTCCCATTATTAGAGTGAACGGACAGTGCTTTTGAGGGTGTTGTTTTGAATTTTGTTCATTTTCACAGCTTACAACTCTTCTGACTAAGAGAAATCTTCAGCCTTACTCTGTAATTGTACTTGGGTCTGTCGTAGTACTTGTGTGTGTTTGACTGTTGCGTGATGAGCCTCTCTAGCCTGTATTTCCAGTGGGGTTTACCTCTATCAGCTCTCTGCTTGGGGCCGAGAGGCAGTGTATGCGTGGTGAAGTCTGATCACGGCTGAGGCGATGGGTGTGCATAGCATCGGGAGAGAAAGAGGCAAGTGAAATGAATCGGACATTTGAAGCCGGGAGGGGTGGGTATGTTGAGGAGAGGCAGGCTTGTTGTCCTAATGATTAGGAGGAAATACAACTTGTAAAGCAAAATGAGCCAGCGTAGGGCAGAAGTGGGGAAAAGGATTGCCTGGTAGTTCTTGATGAAGGTGCTGAGTCCCTCCGGACCCCCGGGTGTTACCTGGAGTTCAGGGTGCTCAGCGCTTCTGGAGATCTGGCCCTGGAGACAGTCAGATGGCTGCCGTTTCCTGACAGCTCCGAAGAGGTTTGACAAGATCAGCACAAAGTAGTACTCTAAATCTTTTCAAACTGCCTGAAATGTGGGTGGACAACTCGGTGCCTTTAATAGCCATTTCTTTTCTATGGAAGGGAACAGCTATTTTTGGCTCCTTGCTGTCATTGACCTTTAATACTATGAGGGACAAACTATAGAAAAAACAAATTTGAACATCATGGTGTAAGCATTGCTCACTGAGTACAAAGAAAATTCCCTTTCACCTGGCAATTGCTTAATATACAGGTATAGCAGCACACCTGGAAGGCCTTAAAAAGTTAGGCAAGATGAGACATGGCAAAAGCCATTTTGCCTGAACACGTTTCAGATTCCCTGCTGAAGAGACGGTGTATATGTATGTTGCTCCCAAGAAACTGTAACTGTGTCCTTTAACAGCCTCAGTCAGGCTGTGTTTCCAGTGCTCAGCTGGGCTTTGTGGCTCTCAAGAATATTTTGTTACCAGTAAGAATGCATTATCTTTATTCCATGTGTTTTCAGTGTCAGACAGTGTCTGCAGGTAGTGAACTCAGGTTGTGTGTGTGTGATATGCGAGGCACAAGGTTTCTGTATTTTTCTTAGCAAACATTGTGTTTTCTACTCAAGCGTATTTGTGTGGTTGGAGTGGGCTTATGGTTGTGATGCCCTCAAGATTTGACATTACTCTCGGCTTCTACAGAATCATTAACTACCTCAAAGTGCCATCAAATATGAAGATGTAGGAGACAACTTCTCTTTCTTCCTGAATATAGGTTTAGAGCATATTCTTTTAAAAAAAGAAAAGGAAAAAACATACAAAGATCAAATATCCAAAAAAAAAACCCCCAAATCCAACCCCTGCAAATCCTGAAAGGCCTTGGACCAGCCGACCAGTGTATTTCTAGCTTTTGCTAGTCATAAGACATGAAATTATAAGATTGATAACTGCACTGTTTCTTTTAATATAATTTTAGCTGTGAGAATCCATTGCTGAAATTCTAGAACACCATATATTATGTGAAGCGTTAATCTTTAAATCTAGCAGAGATACTAAAATTCCTGGGATTATTAGGCTTTTCTGGTAACGCATATACTTGTGTGGATCTGGTGCTACAAGGCCTTAAGGGGTGTCTCTGATATTATTGACTGTTTTTGATACGAGAAAGTTTCTAGCCAAAGTAGTTTTCAAGCTCTGTAGCTTTAAAAAAAGAAAGGAGACTAGTGCTAATTGTTGGTTTCTTATGAGCATGACTTTCCTGCAGTGCAGTTGTTGGGGGTGTTTAGGAAAAATTCTGGGGATTGCAATAGGACTCCAGAATGCTACAGGAAGCTTTTTTTATGGTTTTGGGCAGGTTTTCAGAATGAGTGAATGACCTAGCTGCCTTTTTAAGAGGCAATTTCATTATTCAGTGTAAATTTTATGCATTTTTTAGAGAAAACACATTCAGCAGTACCTTATTGTACTTCTAATGAGGGCCAGATGTGTTTGCTACAAAATTGAGGCCATAATGCAAAAAGGGATTCTGCAGCAGAGTCCTTGCAATACAAGAGAAGTGCCTTGCCCAGAGAGAAGAGCAGATCTTTTGAGGTCAAGATATTAACTTTTATTAATTATTTGGGGGGGAATGTATGGGGATTGGTGAGAGATCAAGGGTAACGCTGATTCGTACAGTACCAAGGAGGCAACTGCAGAGTCCTTTATAATTAGCAGAAATGACAGTGCAACTGTCTAAAAACAATTACATTGCAAATAAACAATCTGTGTCATCTAAGTGGTGTTTATTGTCATAATGGAAATTAATTTCAAAAGCTTCAGGCAAAATGAATATAATGCAGCCGAGTGGTACATACCACAATGAGGTGTTCCTTCTCCTGCAATTCCCAGACCACAGTTAGCTCAGTTTGTTCTCACGGAAATGAGTGAGTGGTGTGCTTTTTCCCTGTCAGTTAGGTGACATGGTAACAGGTAATTTCGATCCATTAGTCTTTACACTGTTGCGCTTTGTTCAGCGGCATGTTAAAAATACGCCAAAGGAGACGGACAGAAATATTTTTTAATTACTAAGCTGTGTGCTGCTGTAAGCTGGCAGGGACTGGGAGAGTGGCCCTCGCGCTTCAGATAAACGAGGCCTGAATTTTCAACCTGGCTTATTCCATTGCACAAGTTATCTTTGTTGCCAAGATAAGAAACTGCACTTCCATGGACATTTCCGTACAGCAGGAATGATAACATATAGTTGCCTGACTGGGATAAATGCATTTAAAAGGCTGTGATACTCCCACGCAGTATGGCGATATGGGCCATAATGGGAATAGTCAGATTCCTCTCTTTCATTTTTATTGTTCCCATTGACTCTTTACACACACTTGTATGTGGGCTATTTGCCTGCCACCATGTTGTACTCTCAGCATGCAAGTTTTTACTTCTGCTACTGTGCTTTTTGAGATAGTTTCTACTGTAGTTACAGAGAACTTACCCAGGTTGCACAGAAGAGACTGAAGACTTGTGATTAAAGGGATCATCTCTGCATTAGTGCAAGATCAGCGTAACTTTAATACAGAATATAGATCCTGTAAGATCTGCTTTTGAGAGTGTTGCAGACTTTGTAGCGTACTTGCCAGTTGTGAAAAAGTCAAAGTTGTCTTTTGAATGAGATTCGTCTTAAGTGATTGTGGGTTTGATTTAACGTTGCTGAAGTTAGCAGAAACTTTTCAAACAACTGATCTGGTGTATGACTGTCTATAAGCCCTTCAACAGCAGATGAAATTCTCTCTGAAAAGACAGAGCTTTCTGTTTCCTCTGGGGTCTGGCTTGATATATCACATCTGGGGCCAGAAATGTCATTCTGAAGCTTTCTGCAGAGGGCTATACAATGACTATGTATCTCAGTTGTACATTAAGCTTATTTTAGTTCTTGTAAAATCAAAGGAGAAACAGTCAGAATACCAAACTAGGCATGATGTTTTATTAAAACACTTCCATCCGAGTGAGTAGGAGTTGCTCCCTTTTCTTCCTGTGATGCTGAAGATTTTCAATTAGGAAACAGTTTAAACTGTAGCAAAGATTAGGACCTCCGTCAGGATGTATGTGGACAACAGTGTATCCTTTCAGAGAGAAGCAAAGGCATGTTCAAGCAAAAATAAAATAAATTAAAAACCCGATCTTTCCTCTGCATTAGCTGTTTTTAGAGGAGGTGAAGCCTCCTGGGGGAAGTGGGAGGAGAAGCCTAGAGAAGTCAAGTTTTACTACAGAGAGGTACTCGGGAAGTTCAGAGGTGTCCTGTTGCAGAAATAGCTCCCATGATGGATTGACTGTTTCCTTGTTGTGTTTTCAGCAAGTTTTGAATTTTATATGAGTGGTTTTTGAGAGGTGTTTAATTGTCATGTTGCCTAGACTCCCCCTCCCCCCCCCATTTGTTTATTTTTGAATGAATACCTTTATATGTCAGACTATGAAGCACTGAGGCATCAATATTGTCATAGTAACTAGAACTGCAGCACTGGCTTTCAGCCAGAAAATATGGTGATTCATGGCTTGAATGTGGGTGTCTGGAAATGAAATAAGTTCTGATTCTCAGATGAATCAATGAAGTAGTATTTGTGTTTGTATTCCCCCCCCCCAGGAGGTGTTCTGAACATCTTACTTTCCCACACATCCTTTTTTACTTCTACCGTTTTCAAAGATGGGAAGGATGTTCTATAACTATATGCTCAACATCTCAGCAGCAAATACAACTCTGTGTGGTGAACGCTTAACCTGTTTCTTTTTTTTCAATTTAGCTTAGCTTTAAATTCAAAAAATATGAAACCTGTAAGCTGGAATTTTGTAATATAGCAATTTGATTTAATTACGGACGAGTTTGAGAACAGGTTTGTGTACTGTATGTGTGAATGTGGTCTCTGTGTAGGACACAGGAATGTGATAATTGCAGATCAGAGTTTCTAAATGCAACGTCAATTTCTATAAATGTTGTTTGTGCCCACACTGAATCCTACGTTTTGTTTATGTTTATATATATATATATATAAAAAGAAAGTAATTGCAGTGTGCACACACACATAGACAAATGTAGATGTGAACGGCAAGGCTACATTTTGGGCACATGTACTTTCAGATACTGCTGTTGCTGAGAATGAGTGCCTCATCTTTGAGAAGTGCCAGAAGAATGGTTCCTTTTCTTTAAGTGGTGGATCCCTTCAGTGTGTTTATATAATATACTTCAAGACCCTCATCAAAGCCCATAGTTGTATTTAATTGTACAGCAATTGAGTATGAGTTTGCAATGAGAGGCTAAAATCACACTGACGACCTGTTTTCGGGGGTCTCTGAAAAATGAAAGCAATTTATCAATGAAGATATTTCATGTTGTGTTCATCATGAAGCAAATTTGTTGCTTATCAGCTTTGTTTTATTTATTTGTTTTTAAGTTGCTGCTCCTGTGGCCAAAGAATTGTGTTGCTCTGTTTTCTGGCCTTCCTGGATTTGTGGGAGTGGGTGGGTATAAGATGCCTTTACTTAAGCTTTGAGAAAAACCTTGTGTATCAAAATTTTTCACTGCTGTCTTTGAGTTAGGGGGCTCTATCAATTAATAAGGAATCACTCCTGTCAGTAATTAAAGACTACAGTGAACTAATTTAATAGGTTTTACAAATTTGAGTGCCATGTATTCTTGATGATTGCTTGTCTGTTTAAATCTTCTGTTATTACAAGTAATATGCAGGATAACTTTTTCCTCCATCTCTTCCTACTCTTTTGCTTTTGCCATCAACTTTGTGGTTTAGGTGATCAATTTTTCTTTTAATCATTTTTGTTTCAGTGGGCTGTGCTAGTCCCTGGGTATCTTTTTCCTACAATCAAAAAAAGTCAAATTTTGTGGCTAGGGCTGTGGTTTTGCCTTCTCTCAGGAATGTTACAAATGCACATCTATGTTGAACTCTTGGAGTCATTTTTCCACTTGAGTATTTGTCAGTCAACAGGCTTTGATGTCTGGCATTTTGGGTTAGTTGCTGCTGAGATGGTTTATCCTGTGGAAGTTTGTAACAGGTTTTTTAGTGCTGCTGCTGTGAGTTCCACACCTGTGGTGTAATACTACTCTGGAAGTTTTAAGTCCCTTTCTCCAGCTGTGCATAGATGGAAATGTTGACATCACAGGTTCAGCGGGGCAAAAGATTCAGCAAGGGTGTATCTTCTACCCAGCTGTGTGGTGATACTGAGAATGTGTGGAGAAATGAGAAACTGGTTACACATGGCAGGAAAAATGTGCTATCAGGAGGACCAAATATTGGTTTGCTTTCCTGTTTCAGAATCTGTTTCAAATCCTCCCCCTTCTGCCTTTTTATTTTAATAAAGCAAAAGAACAAATTTGTTCCTTAACACAATTGTTTCGTTATATTCTGAAGCTCATATATTTATGGCATGTGCAACTGAGAGAGATTAGGTGTGGGGGAGAGGGGAAAAGGAAACCTCTGGGCCCCTTGTGTGCTTTAAAAAGCATCTCTCTGTATTTCTAAGGTGCCCTAAAATGCTTTTTCTCTTAATACGAGTTGTTCTGTGTGGGGTTTTCCCACCCTCTATTAAATTAGTGGGGCTGGTTTTCTTTAGGGATTTTTTTGGTGGTTGTTTTCTAATGTTTTGCCCTAGTGTAGATGCTCCTTAACTGGGGGGAAAAAGCTGGGTCAGGGGTGTTGACTTGAAAAAGTAGGGAGAGGTCCCTCTGTCTCCCTGTTTTTCCTGTGCTGTGTGCATATTGGCACTTCATGTGTCTGTTGTCTTTTATGAATAGTGTGGCTTTTATATCATCATTCCAATTGGGAATGAATGTGGAGGAGGAGAATGAGGTAATGCTTCCTCGAAGGCATCTGTTGCTGCTAAATAACTTACTGCTGTGCTTCCTACCTCACCTGGTGAAACTGCTGTCTCATAGCTGCCATGGTAAATGTCTACCTGTCGCCAGTGGCAAGGATTTAATTTTAGATATATTAGAGTCATCATTGAATGCTGTTCTCTGGCTTTATTGTTTTACTCAAATTCACAGGGATACCCGTCCTACCTATAAAATGTTTTAAGAAGCCTGTGTATAAATAGCTATCAGAGTAGCTGACAGCAGCTAGAGGAGATGTGTCTAAAGGATAGCAGCATACTATTTTGACTCTTGAGAAAAGTGGCAGAGTAGCAAGCATTTGTGTACTTTTATTATTTGCCCCTTAGTCAGATGGGAGCAAAACTAATCAATATTTTTAGTATGAAAGCAAATATTGGAATATAAAGTAAACAAGAGACACAAATTGTGGCAATTATTGGTTCTTTCCTGAAAACTTTGGAGATATTTGATTAACTTGTTGTGTTAAATGCAAACAGTCTATTAAACAGTAGAACACATCATTGGTTAGGAGAAGAGAGCACTTTGATTTCACAATTAGCATAAAGGACAGTATTTCAAGGCAGAGAATGAGCTGGTTTTTGTCCCTTGATAACCAAATTTGACAGCATAGCAGCTGTGCTGGAAATAACTTTATGCAGACAAGTTTTTCTGCAAAGCTTTGTTTTTCTTTATCTCTAAGGCCACTGTGTTTGGAATCCCCCCGATTCAGTTGTTCAGACCCTAAATGTGAAGCTTTTTATACTTACTTTTATAAAGCCAAAACAAGAACACAGCCAGTCCCCCACCCTGAAATGTAGATTAGAGATGGTTGTGACCTGATGACCTGATGGTACTATTTAAAATTAGAACTGTTGGGTTGGTTTCTCTGTGTCCCCCGTGTCCCCGTCCCTGTCCTCCCCGTCCCCCCGTCCCCTCCCCAATTCTAAATTAAATTGCTATCTTCATTTCAGCCAGATCTGCACAAGGAACTTAAGTGACCTTTTTTCTTGTAGTGAGTCCTGAAGTTTTTCCTAACAATGTTCCAGTCACTGGACCAGATTAACGGGGTTAGAAACCACCTCCTCTGGTAGGATACATCTGCCCCAACTTGTGCATTTAAAAATTGGATGGCTGTGTCTGGGCTTCCTCTGTAGCTGATGCAGACTAATCAGCACCTCCCAAGGGTGATAAAGCTGACCTGTCTTTAATACTTGCCTTAGGATAAGATTAATTCCCCCCTGAGCAGTGGTGTCAGTTTTTCTTCCCATTGACTATAAATGTAATCTAGGGTTGAGTAGCTTGCACTTAGATTTCTGACGCAAATAGTAATAAATGCGTAGCTCAAAAAAAAAAAGCATCCCTGTATCTCTGAACACTGTTTGCAGGTGAAAAATAATTTTTTAAACTCTACGCACAAAAAAAAATTGAGTTCTGGAAAGGCTGTAGGATTTCATAGCTAACCAATGCGTAATTTTTCTCCTGTATCTCAGAGGAGATCTTTTACCTTGTATTGAGCACTGAAAGTCTCTTTTGCCCCTCTTGAGAAGAATTGGTGAGTCTATAGGGACTGGAATGTGATTGAAGTTGTTGGTGTAATTGCTCTCATGTAAACTGAGATTATGTTTATAGTCCCAATTTACATAGGTGAAGTATGGTAACAACAGCAAACTAGCAAGTAGAGACACTGTTTTCTTTTCCTTTCACAACCTTCGGTATTGTGTACCTGTGGGGTAGTCGGCATCTCTGAGCATCCTTTGACCAAAGCGTACTGCAGAGGAGAGCAGAAGAACGTGGCGAGTATAAATCAGCTTGCAGCCTTTATGCAGGAGCAGCAGCAGGTCAGCAGGCAGGCTTTGCCATGCTTGAGACAGTGTGGCAGAATTGGCCATCTCTCTTGTTGAAACAGATTAAATGCTTTTAAAATGTCTGTGCTTGGTTCTTTTCACTTTTTTGAATCCCACATACTCGCAAAGAAGCCATCACAGAGAAATACAGTGGAGGTTTCTCTGAATGTGCTGGGCCTGTTGGGGCAAGAACTTGGTTTTCCTTGAAACCTTACCCAAAGCTTTGATAGAGCTGAAGATTAAAGGCAGTTTGTGAATTATGAGTGTTCAATAATTTCTAATGTATATTACTGTATCTGAGGGGCCAAAGTTCAGTGAAGGTGACTTTATAACTATCTTGCAGTTCAGTGGTTGGTACCAGGCAAGTATAACAAAGATTAATCACAGGATTGAACTTTTCTTGGTATTAATTTTTTAATTTTCCATCCTGGGGTGGGATGCATTTGTAGTATCAGGGTTTGGGGTTTTTTTTTTTTCCTTTCCCCTCAAAATTCAATATAAAGTTGGACTTCTGAGAGAGAGAGCTGGTCTTGTTTATTAGTATTTTAAGCTGGATTCTCTAGGAGGACTGAAGTGATACATACCCTTACCGCTGTCGAGCAAGGTATCTCTGCTGTGCTTGACTCCATTGCTTTTACAATGTTTGTTCTAGAATTGGAAAGCTGCATGTTTTTCTTTGGTTTTGCAGCCTCCATCTAAACAGGTTCTTTTATTCAAAGGAATAAGTACATCAGAGTGCTTCAGCCATTTTAGTTATCAGGAAGGTATGAGTACTAAAAATATAACAGGGAATCAATGTGTAGTTACTGAGAGTTCAGCTAATATATTTTATTAAGAAAGAAACTCTTTAAGTTGAGACAAGTCAAAACAGTTCGGAACAGCACAATGTCATTGTTTATGTCTCTGTGTGTTTAGTGGATGATTATTTATTTCCTACGAGTACATTCATGAAGGCAAATGTTTTCCATTTCCCAGCCACAATTTCAGTTATGTGGTCAGTGTGGCTTGCATTTTGGTTGGGCAAAACATGAAGCACGATGCCTGTTGAAAACCGCATGATCAGTTTGGAAGACCATACAATTTTTCTGCGATGTTCAAAAAGGAAGCTTTTCTTGTGACCTACCTTATGTTTAAGAATTAATGGCACCTGCTTTTTTGCATGTCTGCTGACTTCTGCAATGCCTCTGCTGCTGCGTGATGTGTAAATCTCTATAGCATAGAAGAAAAACTGAAAACCTGATTTGACTTTGATGAAAGGGCAGTTTATGTGCATGTCAATTGAGAACTTCTAAGGGTTGGCAAGATAGAAATCTTATCTCAGTTGAGATAAGAGGTAGCTATAATTCAAAACAGGCAGTGGTAGTTTGGTCAACTGTCAGAAAGGCAAAACTGCATGGTGATTCAAGCTGGGCATCTGAACACGAAGGATGCTTTTTAATAGCTGTTATCTTTAGCAGAAGCCTTTATCCTGATGTGAATGGTACTAGAAAGCCAAAATCCCCAGTCCGTTCTTAATGGTGGTCCTTTTAAAGTGTCATTATTCTTTACTAAACAAACCCTGTGACAAGCCCTGTGTTTGGGGGTGGTGGTGGTAAGTTTACAAATAAGAAAAACAGTCAGAAACAAGAGTAATCCTTACCATTTAGGGGAGCTAGTGGTAAGGAATAGCTGCTACCACAGCAGAGAAAATTGAAAACCAAAGAGGAATAGTAGAAAATGATGATGACAGTGATTGCTGCTGCTGCTTCTACTGCTGGTGTAAACAATTAACACTTTTCATTTTGGATAAAGCCCAATCAGTAGCATTTTCTAGAAGAGGGATGATTCTGACCTACCAACCCTTAGATTAAATGCTTCTACAAGCAACCATATAAAGTATGTTATGATGCACAATTCTTAGAGTGAGCAAGCGGGGAACTGGCCTTCCGTTATTATTAATTTTTTTTCATCCTTAGCTCCTATATTCTTTTTGCTTTCCGAGAGTTTTTTTTCTTGTTCCAGTGCTGTATTTCTTCTCAGATATTTTTGTGTTACTCCTCCCCACTCCTCTTATGTCCACACGCTCTTATTTCTTTGGGATGATGCTTTTGATAGAAGAGGATGTTTCGGTGACACTGTTCAGCCAGACCACGTTTACGACAGTGTCTGAGTGGCCTGACATGGAAGCAAAGAGCAGAAGCAGAACCAGATGGTGAACTGCTGCAAGAGCTCTCGGCGCTGTAGGAAAGATCCGCTCTCACAATCTGGCTGCGTTACGGGTTGCTGCAAGGGGGCAAAGAAGTTGCCGACTGAGAAGTAGGGCACATCTGGGGTCATACAGCTGTTCCTGCCCTGTGTTGTCTCTCATAAGAATCTTCTCTTTTGGCTTGTCTGCACTTGCAGTGTGTTGGAAGTCAACTTACTCTGTAAATTAACAGAGCTTTGTGCTTTTTTTGTGCACATCCTCTGGCATTTTATGGCACATCCTAGTAGTTTTGCTGGCATGGAGTTCAACCCAGAGCTAAGCAGGTGTGGATGCTTTGGAGCCGAAACTTCTTAGAGTTCTGCAGTACTTGTCTGCTAATATCTTATACTTCACTGATGGCTACCTGGACTGCATTTGTGTGCTTGTGTGTTCTTCTTAGCTTCATGATTATTTTGACTGGATGTTGCCTTTTTTGTTTAAATGCTGGAATGAATTCAAAGCCTTTCTCTTAAACACTCTGCAAGATAGAAGTTGCATGTGCCTTTGCTGTATTTATTCATTCGACTGTGGTGCTAGGAACTAGCTTTCCTCTGAAAAAGATTATTTTCCTGATTTAGAACAAAATTTTCCTGGAAGCCAAATGCAAAACACGTGCAATTTAAATTGCAGAGAGGCAAAAAAAGTTCTGTCTGGGCTGTAGTAATGATGACTACGCAGGGAAAGTTAATAATTCCGAGTACTCCTAACCCTGTTTTTTACATCATTAGTGACTATTTATGTTCTGTCAACTTGCAGTTACTTTATCTGAAGTTTGTCAAGTCAGAATGGTGTCTTATTGCTTTTATTGTATCTCCTCTACTTGAATGTCATCTCATCTACTAATTATTAATTCCATTTCCAACACTCTTTCCATCCCTCATCTGTTTTCTGGCTTGCCAAGACAGCACTGCAAAACTATCAGACTTGCTTTCCATTTGAAGTCATTGCAGCTTAGTTCACAGCCAGCCTTTGCAGTATTAGTCAGGAAAACTTTTGGCGAAAGTCTGACGCTGAATTTTGAAGCAGATGTGGCTATCTTCATTGAAGGGATGTGTTGGAGTGAAATACAGTGGGTGTTTTTTATGCAGGTGCTGATAGAGATAAGGGCACTGGGAGTGCTTTTTTTGCTTTCCTTCCTTACAAAAGATTTCATGGGGTTATTATTCTTTGTTCCACAAACTGCTGTCTGCTTCAAAAGTTACCAGAGAACTAAAAATTTCAAACAAAGGAGGGATACAAAGCATAAGACATGTCATTTCAGTAACAGATTGGAGGTGTAGGGCAGAAAGATTTATCCATTTGGAAATGTACAGTATGCCAAGTTCTAATTAAAATCATTGTAGTTTTCTTGTTTTTCTTTCTCCTGTTGACTATAAAAGGGATTTTGTGATAACTCACCTTCATGGACAGAGAAAATTTTGTAACGTAGATAAGGGTGTCTGGGAGGGAGAAAAAAAGGAAGGCCTGCATATAAACGAGTAAGAAGTTATTCTTGTGGTTTTTTTCCCAGGGGAATGTCTGAATTAGAAGAAAGTTCTGTTTCAGAAACTATTTATCTTCACTCCTGGGATTTTGTGTGACACTGGGGGTGGCACTGGAACGGGAGGCTAGAAACGGTTGTGTTTCCTCAAGTAAGGAAATAGGAGAGAAGAGAATGGGAGATAGAAAATAAGTACGTGTCTTGCCAGCTTTGGGGATCTCATTTGAACCCACACAAACTTGTGTTTTATGTAACAGCAAAATTCTTGTTTTAATCATGTGCTCGTCATTCCAAGGTAAGTAAGTAAGGTAGGGAAATTATAATTAGCCCTCCTTGTAGATGAAATGAGGACAAAGGAAGAAAAGTGGCATGCTGAATTTCATATGAGGGTTTAATGGCAGTTAAGATTACGGGTGGAATCTTCCGTTTCTGTCCCAGAGTTAAGCTTATGAGCTCTACACTTGGTTAATGTTACTTCTTTTTCTCTGTAGGTGTCACAGTAAGTTTGAGCTAGTGGCCATGAGAGTGCTGCTGCATCCAGAATCACTCACTCGGCCCATACCTCACTTTTTCTCTATTACCAAGCACCCTGTAAGGGAAGATTGCTGGGGAAGACCTGCAGGTTAGCTGAGTAACCTGGTGAGCCTTATGTCGATTTACAGGCTGGAGGTCAAAGGTTTTTTTTCTTTCAAGTGTAGGGAAAGGGGGGGCTACAGGAGATCCTGTTTTGAGCTGAGTAGTGTGCAGGCAGCTTATGGAGATGAAGAAGCTTAGAAGAGCAATGAAGTGTGTAGCCATGTAGGGTTTTGGCAACTGAATGTTTGTTTTGTTTTAATTTCTTCTTTAGTACTCTCTTCCTTAGGTAACTCAATGCATCTATTCTTGTAATGTTGTCTGCAAAAAGTTTTTAAGACTGTGTTACAAAGCAAAACCAAATTCTGAAATATAAGAGTCTCACTTAGCGCTAAGAAAACAAATTTTAAAACATGCATTTTTATTAGAGTTTTTCAGACTACAGAATCACATTTTGTCCTTGGGCTAAGGCTTGAGATGGTGCAAAAGCCTCTTTAAAATGTTTACCTTGGGGCCGTGTTAGAAAGAATATTATATAGACCTGATATACAGTGTATCTTTGTCTGTTGTTTTAACTTAAAAATGAGTTTCTGACATTTTTTAACATTAGAAATCTTTTTTAACATTAGAAATCGCCCTGCTTTAAGGTTTTGGGGTTTTTTTTCTTCTTTTTTTTTTTTTAGCAAGCCAGTTCATGTATTAAATCTGTACAAATTACAGTTAATTATAGTCAACTCAGAGCGAGGCCTAAAATAGGTCACATGCTGTTTGGAATAAAAGGCACTGAAAATGATTAAATCTGTTTTGTTGGGCCTGAAATATGTCCTGAGGTGTTTCATCCTCCCCTGGCTGCTGGTCTTCCATTTTGTTCTTGTCTGCCACGTTGGGCCTGCTTGCTGGACAATAAAGTGACAAGGTTCCTTGTAAAGGAAAGAAGTGGTGTATGAAATTGTTGAGTCTTCTGTCTTTAACATGAGAAGCTGAAATCTTTTTTCACTCCATCTCTTTATCTGAGACCAGCTGAAATTCTTCCTAAATGTTTTCACATTATCTGAATAATGAGGGGGAAGACATGCTATTTACTCTTATAGAAAAGAGCTAACATTGAACTTCATTCCTTTTTTTTCCCCGGAGTTGCATTTTGGGTCCTGACTTTCAAGGGACTTTCTTCTGCATCCTGTTTGGATGGGATAATGACTGAGCTGCGTTGGTGAGTCAGCAGAATCTGGTTAACCCTCTCCCAGCACAGCTAACGCCAGCTAGGGGTGTAGTGATTTTTTTGTTTATAAGTGATGCACAGTCCTTGGCTTCTTGTTGTGCTTCATAGGAATTACTGCTTTATGCCAATTTTTTTTAATTATTCTAAATGCTATTAAATTAATTACATGAAAACAACTTCACCAGTGACCTTGAGCAAAAGTTATTTCCAGCAGTGTATCTTCTGCATTTATGTACTGACTTAATTAATGCCTGCACGCTTCCTCAGGTTCAGTGATTCTGCATCAACTATTTTTTAACTTACCTGCATGTATGTCCTTTATGGGAACTAGTTATTATTTTAATTGTATGCAAGAATATGTATGCATCTACATTTTTTTTGAGCATTATTGCAGTAGGTACTCGTAAAATTGTCTGCCAATAAAAATATGACATCTACAAAGCTGCATGCAAGGTAGACGCTTACCTGCAGATATACTCAAGAAGTTGTTTTGAAAGCAGCTGCACTTTGAAAATAGCTATGTGGACTTGGGTTTATTCATTCTGTTTCCTGACTAAGTGTATGTGCAGTGTAAATAGAAGGGGGTTTTATTTTTTTTTCCTTGCACAAACCTGGGAGCTCTGTAAACCCAACTGTCTTTTCCTCCTGTTCTCTCCTCTGTCACTAACCCCAATTTCTGCATAATCATTGGTAACAGAGACTGGTTGAGCCAACTTGCATGTTCAGGTAAGCCTGAGACTTAAAAGTCTGTCCTCAGCGAGTACTGCAGCCCTCACGTTGCTCCCAGTGGGTTAGCTGTTGGTAAGTAATTGAAGTAAGTAGGCAGTTCTGTTGACCCGGTTTTGTAACTAAAGTAATGAGGTATATCTGACCTTGTACAGCTTTCAGGAGCTATACTGTTGAGCAGAAGGCCGTTTTATGTTGAGTTATTTTTCAGGATAAAGCTGTGCTTCAGAAATTGCCCTTTCCTAAGAAGTACTTTTTAAGACAGTTCAAGACGCGCACGCAGGAAGCTAAAGAAGGTGTCCTGTGTAGCAGTCAGTCTTTAACTTGCAGCTGACATGAATCTGATACGGTACATGAGGCCTTGAGCATCATGACTGTAGAGGGTTGAATTTCTCCCAGTAACGATCACCGTAAGTATGATGTTAGTGTTCTTTAGTTTTGCACATACATGGCTAGCAGTATGGAGCAGCTCTTGATCTGTATCTCGAGTCACAGAAGAGGTTAGGTTGCAAGTTAAATTAAGAGTGCTGTCTACCTTTAAATGATATTGGGAAATCTACATTATGAAAAGTAAAACACTGGAGCATTGAGGTCGTTCTACTTCAAATTTTATTGAAAACTCACCAACTACAAAGTGTGTTTGTTTTCCCTTGGCCAACATCACTGAAGATGGAGAAGGCTCTACATACTCAACCTGACTATGGAATGTTAGTTCCTGAACAGTTCTGCCTTACACTTTAATGACCCCTGCTGACTGGGCTTCTATTGTTGTTTGCCTTGTCTTTCCAGTAGGGCTACTATGCTTCCTAATTGATCATACCTTAACAAGCTAAGCTTGGAGGAAAAAAAGAAGGCTTGAGCAGTTGAATTCTCCTTGCCATAGGAACCGGTTGACATAATGAGATAGTTGATGATGTCATTCTGTTAAAGCTTCAAAAAAAGATTGATAATGATTTCCCATCCTTGAATAGTTCAGTCTGGGGCCTTTTTATTTTCAACTTGTGTATTTTGCAGCTGTCATTTAGCAGGATCTCTGAGGAAAGGAAAGCGATTAGAACATTTCAGATTTAAATTTCTAGCACTGTTAAGTCTGTTAAGGTTCTCTCAGTCCAACAGGACTATACAAGCATGGGGTTGAGCTTTGCAAGGGCTGCTTGCGCATGCCTCACTGTAAACCCATGAGGAATTCTTAGTGAATTTGGTAAGGGGCTACATTGTGGTTACAGGTAGCCACATGTCTACATTTTTGCAAGAGATGAGCAAAAATATATAGTCCCTGTTTACTTGATGGTAGGTCGAGAGGCCAGTCCTGCAAATCATTTCTCATTGCAGTCACTTCTATATGGAAAATTTTGTAGGAGATTGTGTCCAGCTTTTTCTTCTCTTCATCTTTTCTGTTTCCTTACGCTGTTCTTTGAACTTCTAATGCTGTAGGCCACAGAGACATTTTGTGCAGAATATAATCTTAGAAAAGAACACTTGATGAAGCAACTTGTGGAAGAGAAATACTCCCTGTAAAAGGAAATCATTCATGGCTTTTAGCTCTTTAAAAACCCATCTTAACGTTCCTGCTGGGTTCCTTTCACTGTAAAGTAATGCAGAGGATTAGTCAGCATCATCTAATTAGGCAGCAGCAAAGCAAAAATTTTGTTTAACCGACTCTGCTCTGATTCAGTTTCCATTCATAGGACTTGCTCATTGAAACCAAATGCAATAAGGACATCTTATTGATGGCATTTGAAATGTCAGAGTGAGTGTGAGGTGAGGCATACTTAAATGAGTTTTGCACCTGAGGAAGAAATTCAAGGTCATCCTGTGCAGTTTCTATACCAAAACAGTCTTCCTGTGTTCTCTGTGAGTCTGCAGGTAGCTGGAGTACCTCCTGGTTTCTTAATAGCTGTGGTGATTTGAGATCTTTAATTCTGCTCCATCCTTCTGAAAAGGATGGGAATGAAAGAGCTGCTGGAGAGCCTTTCCTTTCCATATCTGTAAGTCTGGACTGCTTTGGTGTCCTTATTGGATTGTCTTGTGATGTAACTGTGGCTGGATACCCTTAAAAAAAAAAAAAGCTTAGTAACAGTATCTGGCAGGCCTGAAGTAGAAGAGCATGTCTTGGATTCTTCTAGGGTAGGCTTATGGTAGAGTCTCAGGATCCAAGAAAACTGTATTTTACGATACAACACGCAGGGACCAGGAGAAATGGCTTATATTTAGGAGGTTTGTCTTGGCCCTTCACTTCACAGAAGCACTTCAGCACATACTTAACTGCACGTAGACCTACATCTTATGTGCTGAACAGCCTTCTCTGACTTTGGACCTCACTGAGGAATGCTGATACTTCAGTTCATGTTTGTGTATGAGGACAAGCTGGATTTTACTTCTTTCACAGTGGTTCACATAAGATTACTTACAGCTGAGGCATTTGGGAAGAACAACTCAGCCTTTTCTGAGCAGAGATTATTACTGTTAAGTTTTGCCAATTGGGGCATTAGGTCTGCATGAAGGAAGAAATTGATCTTTTTGTACTGAGCTTTAAAATAAACAAAAAAGCAATCCGTTTTTTTTCTTATTGGAACAAGGGATTTTTACGAGCATGCAGTTGAGACTATACACTTTTAAACAAAAGACATTGCTGTAGATGGTATATCATCTAAAATTAACTGAAATAGCTGGGATGTGATAGAGGACAGGATAAGAGTTTTTTTGCTTTATGCTGGCAGAACTGCTCACTGCTTTCTAGTGGGAAGTGATGTTCTTTATCAGATCAGTCTTGTTGCTGGTATTGATAATGAATCAGTAAATTGTTCCTAAGCCATTATGACTTTTTGTGACTCCCAGTTTCAATGTAGGTCCTTGAACCTGGGCCCACAAGCAATCTTCTGGGGAAGGAAGGACATGTACCCAAGGAGATTGATTACTTTAACTGGAACATCCATTTCAGTGGCTGTGAGTCTGTCTGGCTGTTCTGACCCTGTTACACAGATGAGAAAAGAGATAAAATATCCTCCTTCTTGTGCAGTTGATGAGAAGCTCTTTCGAGGACAGAGCTGTTAGGAAGTGAAGACTGGGTGACTTTGGTGACAAGGTGGCTACAGCCTTGGAACAGTTTTGCCTAGCTGAAGGGGATGAGTTGTAGTGGAGAGGAAGCATGTGGACGGAGTTCCAGTGAACTGAGAGAAGGAGGCAACCAGGAGTGAGCTAAATAACAAAACAAAGTAGAATTTGAAGAAGTGAGAGAAATCCGATTCCTTTTTACCTTTAGGCATTGTAGAAAGACTGAACCTGGAGAAGTTATTTTTCCCTGCTTCCCACACCCCCTCAGGAACACCATCTGCAAAATATTTCTCTTTTACAGTCTATGGAGTACCAAGGTAGATTAGAGCCTGTTTTTCCCAGACTTTAGATGAGAGATCTCTAGGGACATGTCTGCCTAACCTTCCAGCCAAGCTTCACTGCTTTCTTCCTTATTTTTCTTATTTTAAAGGAATGTCCTCAATATAACAATAAAAGCAACATAACGATTCACTTAAGGGACTACAGTAAAAGAAATAACTGTTTAACTTATCTGACCATTTAAGACACTTTTGAAATGATGCTCTGCGTGCAGATGATGTCTTGGATCATCTTATTCCTGATGCTGTTGCTGTGTTAGGCATATGGCAGTGTCACGTGGAATCAGGATGACAGTTTCTGGTCTAGCGGTTCCCCTCTGCTCACCTGAGACCCCCACGTTGTCTATCGCATTGTCTTTACAGTCTGGTCAACCTTTTGGGATGAACTTTAGGGAGAGATCTTATTTCCACAATATTTTTTCTTTGTTATTGTTTTTATGTTTTTTTTTAAGAGAAAGTAGAAGAGGTACATTGTCTGAGGCAGTTCTAAGGTGAGTCACGTCTATATAAATAGAACTGCTGAGCACATTGGATAAGCTGCAGTGTGCAGAGGACAAAAATGCTTCAGAGGGAGGAAAGCCACCTTGTTAAAATGATCACGTAATTGTAAATGCCTGTCCTTTAAGACTGCCGCCAAGGGTACCTGCCACATCATTTTTTCATTCCCTCCCTACCCCTCCCTTCAAGTGCAGGTTCATTTTAAATGGTAATTAATGCATTTGTTAGACCATTGAAGTTTCAGCAGAAAGCATAAGGGGTGGAGACAGCTGCAATACACATGTGGGTGCTGCACACGTGCTTTTCTGTACTGGGAGTGAAAGCGTGTCCTTTCCTCATTAGAACTGATGCAGGGATTGGAACATCATTTTGCCTTGTTCCTTCACTCGTGATAAATTTGAGAGTCTGTGTTTTCATTTTCTCCGGTTTCCAATGATTTGCGGTATAGGTAGAACATGATGACAGTGCTTGACTTCATTGGGAATACTGTCTGCAAAACAGACACCTGGAGGTGTTTGGTGCCAGTTCAGTTAGGGGTTATTTGAGAAGAGAGAGCCTCTTCTTTTGCACTGAAGTTTAGGATACTGGGAAGAGCTCAGCAAATCGGCTTTCTAGAGGCCTCAGTTGGACTCTTCCAAAATGGAGGGACCCCCTAGTTGTCATCGTGAAACTAAGTTTGCCCGAAAATTAGGATGCGGACTGCTTTATATGCATAGTTCCTAATGTAGCGTAGTTGAGCCCACTATGGTATGTAGCCAGGTGAAATCCCATGATGATGGAATCTGTATAATTCTTGATGTAATGTTTAAGTTTTTGTGTCCTTCTTTAATTTGTCACTCAGTCTTTATTTCAGTCATCTTGGACATACATTGGCATAAAGCAAGCTAGTTCTTATGGCAAAAGTAAGTAAGATTGAGGACAGTGGAAATCTAGGCCAGAATTAGATCTTAACTTATTTCCTAGGGTAGGTTTTGCAGAAATACCCAGTGCGTACCGATGATGCATATACAGTTCCTTTTCTCAAAGGCTTTACTTGCTCAAAGTCAGCTGCCTCCACGTGATCTGCCAAGGTTTTTGTTGTCAGCCATTCATCCTTGATCACTGGAAAAATTGATTGGTGTGATGTGAGTAACTAAGGGTTCTGAAAAATCCTGCTCTTGCCTTTGCAAATTGCTGTTCGTGGACTAACGAACAAAGCGTGGGAATCTGACAGAGACATGCTTGTTCAGGAAGTCAGACACAAAGAATTTAAGTGAATCCAATGAAACTGAATTGGGCAGAAGGAGTCCCAAAGTTTAGTCAAAAGCAAGGTGTCCCACTACCGCTACCCCAGAGTGGTTTGATGTTACATCAAATCTATTCTAGCTGCAGGTTGCCTCTTTTTTCCCTAGCCCCTTTCCTTCCATACGTTATGCCAGGCTGGGTGAATTGTTAACAGCTCTTGAAAGTCTATAAGCCTGTTTGCCTCAAAAATCTGATCAAGGGAGGAACAGAGGTATTGTTTCCTTTTCCTCATTTTCAAAAAAAGAGAAGCATGTCTTACTATTGCTGGGTTCCCTTTGTTTTTTTAAGTAGGCCAGTACTAAAAATGGAAGTTAAGATCCCAGAAATTTCTTTTGATTAGCTGCAAGTTTGAAGAACTATGTGCAAAGGAGAAAGTGGGGGAACATAGGTTACTGAGGATGCTGCAAAATACTGAAATAATAAATCTGTATACTCAGATGCCACATAATGCAAGAACGCACGACTCCAAGGCAAACATGAAAAAGAAATTAGTTTCTCAGTAATACACAGTGGGTTTTTTTTTCTGTATGACTTTATTGGATTTTTCTTTTTTTTTGCTTGGCTTATGTTAAAAAGGCATTTCAAGCTTCTGTTTGAATGCATGGGTTCTATATATTTCTTAAATTCATCAGCCTTTCTGTAAAGAAGTATTGGGAGAAGAGCTATGTTTTCTCCTTTTTGCAAGTTCTTGAAGGTTATTGTTTTGAAGTAAGTGTTCCTCTCCCCCTTCCTTCTTCCTCTGTTTTCTTTTTTTCTGTAGGAGTGTTATGATACTCAATGATGATAATATATGGAATTTTACAGAAACTAATTTGAAAACTTGTGTAATTTTTTTTAGATTGTCGCTTACATGCATTGTGGCACACTCAGGAGAAATTTTTAAGGAGGCCATTGCTGACTTAAAAATTCAATAGGATTCTTAAAAAAACAAAACAAAAAAATCCAAACCCCTTGCATCTTTTATATTTATTCGAAGTAGATCAAGTCACAAGAAAAAGTTGAACCCTTGCAACATCAAATATAGGTTTTGCTTTTGTTGTCAACATGAGTATGTTTGGCATGAAAACCAAAGAGGCCAAGTTTATATGGTAGCAATAACTTCTGGAGGAGCAGAGCAGGAATTCAATCTATTTGATTATGACCAAAAATGTCATAGGAAAAAATTCTCCAGAATGTTACTGAGTCTTGCAGTATTCTCATATATAGCCCACCTTAAAGGGTAAAATTAAGTACTGAATCACTTGGCAGGAAATCCTTAAAGGTTTTTAATATGAGAACAAATCTGTGGATAAATAGGTGATTAGTTTGTGTTCTATGCACAGAAATCCAGTCATGTCAAGGATAACATTTGCATTGGTCTGCTTTAAAAGCTTTAGTTAAGATAAAAGAAAAATCCTGTGCCAGTAGCATGGGACCTGTAACATGAATGAAACCAACAAGGCTGATGCATTGTTTTAGCTTGTGTGTATAGCACTTTGTGCATTTCTTTGCGCATCTTCTTCCTGAAGAAAAACACTGCCTGGCACGACTTGAGTGAAAAAGGTTTTCTTGCCAGCTCCAAGAATGCAGTGCTTTCATTGTGATCTGAAATGTGCTTTTTGTGCATTGTTCTAGCAGGCATATAGTTTGACTTCTGCACTGAAGCCAAAACTTGAATAAAAGTCTTGTAGTGGCTTGAAGTAAAAGAACTATCTTTCAATCTCTGAAGTCGTGTCAGACATTATTTTTTGTTGCCCTGGGAACGTTCTTGGAGTTGGTGTTGTTATAGACAGGTTATATTTCTGAAAGCATCAAATCTGTCAGGTTTGTCTGCCGTGTAGAAACTTAGATCAGGAATATTTGTAGCCATTTTCCTTCACTTTTCTTCCTCCTGTCTATGATAGTAAAATTATGCCAAGTGATTTTTATTTGACCTTCTTTGCAATAAATATTTCTGTGCCTTTTCTGCTTTGGAAGCAATATATTGGGAAATCATTTGGTAATTGGGCATTGGGATTGAGATTACTGAGGAGCATAGCTGTTGCTTGTTTGAAACTTCTGCCTAAAGATTTATTTGGAAACATTATTTTTTGTCCCTAGTTTGCCCAATGGATATCTTTTTTAATTGACCTCACCTTTTGAAAATTGTATTCTAAGCTTGAAATGTAAGTTCTATTACTACATGATATTTCAGTTTGCTAGCACGTAGTTAGTTTAGAATTAACACAGTAATATAAACTCCTGGGCTGTTTTCCTGTGCTGCAACAAAGCAAAGGCCTGGTCACTCAGAGATGCTGAAATCATTCCTACTGGCCTTACTGCTACAGACTGAAAGAGTTTTTAAGGTTTTATTCAGTTAGATTTGTTTATGAAAAGAAAAAGAAGGCTCCTGGACGAATGAAGCATAAAAGTATCACCAGGTTTACTGTTCGATTAAATTGAGAGGCACCACTTAAAAGGCGGCAATTCGGAAGCTGTAACGAAGGGTCAATGTGTTGGTCAACATATACGCTGGGAGAGGGAACTTGCCACAGAAGCGATAAGGAAGGAAAAAGCATTTGGAGGTACTGGTTTATGAAGTTGTGTGGGTTTTGCACCAAGTGAACCTACCCAGTTGCATTTTTCCATAAATTACAGTGTTTTAGTGTGCCCAAACTTTTCTTTCTGGAATCTGCTCTGCATTTAGAAGTGAGTTTTTTCTTATGTCTCTAATTTCCACTATAGTTTGGTTTGGTTCTTGGGTTGGTTTCTCCCCCACCCCACCCCCAGTACCTGCAGTTATGTAGCCTGTTGTTCTATAGAGCCTGTTGGCAGACCTGTCCAAGCAGAGTTTCTCAAGAAGACAATGTTGTGGCTTGCCGTGTTCTGGTCTGTGTGCATGTGAAGGAACGATGGGAGGTCCAGCAGCTGAGAACACAGCCGCTGTGCTCAAACACAAAAGCCATTCTTACTAAAAAACTTTTTCTCAGTGTTTGGCATTTTCATATTTTTGAGTATTGTAGGTTACCTTGTCACCAGAGGGGAGGAAGGAGGGAGGCAACAAGAGGAAAACTTGGCAACAACATCTTTTAAATCTTTATTAAAGCCACTTGTAGTAAAACTATTAATATTTTTAGAAACACTTTCCCTGAGCAACTGTCACTTTCAACACTCATTTTTCTACTCAAAAAGGCATTTCAAGTCCATTTTGTTTTCATAATTTTCATTTAAATGCAGTCCCTTGAACTTATACAAGTGATAATTGGATACACAATTTACTACTTCTGGAATGCTGGGTGTTTGGCACTAACAGAATTTGAATTAAATCAGCTATGAGTTCTCCCATTTGATCTGTAGAAGACATGCCTGCAAGCTTTTCTTTAGTGATTTAAAATTACGGGGATGGTCTTGATTTAATTTGCAAATATCAGGCCTTCTCATAGGTAAGCCTAAGTTATATATTTAAAGTAAATCCATAAACAAAAGCTTATAATCTGGAGAGCTTGTAGTGACCATTAGAAGCCTGAAAAATAGTTCTATGTGTAACTGGGGTGCAATGCATCAGTAGAGCTTAAATTTTCTTTATTTTAGAATATCTTGATTTCTAGAAAGCTTAAAAAAAATTACAATAAAAAATGCTTTTGAAAAATTATTCTGCGTTTTCCAGATAATAAAACAGAGGGTGCACAGAAAAGGATATTACTGCCGCTGCAAATCTGAGACCCTTTGCAGAGGCATCAACTTTGGCACCAGTTCTGCTTTACTGTCGCAGCTGTTAAAGCATGAAATTGTCAGAAACATCCAAGTAATAAACTTGTGTGCTTGAAATCTATCTGGTGCTTCCCAGAGATTCATCCCTTAGGAGTTCTTCACAGTGTTTGTTTTCATGCTGGAAATATGAACATATTTAACAGTTGCATAATAGTGCAGAACATGTTTCAAAGATATTTATAAACAAGTTTCATAATGCTTCCCTGATGGAGTGGTCACCTCTTGCTTACGGGGTATTGGTGACAGTGGTTATATTCTAGTGATTGCTTTTGATACGCAGCTCTCTGAATCAGAGTCTGTCTTTGTGTTGGTACAGCACTTTGCACAGTAGGAGCTTCTAGCCAGTTCTGTAGCAGTATTGTAAAATAATTGCACTTGGTTTTCCAACTTTTTCTTCGGTGTGTCCTACAACAAACACAAAAGGAGCATGTGACTCCTCCACTCTGAGTTTGTGTTGCCCAGACTTTGTTTCATACAGTAAATATCAATCTGCATGTTTAGGTTTTAAGATATATTTATTTTGGGGCGGGGGGAGGTGACAGTTTTCATTTGGTGCTTTTATTTATATTTAAAGACCAGTCTCCTAATCCTTATTGTGGTAACTGTACACTCTTTTTATAAAAATACTCATCTGTAAATATTGATTATGATAACTTCTTTGCACCAAATTACAGCCTGCCTATGCCAGGGCATGATTCACCTCCTAGTGCATGGCAGTTGTCACCCAGGAGTCTGGCACTCGTGTTTCTTTTTATAGATTTGACTTGAACATAGTGATTTTTATTTTTTTCTCCCTTCCATTCCTCTTACAGAAATTGTGAGTCCCTGGACATCTTAAAAGCCACATATGGATTGTTGAAGCTTAAAAGTGACAGCCTGTTCCTCCTTGAAAGAAATCAGAAGAGTTGTGCCTGAATGTTCACCCATGTGATTGAACAAATAGGCGCAACAACGAGTGACTCCAAATGATCGGTGCCCTTTGTGTTCCCCTGGGAACACGTCTGGGTTCA